>NW_028274807.1:27919530-28222561 GCF_037043125.1 Eumetopias jubatus
AATTCTATTTGTCAACAGAATGGAGACTTTCAAGAAAAATTTTTTAAATTGGGATTCATTCAGTCTTTTTTTCAAGACCTTAGAGAGCCATCTCAGACTTTATACAGTAGTTGAAAATCACACATCTATCCTGTAATACACGTTTGATGCTAGTTCTGACTAAACTATTAAGGTTGTATACTTACCCAAGACAGTTTAAAAAGAGAATACAAAAGTGGTGGAAAAAGAACCCATGACACACTAACTCCTATCAAGCAGAATTATGCCTTAATGCGGACTATACACCTACACTGCTTTCCTTTCATCAAAGTCTGTTGTCATTTAAGTTTGGAAATAAACAGTCAAATGAATATTCATCCAAAGATTCAAAGGATATTTACATTAGCCAGGCAGTGGCCTGAGGTTCAAGAGCAAATAAGGACAATAGTCCTTGCTCTCAGAAAGCTTATTTTCTACTAGAGAAAAAACACAGGTAAATACAAAGCGAGGATAAGTGCAATGAAACGAGTATGTTCAGGGTGACAAAGGCAGATGTGATCACTTCTGACGGGGAAGATCAATGTAGCGGATGGAAATGTTTGTGTCCCCCAACAGAATTCATATGTTGATATCGTGATCCTCTTTGTTTTGTTATTAGGACGTGTAGGCCTTTGGGACGTGATTAGGTCGTGCGGGCAGAGCCCGCCTGAATGAACTAATCCTCATGAATGGATTCGTGCTCTTCTAAAAGGGACCTCAGAGAACTTTCTCACCCTCTTTCTTTCTTTCTTTGTTTTTAAATTTTATTTATTTATTTGAGAGAGAGAGAGAGAGAGAGAATGAGAAAGAGCACGTGAGAGGGGTTAGGGTCAGAGGGAGAAGCAGACTCCCCGCCGAGCGGGGAGCCCGATGCGGGACTCGATCCCGCGACTCCGGAATCATGACCTGAGCCGAAGGCAGTTGCTTAACCAACTGAGCCACCCAGGCGCCCTCACCCTCTTTCAACCATAGCATACAATGAGAAGTCAGGAGTCTGAACCCAGAAGAAGGCTCTCCTCAGAACCTGGTCATGCTGTTATCCTGAACTTGGACTTCCAGCCCTGAGAACAATGATTAAATAAATATCTATTGTTTAAGCCACCCAGTCTATGCCTCTTCGTTACAGCAGCCAAAACAGACTAAGATAATAAAGTCTTCATAACAGCACTGACACAAATTGTACCCCAAATGGAGGTAATTGCTCCCAGTGGAATGGACAGAACAGCACAAGCAAAGGCATAGAAACTTGATGCATCAGGTGCTTCTGGGAACCTCAAGAGTGCTGGTGCACAGCATGAAGGATGGTGCCACATAATGTTAGAGCCTTTTACCAGGCGAAGAAGGTTGAGCTTATAAGACATTATGTTGTCTGTTACTTGTTCTCAATATTTTTAGAACTACTTCTAGAATGGGAGCTCCTTTTCCTAGGAAATATCATGTGGAAAGCCAATGTACAAAAATTATACATAAGTGAGGCCTCTCTGATTGAGGATGAGGTGCCCAGAGTCACTGTAGTGATACAAAGACCTATTTCAAATGCTTGTCACATAAATACACACATTCGAAGAGCAGGCACCTTGTCTTTGGAACATCGAAGATGGCATGTCCATTCAGCCCTTTGCCAACAGGATAAAGGCTCTTATTCCTAGTTCTATTAAAAACATGAAGAAGTGCTGCAAGAGAGGAGAATGTAGCCATATGGAGAAGGTGTCTATTGTTATTTTAAACACCCCGCCCCGCACCACCCCCCCCCCAAGAGATCTGCTTTTTGTTTGAAAGGGTCCTGAGAATGAAGTTGGATGCAGTGGCTCCTGAAGCTAGCTAGGAAATGCATTACTTTTTTGAACTGCCCTGTTTGTTTTGCTTCAGTTCCTTAAACTTGGGATAGCAGTTGATGTTAGTAACAAAACAGCGGCTTGCTAGATACTGTGTGAAAGAAGAAAGGAGGAAAGAAAAAAGAAAAGGGGAAGAAAACCAATTAGATTGGGAAGGAAACATTTGAGAAAGAATAACATAAAGAGCCCTTATGTCTAATGAAGCTTTTGCTGAAGTTTCTGCGGGGTGGTACGTAACATGACACATTCTCCCTCTCTCTGCACAACCTTAGCAAACCATCCATTTCTCATTACAGCTTGACAGAGTTTTGAGCGTTTTGTGAGAGATCCAACAATGTGCTGAAAACAGCTTCCAGGTAGATAAGGAACCAAGGGTGAGGCTGGCCAGGAAGCCTCCATGAGTGAGTTTTGGAAGATTGAGTGATTTACTGTTTTTTTTCTGAAACCTACATATTAACTTAGAAGATACATGTCACTTTGACTGTTAAGGTTGTGTTGTCAATTAGGGTTATAAGGCCATCTGATCCTGAGCTTTCCCTGCTACTTGGATTCCAAGTTGTAGCTGCTTTTACTTCTTCCTCCTGCTTGGTTAGCAACTGGTTCTGAATTCATATCAACTGTGGACAACCATGAAGTGACCAGGGGTTATTTTGAACATCATTCCCTCAGATCCTCTTTAGGAGCTATAAAATTCACCTACACTAAGAACTGATTAGAATAATAACTAATAGGGGTACAGGCTCATATTTCCCCTGGCCAGAAAAGTTCCAGCTTCTTAATTTCCCATCTTAACTCTGTTGAGAGTATCAGATGCCACACTGAGGACAAATGAAGAAGCAGCCACAAAAGGAGGAAGCTTAGCTCAGCTCCAGGGGGCTCATCTTCAGAGCATACATACATAACATTCATCTTGCTATCAACCCTTCAGTGAAAAGTAAAAGGGGCAAGGTTTTGGGATTGTTAGTTTTGTTTTTGTCAGGCCCATGAAAAGAAGAACCAACTGATGTGGCTGAAGAAGAAGGAATGAGTCAACTTTTGATATATAGGGGCAATATAATGGTTAAAAACACAGACTCAAAAACAGTGCTTTTCAACCATTAATGAACCTACATATCACCTGGGAATCTTATAAAAAGTCAAATTCTGATTAGTAAGACTAGAATGGGGGCACAGGATCTGCATTTCTAAGAACATTACCAGTGATACAATTCTGCTGGTCCAAGAATTCCGCTTTGAGTGACAAAATTCTAGAGTCAAATTGCCTGTGTTCAAGTCCTCATTCTGGGTTGCACCAAGCTATGCCCTTGGGTAATTTGATACCATTTTTTCATCTGCAAAATGGGAATAATATTATTACCTACATCCATCAGTTGTTGTAAAAGTTAAAAGAGTTAATACAAATAGCACAGAGAAGAGTGTCTGGCACATGGTAGGTGTCAATAAATATTTGGTGAATGGTAGCCAAACCATGGAAACAACTCAGATGGGTGGATAGAAAATGAATGGATGAATGGATAAAAAAAAGATGTGATATACATACACAATGGAAGAGTAAAATGTTGGTTACTGGGAAGGGAGGTGGGGGGTAATACTGATGGCATTTAAGGGTACAAAGTTGTAATGAGTAGTAGATAAGCCATAGAGATCTAATAGACAGTATAATGAATATAGTCAATAATTCTGTACTATAATGATGTAATGTGATAAATATTGCTTCAGTGGCAATCAAATTACAATATATAAATATGTTAAAGTAATACACTGTACACCTTACATTTATAAATTATTTTTTGTGAAATTTATCAAATAAAAAATATTTGGTGAATGAATTACTTAGCAGCAGGATAGGAGAATAAGAAGACTAAAAAGGGTCCGTGTTTTTGAACCCAACTCTTTTACATCTCCTCAAAAGATTCATCTGCCCTAATTCGGTACCACTGGTTGTCTTTGCATCAACTCTGGAGAATCCTAATTAGGGCTAAAAAGAACAAAATGGGAAGCCTCTGTAGAAGCTAGAGGATGAGAGTAGATAGGAGACAGGTAGTATGACTTGGACAAGATGGGGGCTGGGGAGATAAGTTTACAGACTCAGAGTAGAAAAGCGACAAAAAGACCCTGAGATTAGGGCAGTGAAGAGAACTGGGGAGGGGCACAACACAAGTATGATGAAGGAGGTTGGCCTGGTAAGGTATGGCATTAATTAGTGGGCACAACTGATGTTTAGGGAGAAGTGCAGATAAGTCTCTCATTTTTCTAGCTAGGGTAA
This sequence comes from Eumetopias jubatus, assembly GCF_037043125.1. Classification (NCBI taxonomy): domain Eukaryota; kingdom Metazoa; phylum Chordata; class Mammalia; order Carnivora; family Otariidae; genus Eumetopias; species Eumetopias jubatus. The sequence continues at coordinate 27,923,650 of NW_028274807.1, forward strand.
GAAGACAAATCTTGGGGATCATTTGCAGAGACAGAAAGTAAAGGGAGAGGAAATACATCATAAAGGGGATGGATAAAGCAGGAGGAGAATAAGATGGCACACAGATTGATTTTGGACATGGTAGAAATGGTTTTGGAGCTAGATAATGACAGACAATTAGCAATCCAGGCCTGGAACTGAGGAGGCACACGTGTTGACCAAACAGACTTGGAAGTCATCAGTATTTGTGTATTAAGGACCTAGACGTCTACCCAGCAAAGTAAGAGCTGTAAGAAGTGGACAAAAAATGGAGGCCATGAAAGAGACTGAGAAAGAAGGGAGAGGTAGAAATAAAGTCTAAAAGGACGTAGAGGAGAAGGCTAGGGAGGAGAGCGCTTTAGCAATGAGGGGATGGTCCACAGGGCCCAATTCCACAAAACAACAGCTACTCTCCCAGAAACCAGTCCTTCCTTCATGATTCCTCTATATTGCTGCTGGGCCCAATATCCTGAAACACCTTTTCCATTGTGCCATATTTATTCTCTTCCATACTTTACAATGTATTTTTTAACTTGGAAAATATATTTTGTTTTGGAACATAAGCATCTGTGTATCTAAAGTGTTAAGAAATGCATGATAATAATAAATCTCAAATTTAGGATGATAATTACCTCTGCAGAGGGTGGGACAGTTATTATTAGGGAAGGAAGCACTCAGATTTCAACTGCATTGATAATGTTTAATGCTTAAGCTAGGTAACAGGATCATGGATTTAAGTTTCTGCATACTTAAATAATACCAAAAAAGAAAACTGTTTAAGAAATACCTTATAATGATAGCAACCTGAAATTCATCCTAAAATTTTTAAGGTCTTCTGAGTTTGGGATCTCTGTCTCAACTATTTTCCACAATTCCATAGAGTATTCTCTTCTGAATCCATCTTTTTTCTACATCATCCAAAAAGGTCATTGTCAAATATATTTCTTTGCCTTCTTTCAGTCATAGTGTCCTGTGCATCTCCATCTAGTCAGGAAGTACTCTCCAAAATCTTTACAGACCTTTAAGCTCGGAGATCCTTGTTGCCAATTTCTCCATTGGGAATGAACCCCCTGTCCTCTGAAATTCAATGAGTGTGTGTGTGTGTGTGTGTGTGTGTGTGTGTGTGTGTGTGTGTGTGATGATCTTACCTATCACTTTCAAATTTATCTGCATTATATTTCTCTTACTATATTGTTCAATAATTTTAATCTTGGTTACATAATAAAATTATCTGGGGAGCTCTTAAAAATATTCGTGCTTGGACCCCAGCTCAAACAGGCCCCACTTCAAATAGGCCTGAATGACAGAATTTTTAAAAAGCTTCCAAAGTAATTCTAATATATAGTTATAGCCTAATCATGCCTTGAAGACAGGGCAACCAGGAACCTCAACACCAGTACAGAATTTTACATATATAAGAAATGAAATATAAGCATATGCAATATGTAAATATGAGCTCAAACACCAATTTCAGTCAATGAAAGTAGGTAAAGCTAATAATCTTAAACTGTTACACTATTCTTCTTCTGACATTACAATATATATAAAAAATCCACTTAGCAGTAACTTGACCTTAAATGTTTCAACATAATGAATCTTTGGAAACAAGTTATGAAAATGTGCAAACAGGAACAGCAGAACTGAAATTGAACACTGACTGAAAGGATGTTAAATACTAAAATCCAAAGAGACAGGGCCATTAATAAGAGCTTTTAGTTTTAATGTTTGACAACTGATCCTTAATCCTAGAAAAGATCAAAATAGCAGTAGACAAGTGTAAAGGATATAGCATAAAGAATGTAGGGCATTTAGTCAAAGAATGACAATGCAAATATGTTAAAGAAATTTGGTCAGGATGCTATACACTAGTGGAAAAAATGTAGGATCCTGTTCTAATTCTCCTAATTAAATAATAACTGCTGATAACTTGTCTATTGCCTTGCTTTTTAGAGGCAAATGGTATTTAAATGCCTAAAGTTGTTTCATCTATGCTAGTTCTGTTAAAATTATATGCTTCTATTTGCAAAAGTCTTGACAGCAAGAGTTAGATGATTGTTTATGTCATTGACATCCCATCAGAAAAGAGAATATGTTTTTAATCCAATTTTTCAGAAGTAAAATGAGTAAATATACTAGACAACTTTCAATGTCTCTTTCAACCCTTAGATTCTTTCAATTATTTCTATTGATCTATCCTCAAATTCACTGATTTTTTCCTCAGTCATGTCACATCTACAAATGAGCCCGTAGCAGCATTCTTCATTTATGTCATAGTGCTTTTGATACCTTGCATTTCTTTTTTTTATTCCTTCCTAGATTTGCCATTTCTCTGCTTATATCACCTCTACATTCTTGCATATTGTCCATTTTTCCTATTAGGACTGCTACAATATTAGTCAGTTATTTTATTTTATTAAAGAATTTTTTTAAGAAACTTTATTTTCTTTCAACCTTATTTCCATTTTCTACCTGAGAGTCTGTGGATGAACAACTTAAGGCCACTCAGTGGTTGTTCTTACCCGTTGAGTGGCCAGAGCAGTGAGACATGCAGACCGGTCCTCAGTGGCAGGCTGAGCGCTCTAGTCTTTAGTGGATAACTGCTGGGTAGGCACAGAGGACACCTGCCTTCAGATCAGCCTGTGACCTTGGGCTGAGGAGCAGTGAACTTAGGAGCTGGAGCAGTCTATTCACCCTGAAATTCCTCCTTAGTCACATAGCCTTTTCAGCAGTGATCTGCTCTTCCTTTTTTTTTTTTTTAAAGATTTATTTATTTGAGAGAGAGAGAGCAAGAGAGAGCAAGTGAGCACACGAGTGGGGGGAAGGGCAGAGGGAGAAAATCTTCAAGTTGACTCCCTGCTGAGGGCAGAGCCCCTCGCCCCTCGAAGGGGCTCAATATCACGACCCATGAGATCATGACCTGAGTGGAAACCAAGAGTCGGACATTGAACCGACTGAGCCACCCAGGTGCCCCTTTTCTCTTCCTTTTCAATCTCTTTTCAGGATTTCTGTAAAAGGAGAAATCAGACATGACCTCCTATGGATGTTCATAGATGCTGCCGCGCATGTGCAGAACTTTGGCGGGCAGCCCCAGCAGACCCACTGAGTGAGCTCCCTTGTTCTGCAGGATGTCAGTGTTCACGCACTGCAGAGGAGAGTCTGTGTTACACCGAGCGGTGGTAGGCAGGTTAACGTAAGACACTTCTGTGAGAGGCTGGTGGTAAGCCTTGGGATCAGTTATTACCAGAAGCTTTAGTTCCCGGAAGACTGCCTGGATCTGGTTCCAGGTTCCGGGAAGAAGTGGCCAGCGATAGGAGTGGTTCCAATGGCAGCAGGAAAATCCAGCACAGCCTACTGGCCAGTATTCCCAGACAATATGGCACTGCCATCAGCTGAGTTTTCAATGGCAACAATGGCATGAGCCATCAGCAGAAGCTTCTCTCAGGGTCTCTTCAGATAATATAGATGCCATCACTTTTCCTTTTTTAGATGTACTGTTCCATTTCAAAGTCAAGGTCAGTGCCACCTGAGTGGGTTCCTGCTGCAAGCAATTGGAGGACATCCTCCCTCTTCATTTGCAGGACATCAAGGGCTCCAGACACTATGAAAGTTTCCCTTTCAGTTACAGCGGGAACCCAGAACAATGCTGTATAGACCTCTCTAGATAGTGCAGAAAGGCTAATCATAGTTATTTTAAATTCTCTGCATGATATTCCCTAAGCCTGTGTCATATCTGAAGCTGGTTCTAACATTTGCTTTGTCATTTTAAAGAGTGATTGACTGATTGATTGGTTGATTGATTTATTGGGGGAGTGGGTGTGACTGGGGGGAGGGGCAGAGGAAGAGGGAGAAGGAGAGAAGCAGACTCCCCGCTGAGTGCGGAGCCCAACTCAGGACTCCGTGCTCAGTCTCAGTACCCTGAGATCATGACCTGAGCTGAAATTAAGAGTCAGACGCTTAAGTGACAGAGCCACCCACGCGCCCCTTGCTTTGTCATTTTTAGACTGTGTTTTTTTCTTGCCTGTGGTAGGCCTTGTAATTTTTTGTTGAAAGGTGAATATGATATGCATGAACAACTAAAACTGAGGTAAATAGGCCATTAGTATGAGGCTTTATGCTAATTTTTGCTGTCGCTCTAGATGCCAGGAGCTACAAATTCCTCTAAGGTCTGTGTTTTATTTTCCCTCTTGACATGGGGTTTCCCTAAATATGCCACTGCAGAGAAAGTCTGTTCCTTGCAGAACTTACAGATGTCATCCACTGTTATATTGGAACCCTGTTGGTGTGGTGGTATGATAGGGGCAATGGGAAGCATTCTATAATCTTTACATTTCAGCGTTTTAGTGGGCCTTTTTGTCCTTGGACTATGACCTTCACAAGTTTTTCTCTAGTGGTAGAGCTTCTCCTACTTCCCCTCTAGCCTGGACTCCTTTCCATGCCTGCAGCTGTATGAATCTATTTCCTTGAAGTCCTGATCCCTGTTGACTATGTTTTGGGGGATTTTCTGGTTTTTTGTTTTGTTTTGTTTTAATTTTTTTTAAAGATTTTATTTATTTGACAGAGAGAGAGAGGCAGTACCAACAAGGGGGAGCAGCAGGAAGAAGGAGAAGCAGGCTCCCCGCTGAGCAGGGAGCCCAACTCGGGACTCAATCCGGGGACCCTGGGATCATGACCTGAGCTGAAGGCAGCCGCTTAACCGACTGGGCCACCCAGGTGCCCCTGGTTTTTGTTTTATGCCTCTTCAAGTGAAACAGGAGGGCTGGAGGTGGGTGGAGGGGAAGGAATTCTCTTCTGCCAGCTGGGATAAGGCTCCGAAAAAGTCCTTTCCACAGGAGAGGAGTCCCTCATTATGGTTAAAACTGTTGTTTTATTTCCTGGTGATTTCTCTTCCCCATTCCCCTGCCAAGACCACCACAATCTTTCTTGGATCTTCACAGTGAGAACCTAGTACGGGTATGAGAATCAAAGCCCATGAAAATGTGGGACCCTCTTAAGACTGCAGCCTCCAGAAGTTTCTCACTCTTACCTTGGTCCCTGTTCAGCTTCCAGCGATCCACCAAAATTACCATGACAGTGTTCCTACCAGTTTATTGCTCCTGCAGCTTCTGTTCCCGAGTAGCAAGTGTCACCTGTGTGTCTCTGGATAAACCTGTCCACTCAGATCTCTGGGTGGCAATTTGTCCTGAGACCTCAGTTCTCTGAGGAGCTCAAGAATAGTCATGAATATCAGTTTGTCCACATTTTTTTCATGTTGTAAGGACAGCGGTAACAACTTCCAAGTTTTCTACATGTCAAAGCTGAAGCCAGAAGCATTTAAGTTGTTATAAGTTATTTCTAATTGGATATTTCTAAACTTGTAGGCAAATGTAATTCAAGATTATATTCTATCAGAACTACATATCTTGTCATTTAAATATATTTTAAAACCTAAAAAAAGCTGATTTTAAAAAGGCTGCCCGTGTTGGATATTAGTTGAAATGAGTGTTTTAATTTTTGGCAATTTTTATTGTTGATAGTGAGAATTGTTTTTTGTTATTTAGTTTATAAGACAATTGCTTCTCAATTAATAAATATAGCAATCCTAATCTGCCATTTCATGAAATCTTCCTCAGAGGCCACATTATGTATACTCCCATTAACTGAGTAATATTTGTTCTTATTTTGTTAGCTTATTTTGGGTATTAATATATTTCTTTAAATAAATCATATCTGACACTTTGAGTTCAGCATTTCACCTTATATTTATGAAATTATTTGTTCTGGTTTCTTAACCTAAAATATTTTTTAAATTACATTTAGTGTCACAATCTCAGGATTATTTTCATTATTGAAGTTTCTCTGGAGTAAAGGGAAAGCATTGTTACCGAAAGGGTTCTGGTTCAGAACATGCTATCCCAAAATATGGCCCTTTGGCAGATTGAATAATTTAAGCTGAAAGAATTTGAGAAAGAGCAGGTGTTGGAGGGATTCTCACTATTCTCTCTGAAGCAGGTCATAAGACCCTCATGTGAGAGGTGCTCCCCCCCCCCAAAGGAAAGGAGTATCGTTATCTCTGAATGTGAATGAACGGGTCTTGCTAAGTTTCCTCTGATTTATTACATGTAGTTCATACCCTTTTTATCATTTTCCCACAACTTGTCACTGCTCATCAAAACTAGCATAAAAACATTCAGGTTTAACTGCCTCCTCGGATCTTCACTTTCTTCTTCTTTTTTTTTAAGATTTATTTATTTTTAGAGAGAGAGAGAGGAGAGAGAGAGAGAATGCGGAATGGGGAGGGGCAGAAGGAGAGGGAGAGGGAATCTCAACCAAGCTCCCTGCTGAGCACAGAGCCCGACAAGGGACTCAACTCCACCACCCTGAGATCATGACCTGAGTCGAAATCAAGAGTCCGGCACTTAACCAACTGAGCCACCCAGGTGCCCCAGATCTTCACTTTCTTTTGAAGGCTCCTATGTGACATAAAACTTACATTAAATAAATTTATATTCTTTTCTCTTCTTAACCTGCCTTTTGTTATGAGATCCGGCCAAGAACCTAGAGGGGTAGAAGGAAAAAGATATTTTTTTTTCCTGACATTGTAAATAAAGTTTTATTTTTGTCTTTGTGTGTGTGTGTGTGTGTGTGTGTGCGCGAGGTGGTCACTGACAGATATTTTTAACAAATCAGGAACATTCTCCAAGTTTAAATAATCATTATTTTGGCATATTATAAGAAAGATTTCGTCATTGGAATGGTTCTATGATAAGTTGTTATCTTGTGTCATATGCCAGGCCAATTGTAGTTCAGAGACGGTTTTAATCAGCTAGTCCTGGGAAGCAGAGTGCCTCTGTACGACTCACCTTCAGGGTTTCTGGTTTCTTGAATTGCTGTATAAGTATAGGCTTACATAGAAATAAATTTAAATGGTGTTGTATTCTTAGTTGAAGTAAACTACGACCCTGAAATTCTGTAGGACAATGACGAAAGCAAATGTTGGAGCTTAGAACTTTTGGATACAGTTCACGAAGAATGGAAATGAACTGGGATTTCTCACTTTTTTCCAATGAAACTAAATTCTACTGAAAGGCCCCAAATTATTTTATCTTTCTGAGAATCCTCTAGACAGGTATGTGTCTTGCTTAAGAGGAGAGTTTGTGAGATATCTGTGAGTCAGTTCAATCTCTCCCTCTCTCAAAGCTATTACACATATTCTCCTCTCTACAAAAGCCTTCAACACCTCATCCCTCTTCCTCATTCTTAACTGATGGTCTTGTTTCTTATTTCATGGAAAAATATGAACCTGCCAGCCTGCATCTGTAATCACCTCCTGTGGTTAAACGTATGGGTAGTACTTTGTCCTAAAGTCAACTCCTCCTCTGGTGTACTGACTCTCATCACCTCTCACCTGCTCAAAGACTTCATGCCTGCAATTGTTCCCTCTCCCTTCCCTCATCAACAACAAAAACAGGACAATAAACTCGTCCTGATTCTACATATCCTTCAGCTCCATTGTCCACTTCCCTGCTTCCCTTCGCAACGTCACCTCTTAAAAACAATTGTCTGTGCTCATTCTCTACACTTCCTGTTTCCCACACTCCCTTGAATCTACTCCAAATCTGCTTCTGTCTCTTTCCCTGCAAAAGAACTGTTTCTTCAAAGTCACCAGTGACCTCCATGCAACCAAATCCAAGTCAATTCTCAGTCCTGTTGCTGCCTCACCTAGAAGCACATTTTGGCTTACACAAATGGTTTTGTAGCTTTTGACACAAATGATTATCCCTTCCTTCTTGAAATACTTCCTTTACTCCATACCAAGGACTCTTTTTTGCTCTTGATTGTCATCTATCTCATTGGCCACTCCTTAACAGTCTCCTTCATAAGATCTGGTTCTGCCTTGATAATCTCTAAGTTGGTCTACCCCAGAGAATTTTTTCTCTCTCTATATATTCACTTTCTAGGTAATGTCATTTAGTTCCATGGCTTTCATGCCATCTGTGTAACAATTTTAAAATTAATGTCTACCTACTCAACAACTCCATGTGGATATCTACAAGTACCTTACACATAGAGTGTCTAAAACTAAACTCTTGATTAGATCTGTTCTTCCCGAAGTCTCCATTATGTATGCATTTGGGTATTATTATTTGCCAGGTACTAAATGCCAAAAAATAGAAAGGTAATTTTAAAACCATTTTTAATAATTAACATTTGTTTTTAAAAATATAGTATGATACAATTTCTCCAGTGTGAATTATGCTTCTTTAATTGAAAATATCTCTTATTTTAAGGTGATGAAAACTAACATACTAACGGAGGCCTTTTTTTCTTTTTAAACCAAGAAATACTGATTCTATTGCCACTTAAAAGATAATTTGGGCTGTGTGCAGCAGGGGGTCTGAGAAGAGAGATTTCTAGGGGCCTGGACAATGTACTGTGACATGGGGAGTTGGGGAGTTTGGCTCTGGGAATGCGATATGGACTGTGGGCTCCAATCTCAGTCAGGACCTTGGTTCTAGAATGCAGTGTAGTGCAATCAACTAGACCCAGTGGAGTTGGTTGCAGCTTTGTAGTAACAGCCCTGAAGGTGAATGATGCATTTAGAACAGTGGGAAAAATCAATTTCTGTAGACAAAGCCCTTAATGATGATGATACTCTTAATGATGTTAATTGCCCTCAAAGAATATAATCAAAATGAGGAAAAGTTCATGATGGTTCTGATGACAAATCCCAAAGCATTGATATAATACCAGCCGCAGCTACAACCCAGCGACCAAATCCTGTGACCACTGTTCCAGTTGGTTCAACCATAGTAGTAGATCTAGCTCAAGTCCAACTGTTGTCTCTGCTTTGATTCCCACTTCTGATCTGTACCCATTGCTCCAGCATCACGGACAGGATCTTCTGAACCTGCACCTCCTCGTGCAACTAAACAAGAGAAACCTGCCCAGAAGCCAGTGGAGACTCTAGTGACTACCACTAGCCCAATACCAACCAAATGGCACATTAGGAAATTCTCGGTAAAAACCTTTTTGAAGATGCAACAGGAGCACTTGCAACAGTTGGTCTTATGAATATATGGCAATGAAATCACATCAACGAGCTGATTTCAACAACCCCGAGGAAGCAGTAAAGTACTTTTTTACTTTATGAAATATTTTAAAAATTACTAATAAGCTTTATTTTTAGAGCAGTTTTAGGTGTACAGAGAAATTGAGCAGACACTGAGAGAGTTTCCATGAAGATATATATATATATATATATCTTCCCCTAACCCCATGGTTTCCATTAACTTCTTGTATTGGTATGGTACATCTGTTAGAATTTATGAACCGATATTGATACAGTCTTTATTATTAACTTAAACTCCTTTGTTTACATTAGGGTTCCTTCTTCCTGTTGTGCTGGTCTATGAGTTTTGACAAATATATGAGGTCATGTATTCAGTGTTACAGTATCACACAGATAAGTTTCACTGCCTGAAAAATTCTCTGTGCTCCATCTATTCATCCCTCCTCCCTCTCCTTCCCACTGGCAACCACTGATCTTTTAACTGTCTCTAGAGATTCGCCTTTTCCAGAATGTCATATAGTTGGAATCATACAGCATGAAGCCTTTTCAAACTGACATCTTTCACTTAGTAATACGTTTTCTCAGTTCTCTATGTCTTTTTGTGCTTGAAAGCTCATTTCTTTTTAGCACTGAATAATATTCCATTTTCTGAGTTTAGCACCATTTATTTATCCACTCACCTACTAGAGGACATTTTGGTTATTTTCAGTTTTGGGCAATTATGAATAAAGCTGCCATAAACATTCATTGTGCAGGTTTTTATGGGAACATAAATTTTCAACTCCTTTGGGTAAATACCAAGGAGTGCAATTTCTGGATCATATAGTAAGATCATGTTTAGCTTTTTTTTTTTAAAGATTTTATTTATTTATTTGACAGAGAGAGACAGCGAGAGAGGGAACACAAGCAGGGGGAGCGGGAGAGAGAGAAGCAGGCTTCCCGCTGAGCAAGGAGCCCAATGTGGGGCTCGATCCCAGAACCCTGGGACCATGACCTGAGCCGAAGCCAGACGCTTAACAACTAAGCCATCCAGGTGCCCCAGATCATGTTTAGTTTTGTAAGAAACCACCAAAGTGTCTTCCAAAGTGGCTGTACCATTTTGTATTCCTACCAGCAATGAATGAGAGTTCCTGTTGCTCCACATCTTAATCAACATTGAGCTTGTCAGTGTTTTGGATTTTTGCTGTTCTGATAGATGTGTAGTGGTATCTCATTATTATTTTAATTTGCAATTCCCCAATGACGTATGATATAGAACATCATTTCAAATGCTTATTTACCATCTGTATGTCTTTTTGTTGAGGTGTCATTTCAGATCTTTAGCCCACTTTTGTTTCTAATGATTTTATTTATTTATTTGACACAGAAAGAGAGAGAGGGAACACAAGCAGGGGGAGGGGCAGAGGGAGAGGGAGAAGTAGGCTTCCCGCTGAGCAGGGAGCCTGATGCAGGGCTGGATCCCAGGACCTGGGGATCATGACCTGAGCCAAAGGCAGACACTTACTCAGGCACCCCTTTAGCCCACTTTTTAATTATTTGTTTTCTTATTGTTGAGTTTTAAGAGTTCTTTAGAGGGACACCTGGGTGGATCAGTCAGTTAAGTGTCTAACTCTGGATTTTGGCTCAGGTCATGATCTCAGGGTCTTGAGATTGGGCCCCATGTTGGGCTCCACACTCAGTGTGGAGTTGGCTTGAGATTCTGTCTCTACCTCTGCCTCTGCCCCTCCCCCCGCTCATGTGTGCACTTTCTCTCAAAATAAATAAAATACTTTTTAAAAAGGAGTTCTTTGTATATTTTGCATACATGCCTTTTATCAGATATATGTTTTGCAAATATCTTCTCCCAGTCTGTGGCTTGTTTGCAACAGTACAAGTATCTTTTGATGGGAAATGCTGGAAGAGAAAGTCGGGCTATGGTTGACTTGCTGAGGCAGTGAGAACTGGTTTCCTCAGTTTTGAGCAGTGGCTATAGCTGCAATGTCTGTAGGACTTGCCCTTGAATTTTTATGAAATCAACCTCGGTTGACATGAGATACATCAATCAGTAGAATCCTTCACTGCTTCCAGAATTGCTACCTCCGACGGGTCAAGAAAATCTTCAAAGACTTCAGCAAATTAGCCAATGTGACAAATATTGATTCAGATATTACCTGGATGAGTTCTAGAAGTTGGTGCTCAAGGAGAAGGGGTGGAAGTGGTGAGAAAAGAGCTGCCGAGGCTGGAACCACTGTTAGGGACTGCGTGTTTGTGTCCCCCCAGGATTCAAAGGTTGAAATCCTAATCCCAAAAGTGATGGTATTAGGAGGCGAGGACTTTGGGGGGTGATTGGATCATAAGAGTGGAGCCCTCACGAATTAGATTAGTGCCTCTATAAAAGGACACCCCCCCCACGCCCGCTGGGAGCTTTCTTGCTTTCTCTACCATGTGAGGATCTAAGTCAGCAGTCTGTTATCTGGAAAAGGGTTCTCACCAGAACCATGCTGGCATCCTGATCTTGGACTTCCTGTCTCCAAAACTATGAGAAATAAATTTCTGTTGTTTCGATGCCATGCATTCTATGGTAATTTGTTGTAGCAGCCCAAGCTGACTAAGACAACCACATTTAAGTGTACTATCAGGAAAAAGACACTATCAAAAAGTTAAAGACATCAGTGTTTCCTGAGGGACTTGTGATATAAATATATTTTGCTTTTGAGAAGATTGAAAAGGACTTTTTTTTCCTTCACATTTTACATCAGTGCATTATGTTAACTCTTCCCCTGGACCATGTGGGATGATTTAGGTTAATGTCCGTAACTTGGTAAAAGTTGGTATATTGCTGGGGATGGAAAGAGAGAGCTATAGGAAATAGGGCAGAGATGGACACAGTGTATGTCTATTTCAATTACATATCCATACAGTGCATAGGATATTGTACAATAAAAAAAACCAGCCCTTGCAGGTCTTTATTTCTTTCAGAAAATAGTATACATCAAAAAACTAATGATGTAATGTATGGTGACTAACATAACATAATAAAATAAAATTTAAAAAAAGAAAAAATAAAGAAAATAGTAGGGTACTTTTCTTAGGTGTTTCTTCTTAGTGTACTAGATCCAGAAATTTAGGGTCATGCCCTGTTTTGTATTTCTTTGACTTAACATTGACTTTAGAAATAATCTTTGCTACCTCGAATCTACAGTCTCTATTTTATGGCCACACTGGATAATGGCTTTGTGAAATTGAAAAATATTTTGGAACAACTGTAAACAAAAATGCCACATTTTTGCTGACTATTGTTGCTGCTTCAATTATGTATGACATTTGTGTAAGAAAACACATTCTTTCATGAGAATGTGGAAAAAAGGGAAACGTTTTTAAATGAAAATAGCTACTAATTTAAAATGATTTATTGATTATTGAATGTAAGACCCTTCTTAGATGATTTAAGAAGCTGTACAATTATAGTTTCTATATGCAAATACAAAGTTAGTTTCTTCTTCACATTGTTGGTTTGGGTAAAAATTGGTAGTTGTCTAAGTTTCAAAATAATCATTGTGGGTTTCATTTTGATGTATCCTTTTGGGCAGTGTACACTTTTGAGGCCAATGAAGAAATGGAACAATTACTTTTCTTCAGTCTTACCCTTTCTTCAGCAGAAATGTGTTGACTAGTAAGCTGAGTTCAAACTGCTGCCTTTTTTTTTTTCTTAACCTGCAAAATGCTGATTGGGTTAAAAACCAATGGAAATGTTTCAAAACCAGGTTTTTAACATTTGTAAACTGTTTTTTTTTTAATCAGATAAAGATACATGGCAACTAAAATTATATTTAATATTATAATACAAAAAGAGAAGGACAGAACTATATCCAGCATCTTTTATTTCATCAAGAAAATGGGAGCAATCTTTGGAGCAATGAGAGATGCACCTGGGAACATATTTTGAAAAATATAAAATCAAGATTTTCATGGCATATTAAAAGTAAAATCTTAATAGCAAAAAATAATAATTTAAATGTCTTTGGGTTACATAAATATGATATATAATTATCTACATAGTATCTCTTATATGTCATACTAGTACTCCCTGAATAAAATTCTTGGTCTCTTGCCCAGACCTAATTGTCTCCAAGATCTCCCATATTGGTAAGTTATAGCACTAGGCATCCTTACTCTAACTAATCTATAAATGTACTTGATTAACCCTTTCTCACATACATGTAATAAACAAAATCTCTAGACTTGTTATTGTTTGAATTTTATTTGTGGTATTTCTGACATGCCAAAGATGCCAGATTTTATGTCATTAAAACTGTCAGTACTTTCCTTTATGATTTATGATATTAGTGTCATGTTTAGAAAAGCTGTCACTAACCAAGAGATATTATTTGTATTATTTTAGAATTCAATATTATTCCATGGAAACTTTTTGACTTGGTCAACAGTTGGTTCAAACCCCCATCTGTGGTCTTTAAAATCCTAACTCCCAGTAACTCAGAATGTGACTATATTTGGAGAGAGGGTCTTTACAAAGGTAATTAATAAGATCATTAGTGTGGGCTCTGATCCAATGACTCATGTCCTTCTAAGAAGAGGAAATTAGGACACAGATATACACAGAGAGAAGACGTGTAAAGACACAGAAAAGAGAGGGTCGTCTATAAGCGAAAGAGAAAAGCCTCAGAAGAAACCAACCTCTTGATTCCTTGATCTTGAACTTCTAGCATCTAGAATTATGAGAATATAAATTTCTGTTGTGCAAGCCACCCAGCTTATGTGACTTTGTCATGGCAGTCCTAGCAAACTAATAGATATGATACAAGATAGGCCAAAAAAAAAATAGTTTGGTTGATTTTATCTGTTGTTTCCTCAATTATTTTATTCTCAGGAGCCTCTCCTGTTGTAAGGAGTTGTGATTCTAATGTTTAAATATATACATTTTTATTACAATGCGGTCTTAAACTTAAGCAAACTATGTTATTTGAAGAATAAAAATGGTCCAAAGCTAAAGGAAAACTGCATTGAACTCTAGATATGGGATGTTATATTCTAATATGGTTTACCATGGAGTCTATTTTACTAGCAATTTAAGGGATTTTTCAAGGACAATGTTGAATACATGTAATTTTTCACATCTCAAGTTGACTCCAGAACCAAGCTTGCACCTAAAATTTGACTCCACTATAAATTACAAAAAAGAAATCTTAGCTTGAGCCAGATATAAAAAGAATTCATACTTACAAGATATGTTAGGATATAACATATAATTAATATAATTCATATTTCAAAAGAATCAATGTTTTCATAAAATATTGAGTTTATCTGGAATATTAAAAAAATGATGACCTTTACAAGATAATTTCAACTTACCGGGCACCTGGGTGGCTCTGGCTTATGCATCTACCCTCGGCTCAGGTCATGATTTTGGAGTCCTGGGATCCAGTCCCGTGTCAGTCTCCCTGCTCAATGGGGAGTCTGCTTCTCTCTTTCCCTCTACCCCTCCTCCCTGCTAGTGCTCTCTCTCTCTCTCTCAAATAAATAAGTAAAATCTTAAAAAAAAAATTTTAACTTACCAACACAAGTCGGGGAATAAAGCAATTAGCCAAATGCCATTTATCTTTAGTATAATTGCTATGTTTTTATAGCATTTAAGTCAAAATGGAAACACCATTTGACTACAGTATCTCTACCTATAGGGATGTACCTACAAAATCAGGTTTCCATAGTACATGTGGAATAACTCCATAACTATAAGAGTTATGCTGCATTACTTAAGCCCAAAGTTTCCATTCATTCACACTGGATTCCCCATGCAAAGCACTCTGGAGTTAGAGTACTCTTAACCATTTTATCTACCCAATCTGTAGAGACTTGTTTTCGCTAGCTCTGTATAAACACTTTATTTTTCTCAAGAAAATAAACTCTTGGGGCACCTGGGTGGCTCAGTCAGTTAAGCATCTGACTTCGGCTCAGGTCATGATCTCAGGATCCTGGGGTGGAGCTCCACATTGGGCTCCCAGGAGGGAGCCTGCTTCTCCCTCTCCTTGTGCCCCTTCCCCCACTAATGCTCTCTCTCTCTCTCTCTCTCTTTCTCATAAATAAATAAAATCTTTAAAAAAATGAACTCTTATTTCAAAACCACGTTTCGTATGAGCAGAGAACTGTGGTAGAGTCTTATAAGTAGTAAAATGTTTCTCAATGCCAGAAAATATACTCCAGACTTTTTAAAAGGATGTAGTCTATTTTTAAAAAATCAGCCTCAATCATTTGAGTGGAAGTAGAGATGGCAGAATTTTGTGGGTTTTTTTTTATGTTAGTGATTTAATATTTTCTTCCGAAAAATTGCCCCTCACTAACAAAAAAAAAATAATAAAATGAGTTATATTTAAATATTGTTACCTAGTTACTTTTGATTATTCTTATGCCACTCATTAAGCACTTCAAATTAAAGTTCATAACCATGATTACTTTCTACCCTTTCCTCTCCATTTCACTGTCCTATGCCCACACTCTTGAACAGAATTTTCCAAATCAAGTTAACATATTTTCCTTCATAAAACAGGAGTAACAGAAATGTCTGAGAGAAAATGTGGCTGGACACAAGCATAAACCATCATATTTCCCATACTTTATTTCTTATAACAAAACTATTTGTAATCTCTGTAGATTTCACTTGTTTTTCTAATTACAATGTCAGCCTTATGCAGCAATATTTGTATATTTGAAGCAAACTTATATAGGTTGAATCCTATTAGAATGAATTCCAAGACACCCTTCAAATATTTTTTCAACAAGAACCCATTACATTAAATATCCTTTAAAATTAAAAAAAAAAAAGTATATGAATGTACCTTAGAACACTGGTTCTTAAAGAGATGCAGGCTTGGCCAAGGAAGTGGGAAGTCAGAATCTTGTCATCCCTGAAGAAAGAGGTAGAGGACATTCCCAGAAGGAAGTTGGTGACAGCGTCAGATGTGTCAGAGAGTTCAGAAAATTCAGGATTGAAAAATGCCATTTGATTTCAACAAAAAATTTGGTATCTTCAGTGAAAGCAGTTTGCAGGGAGACTTTGGAACTCAGACAGCTGGGGGTTGGAGGTAAACAGGATGTTAGAAAGCAGAAAAATCTAGCAGTGGGAGTCCTTTCCAGAAGTCTGGTGGGGGAAAGAGAGAGAGGGGTAGCCGAATGGAGATACGGTGCTAGAACAAAGACTACAAAGTTACTAACGTGGGAGACACTAGGGAGCTTGAAGTACACAAAAGGATAAAGAAGAGAGGGAAAGATTGAAGACTCAAATGGGAAAAAGGATAACCAATACAGCAGAAAAACCCCTGGGTGGAAGGAGTGGATGGGGTCAGATAGGATTCACTTTTTTTTTTTCCTCTCTGAGTTGAAATTTATTTTTTATTTTTTATTTTATTATGTTACGTTAATCTGGAGGGTATTATGCTGAGCAAAATAAGTCCAATCAGAGAAAAACATGTATCATATGATCTTATTCATATGAGGAATTCTTAATCTCAGGAAACAAACTGAGGGATTCATTTTTGTTTAAAGATTTTATTTATTTATTTGTCAGAGGGAGAGAGAGAGCACGAGCGTGGGTGGGGGGAGAGGGAAAGAGAGAAGCAGGGCAGAGGAAGAAGCAGGCTCCGTGCTGAGCAAAGAGCCCTATGTGGGACTCGATCCCAGGACCCCTGGATCGTGACCTGAGCCAAAGGCAGATGCTCAACTGACTGAGCCATCCAGGTGTCCCAGGATTCATTTTATATTTTCTTATATAAAAAATTTGTCAGAGTGAGGAAGGATTAACGCGCAACAAAGGTAAAATCAGAATATGTCTCTAGGCTCTATATTAAGACTGCATATTTCTATACATTGCTGTTTCTGAAATACCCAGCTTCCTCCCTCCATGTACACCTATCTCCCAGTCATACTTCCATATATTCCAGCTCAAACATCATTTCTAGAAAGCCTTCTTTGGCATGTGTAGTCTGCTTTAGAAATTTTCCTTGAGCTCCCAGATGCTCCCCGTGCAGTGCTTTGTGCCTATTTTGTCCAATAATAGGCATTTACTTGTCCGTCTCTTCCTTTAGATTGCAAGCACTTTGAAGGTAGAAGCTTATCTTAATGGCCTTTGTATCTCACAGCCCCATCCATACGATTGTATTTGTTAAACCAATAGTGACTTCTGCTTATTTGAAATGAATTGTCGTATGCATACGTCTTATGGACACTGTTGAGTGGCAGGACGTGGAGATGGTAAATGATCTCCCGGTTCACGGCAAGAGAATTTCTGCTCTTGGTTTGCTTGATTCGCTACCCCTTCTAATCATCTTTGCCCTGTAGCTATTGTTCTCCCTCAACTTGGCTTTACTCCATCTAGGTTTTGTGTAAGTGGCTCCACCTATCCTTTTTCTTCATATCAAAAGTCACCTTAAGCAACAGATTTTTTACTGCACAATTAGGACTTAATGGAGAAATGCAGAAATGCATAGAATGGGAAAAAACGCAAAGCGGGATATTAAAAACCAGGATAAAAACCAATTTAAAGTCTCAGTGGCAATCAGTCCCTATGATAGGGAAATTCTCACTGGATATCTTTCTCATAAAAACACAATATTACCACCCTTTGCAGGGACTGCCCTTGCCTCCTTTCTCCCTCAAATTCCTTCTTTACTTTTCTCTCCAGGCCATGAAGTCCTCCCATCAAGGACTGTGGTAGGTAGAATAATGGTCCTCCAAGCTGTCTATGTTCTAATCATCAGAATCCGTGAATATGTTACGTTACATGGCAAAGGAAACTGAGGCTGCAAATCAGGTCGACCTTAAAATAAGGAGAGTACCTTAGATTATCTAGGAAGATCCAATGCAATCACAGCGTTTTTGAAAGTGAAGAGGATGGTAGCAATGTCTGTATCAGAGTGATGTAATGTTCAGAAAGACTCCACTGGTCGCTGCTGGCTTTGAGATGGAAGGGGCCACAAGGAATACTGGAGCCCTCTAGAAGCTAGAAAAGGCAAGAAATTGCATTTTCTCCTGGAGTCACCAGAAAGGGGCTCAGCGCTCCTAACATCTTGACTTTAATGCCCCGAGACCTGTGTTGGATTTCCAATTTACAGAACTGTAAGACAAATTTGTTTAAGCCATTAAGTGTGTCACAATTCATTACAGTAGCAAATAGAACACTAATACAAAAACCAAGACAACAACTCCAAGTTCACTTTGATGTGGAATATCTTAAATCTTTTCACTCAAAATCTGCTCCAGCCTGAGCTCTGGGACCTTCTTTTGCCAAATTAAAAAGAATATTAACAAACTTCCCTTTACAAAATAGCTATCTATCCTCATGATGAATGGAAAGGAGCCCTCTCCTGCTCAAGTTCTCTTACCATATTTATGAAAACATTTTTCACTTCTGTCACAAATACCCTGTCCAATGAATGATTCTAGAATTCCAGGAAGATGTTAAAATATGTTTGCGTATACTACATTGTGCATTTTAAATAAGAATATATAAATGATGTACCTATTGAAGGGAAGGAAGTAAAGTTTGATGAATAAGAATTTTTTAAAATGGGGATGCCTGGGTGGCTCAGTCGCTAAGCGTCTGCCTTCGGCTCTGGTCTTGATCCCAGGGTCCTGGGATGGAGTTCCGCATCAGACTCCCTGCTTAGCGGGAAGCCTGCTTCTCCCTCTGCCTGCGCTCCTCCTGCTTGTGTTCTCTCTCTCTCTCTGACAAATAAATAATAAAATCTTTAAAAAAAAAAGAATTTTTTAAAATGTTGGTTCTCCAAACTCTTCCAAGTTGACTCTTACAACTCAGCATTAAATGCCTACATGTTGAAAGGGCAGAATATTATGTTTAATTAAACATCATATGACTAAACCCTTTCTAGTATTCAAATAGAGATTTCTATACTGGATGTGAATAAAGTTCTAAGGCAAGCCTTCTCAGACTTTAATGTGCAAACAAATCATATGGGGATCTTATTAAAATGCAGACTCTAACTCAGTAGGTTTGGGTGGGGCTGATTCTAAGATCATAACTTGTTCATACACTTCTATATGATGATGATGCCCTTGGTCCTTGGACCACATTTCAAGTAGCAAAGTCATAGGGGACCTTAAGGGTCATAGTAGAATCTAATGGTTGAATGCTATGCTTTTATAAATTAAACATAACAAAAATACCTACTCACTAAGTCTTGGTTTATGTAGTAAAGAGAAAATTCTTTAAAATTTTATTTGGAATTGAAAATCATTTTATGACAAGACCTTAAGATTATGAATTTTATTTGCCATTGCTGATGGCATTGTTAAACAATTGTTACAATTACTCCAAAATCTTGACAAACTTTGGGTACTTTCCAAGTGTGTACGTCAAGCATATGTTTCCAATTAAGCTTCCACTATCTTATTGTAAGGACTTGTTGATCCGTGTACCAGGAAAAGATAGGATCAGGAAGTCAGACGCCATTAGCTAGCTCCCTTTCCCACTGCTGTCATTGCCTGGGAGGTTCCGAGCCTTCAGTAGAAGCCTTGCCTTTGGCAGGGTTCCACATCCAACATGTTGCCAGAACAACAGTGCAACAAATCTGTTCCTATTATCTAGCTATAAAGCATGTCAAAGTCCCCTTGACAATGCCTACAAGGACCCCCCTCCCTTCATGATCTGCCTCTCACCAAGCCCCCCTGTCTCACCTTGTTGCAGTCTCTCTCCTTTGTTTTATCTCCAGCCACACCGCTATTCTTTTCAGTTCTTTGAATATTCTATTCTCCTTCCCACTGCAGGCCTATGTTTACACTCTTCTTTCTGTAAATACAACGGTCCCCAAACTCTTCACTTTAATTCCTAATCATTTTCCCATTCTCTACTCAAAAGTCGTGTTCTCGAGAGCCTTCTTTGACTCCTCAGACTAAATCATGTGTCCTTGCCATACACGCTCAGAGCTTCTTTCTTTCTTTATTTTTAAAAAGATTCTGTTTATTTATTTGAGAGAGAGACAGTGAAAGAAAGCAGGAGAGTGGGGTGAGGGGCAGAGGGAGAAGCAGACTCCCTATTGAGCAGGGAGCCCGATGCCACCTGGCTCGATCCCAGGATCCTGGGATCATGACCTGAGCTGAAGGCAGATGCTTAACTGACTGAGCCACCCAGGCGCCCCTCAGAGCTGCTTTAATTGCATTTACCACAGGGCATAATTATATACTTGGATGATTGTCTGATCACTCTTTTTCTCCCTAGATGACCGTATGTTTCCTGAGGGCATGTTTATATCTACTTCCCCTGTACTGGACCCATATTGCCTAGCACAGGAGAAAGCATTTGATAAATATTGATGAAGGAATGAAGGTAAAAGTGCTTTCTTCATGAGCCTAGACAGCTAGCATTAGAACCAGGGACACCTTTTCTAATACAAAAATGGCAGGCTTGGAAATGAAATTTTATAACAATGCTTTTTTTAATTTATTGGTAACTGATCATTTGTGAGGCTGACCAATTCTTACCCGTATGATATGTTTCTTCATTTTTCGTTTGTCACTAGGTACTCTGCCAGGGGTTGGAAATATGGATGTGGACTGAGCTGGGCTCCTCTCCTTGGGCAGCTGAGCCCAGTGCATCCCCCCCCCCCCCAGTTGACTGCTCAAGTGACCTGAGAGAGTTTTATGCACAGTTTTCCTTTGTGTCTGAACTATGATTACAATGGAGAATATGCAGCCAGGACAGGGTTAGTCTGACTTATGTCATTTCCAGGACAAACATCTGTGTGGACTGCCTGCTCTATGTTTTAAACAATAGGATGGAGAAATAGTATTCCACTTCAGTGAGGCATGACATAGCCTTCACCACCTCTTCCTCTCAACTAAGTGTTGTTTGCAAATTCAACAATGATCAGAATCTGTGTTATGTAAATGCTTAAAAACTAATACCTACACACTTCACAACATTAGAGCCATAACATTTCCATTGTAGTTAGATCTGAACACAAAGCAGACATTTTGATGTTTCCCCTAAACTCATAAAACAGATTTTACCTATATATATTTTTCATTTTAAAAGGAATGGAAATATAAACATTAAACAAAACTGAAGACTTCTATTTTAGTTTTAAAGAAACTCTTTTTCAATATACCATCAAGAGGCACTTTATGAGAACTTCAGAGTTTTGCCAAAATGAACAGCTTCGAGTCAGAAGAAAAATGATACCGACTTTGAAGATTCATTCATAAAACAAATATTTATTGAGTTCCTCTTTTATGCTAGGAATCCTTGCCCATTCTCCCAGGAACAAATGTTCTTATACTCATGGAGTTGGTTTTTAGGAGGGGAAACTAACAAGGTAATGAATGCTAGTGATAAATATTATGATGACAGTGCAAGGTGTATTGAGATAGTTATAGGAAGTCTGTTCTAGAAAGGAGACACTTGGACTGGGATCCAAATGTTGGGAGGAATGTCTTGCAAAAAGCTGGAGGAAGAGCAGAGGGCACAAGGAATGCAGAAGATGGAAGGCAGAAATCATGTGGGCATATCAGAGAAACAGAAAGAGAGCCAGATGGCCCGAAGCTACAGAGGGAGATTGTGGCCAGATCATGGAGGTTGGAATTCTAAGTGCAATTGAAAAATCACAGGTGAGTTTTGAGTGGCAGTGATGTCACGTTTAAAAAATTACTCCGGTGCTACATAGAAAATAAAATTGAGTGAGAGAAGATGGAGAGAGATCAATGAGGATATTGCATTAGGAAGAGGTGCTAGTAGCTTGAATCAGGGCACTAGCCATGGAACTGGGCTGAAGTTCTTGCAACCAAAATGCAACTCTACACATGAATACTGCAAATGAATCAGAATTCTTATGCACGTTAGGGTTGTGGCTAGAGATTTTTAAGTTTGGAATGTATTTTATGAATACAATACTTATCAAACAGTATTTGGAAAACAGAATGGTTTTCTTGTTCTTATTTCACCCTATTATCTAAATAATT
Organism: Eumetopias jubatus; assembly: GCF_037043125.1. Classification (NCBI taxonomy): domain Eukaryota; kingdom Metazoa; phylum Chordata; class Mammalia; order Carnivora; family Otariidae; genus Eumetopias; species Eumetopias jubatus. The sequence continues at coordinate 27,945,680 of NW_028274807.1, forward strand.
GTTCAAAGTACTTGTAGACAAGTGCATCTATTTTTCTTACATTAGAGCAGCTAATGCTTCAGTTTACAATAATCACCCATATAATAATGGTTAACCCTTTCATGTGAGGCTTTGCTTAGAGCCTACTTTACTTTAATGGCCAAAGATATTAAGGCTGTTATTCACCAGAGAATAACACACTGATACTCTGTCAACTTCTTAAATTAGAATTTATGTACTAGATGAAATTTTACATTGCCATTGTAGATGGGATTGAATTTATAAGACTATTAAAGAAAATCACAAGTATCTTCAGTAACCATAAATGATATTTAAAGAATAGTAATTTCCAAATCATATTTTCCACTGAAGTGTAATTCTTCACAAAATAACTATTTTCATAGGTAATGAATTGTCTCCATATTCAGAACCATAACCATACAGTTTCAAATGGTATGATCTATCCATTTTCAAAACTGCCTATGTCAGTTTTGAAAAAAAATTTCTCCTCTTTTTTAAATACCAAACTCTACATTCCTGAAAAAATCCTCTATTTATCCATTGTTATTTTGGATCCCTGAAAGTGTAACTCACAGAAAACTATAGCTCACAGACACAGAATATTTTAATTAACAATATTGAACAAATACTATTTCTGGTTTGCATTTTTCACATTCAAACCTGAATGAAAACTGTACCTAATATTTTATAGAATGAGATATTTCTCCCAATTATTTTCTGGATTTTATTATGCACAAAAAACCAGAGTTTCCAAGGAAGGCTGGTCAGTGGATGGAATAATAAGGGCTGTTCTTTTTCTGTTGCTCTTATGACTAAAAACATGCCTACATGTGCATCTCCATCATCATTATTTTCTGGAGGAGTTTTACCGCATTTTCTATGTTAAAACTCAACATATGCAATGATAATTTTAATTAAAAATAGTTAATAGTATAAAAGAGTTCAAGAACATTAAGAGTCATAGTATTCATATGAATAAAGTAGGGCTAATTTATATTTATATAATTTATATTCAAATATAAGAACAGAATTCAGGGCTTTAGAATATTACTCTAGTCTCCTAATTTTGAATACTCTCAATTAATTTTGTTTGTGATTTGCAGCAATTTGAAACCTATAAATCATAGATTTCATAGCAATCCTAGTATGAAAAGAAAATTCAACTCTGAGAAAGAGCTCCCAACTGTTTTAGAGAATTAAATGGTGAGATTTGTGCTGAATTAAGTATCTAAGAGACAGACTATAGCCAAAAAGCTTAGAGAAAAAAATTTCCATTTTCAAAGAACATTAATTACTAATATTATGAGAAACAAATTCTAAACCTTATTTTTTTGGGTACGTTATATTTTGATATAATTTCAAACTTAGTGAAAAGTTACAAGAATCATATGAATAATTCCCATATATTATTGACACAGATTGATGAACTGTTTATATTTGGTCCCATTTATTTTATCATTCTCTCTATCATCTATCTATCATCAGTCAACTTTTTCTGAACCATTTGTGTGCAAGTTGCAGAAATCTTGCTGCTTGACTCCTAAATACCAGTGTGTTTTTCCTAAGAAGAAAGCTATACAGTTATTAAAATCAGAAAAATCAAGCCAGCTCCTGTGTTACTTGGCATGTCCCCATCCTTCTTTGAGTGCTTCCATACTTTCTGTCCCAAGATGTTCCAAGTCCATCTTATACTTCCCCTGCACCAGCTGTGGATTCAATCATATCGCTGAGGAATGTTATCTTTTTACAACCAAGATCTGGGCTCTAGGTGGTCACTATATATTTCAATAGTAGTTGACATAAGATGTCATGGGCAATTTAATCAGTTAAATTAAATCGACATGTATTGATTACCAACTAGGTAGAAGAACTGTAAAATATTTGAATAAGAAGGAAATGAGGAATTCAACAGGGTTTACACTCTGTGGTTTAATTTAAAGTCAATTGAAAATATTACCTGTTTTCATATTTGTAAGAGTTGTCTTCTTGTTGTCTTCTCCAAATTTGATCTGTAAGTTAATCAAATATTATTAGAAAGCTAACAGGTGGTTTAATGACCCAAACCTTTTACAAACAAAACTATAGCAATGAGAAGAAATAGAAAACATGTGATTAATTAGTAGGGTGGAAGAAGAAGGTAGAATGTGTTCAAAAGATGGAAAATTTCTAGTATTGACACAGATGTTGGGAAAACCAGAATTCCAACACACTGTTCTGACAGTGTAAATAGTTATTGTGTTAAAGAGAAGGTGGAAAATCTATCAAGAAAAAAATGCCCATGTCCTTTAAAAACAAGTGTAGAATAGGGATATATCTGTTCCTGAGCACAAAGAGAAAAGTACAAGTCTATTAATTGCAACAGTGTTGGTCAAAGTGAAATACTAGAAACAACTCAAATGAGCGTCAGTAGGGGGTGGATTAAATAAAATGGTGCTATGGTTCTGTTACAGATTACTATAGAAGGGAAGAGATTAAGTTAGGTATCAATGTACGGCTATGGAAAGATCTTTAGGACAAGCTAAAATAAAAGGACATGTTGCAGAATATTCCTTTTTATTTCTGTGAAGTAAAATTCCATATATGAAAATGTTAATGCCAAGAAAAAGGTCTGGAAAAATAACTTAATGATTAATTCAGAAGAGGGATGTGAATTTAGGGAAATTGGAGATTGAATTTTATTGTTTATATGTCTTTAATATCTAAAATTTTTTGACAAGAAAATGTTATGTATTACTTAAACAAAATGATTCTAAGTTATTGGACAAATTGACTTCTAAACCCATAATCTTAACACTAAATTACACCAGAACTCTGGCCTTTCCCCTTTTAGTTATCTATGGTTGCATAACAAATTCCTTCACAACTTAGTGGCTTAAAGGCCTGAAACAAACATTTATCTCACAGTTTCTGTGCATCAGAACCTCAGGCAGAGCTCAGTTGAGTACCTTAGGATCAAGGCTTCTCATGAAGTTGTAGGCCAACTGTTGAGGGGGATTGCAGTCTCCTGTGAAGGCTCAACTAGGGGGAAATCTTCTAAGCTCCCCCATCACATGAATCATTCCCCAGGGTTACCCCTAGAGCAAGTGATCCTAGAGATAGTATGATAGAGTAAACAGGATGGAAGCCACGGTCTTTTAAAACTTCAATCTTGGAAGCGATACCCATCAGATTGACTACATTCTACTCATTAGAAGCAAGTCATTAAGTCCAACATATACTCAAGCAGAGAGGATTGCATACAGGTGGGTGAATGCCAGGAGGCAGGATTCACATGCGGTCACCTTAGAGGCGGCCTACTACATCCTCCCCTTAGTAAAAATTTCCCTACTCAGAAACAAAAGTCTTCTAAGTTTGTGTATTTTTTAGAGTTTTGGAGAGGAAAGCCCCCTTCTTTTTATTTTAAACACTTCTAACTATTAAAAATAAAGGTATCTAAAAGAAGAGTTAATAACTTTGTAATTTACCTTTCTTATTTACATTATACAGCTTAACCCTTTCAGGATGCGAGTATATATATTTTTTCTACTTAACAAGCTAATTTCAGAATTTACAAAAAACTATTAGTAGCCTACTATACATGGTATGGTCTAGTACTAGGATACAAATTGAAAGTGATGAGACACATACTTTCTTTTAATCCTGTATGATTTTATGTTACTCCTTTTGGAAAATATATAAAAGTCAATGCTTGAGGCCCTTAATGAACATGCAGTTTCAGCCAAATGATCCTCCTGGTAAACTTTCTTGTGACAAGCTCAACGTTATTCAATATAGAATGAGTTAAGTGATGTGGGATTCTAAATGTTTTTTCTATTATACAAAATACTATAGACGGCCTTATTTTAAACTTAGGCTAAAATTCTGTAAAACAGTACATAAAATTCAGCAGAACAGATAGAACAGAATATATATACATTCATAATACAAATATTTAAAAAAATCTTGAAAATCAAGCCCAGGAGAAATGCTCTGAGCCTTACTGATGGCTATTCACAATAATGAAACTGTCTTGATAAGTATACAAATTTACTGTCATAAGGAAGCTTATTCCCTATTCCTGATGCTTCTTTTATGTGGAGGGAGCAGTACTAACATGACACTTGAGTTGTTTCCTTTCTCCTTCTCTCTCTTTAATTTTCTGGTGGGTTCATGGAGCCTCCAGCCTAAGCTGCAGAAAGGACCTATTTGCGTTGCTCCTCTATGCTATTTGTTCTTCTGGGGCAAGCAATCACATGAAGAGATCCGTGACTGTCTAACGCTATCTGCTACTGAATAGGTTAAGTAAATGTGATGTAAATGTGATTTCAGTGTTTCAGGTGACCATGCTCATCTGTCTTCAGATAAATCAGATTCTCCAAAATGAGCTTTAGCGTCAATAAAAGTGATATTTTGCTCACCATTTGTTGTCTCTTTAGATTTCTTTTTCCTTTGGTTCAGAACTCATGTGGAAAACAAATGTGTTATGTTGGTAGCTCCCTGTTATGGGTTGAATTGTGTCCGCCCAAAAGATATGCTGAAGTCCTAACTCCCAGTACCTCAGAATGTGACCGTATTCAGCAGCTGGGTCATTGCAGATTCACTTAGGTCTAAGTTAAAATGAAATCATAGTGGAGTAGGGTGGGACCTTAATCCCATATAAAATGAAGAGAAGAGATACACAGGGAATATGGCCATGTGAAGATGGGGCAGATGGGAGTTATGCTGCCGCACACCAAGCAATAGCCAGGGCTACCAGAATCTGGAAGAGGCAAAGAACGGTCTTCCTCTAGAGGCTTCAGAGGGAGCAAGGTTCTGCAAACACCTTGATTTCAGAGCCTCAAGGCTGTGAAGGAACAATTTTCTATCGCTTTAAAGTACCCAATCTGTTGTACTTTACTATGGCAGCCTTAGGAAACCCAGACACCCTCTTAAAATATCAACAGACATAAAACCAGAATGAATAATCTTGAATTTTACTTTCTCCTCTTCATATCAAGGTGGAAAAAAAAATCACTGAAAGTTTTCATTCACAGGGCTCCTGAGTGGCTTGGTCAGCTAAGCAACTGTCTTTGGCTCAGGTCATGATCACGGGGTCCTGGGATCGAGGCCCATGTTGGATCTCTGCTCCGCGGGGGGTCTGCTTCTCCCTCTCCCTCTCTGTGCCCCTCCCCACCATTTGTGCTCTCTCTCTCTTGCTCTGCTCTCTCTCAAATAAATAGATAAAAATCTTAAAGAAGAAAAAAAGAAGAAAAGTTTTCATTCACTATTGGTGTTGATGAAGCCAGTTTAACCTCAAATTGCTTAACTTTTTGTTGGAATATAGACTCAGCTCAAAAGAGATCCATGAAGACCTCTTTTAATTCATTAATGATACATGGTAACTATAATTAATTAACTCTAAAGAAAAGATTTGAGCTCAGCAGTGAACATTTTCATGATCAGATGCTTTTTCCTTTATGCGAATGCATATTGTACATTATGTATTGTGGATTTCTGCACATAAATTGCATTTCGGAAAGTTTTCTTTTCATTACAATGTGCAATTTCAGTACATTAAGATTTTCAGTACATAGTTTGTATCTTAATGCATAACTTGGCATTGTTGATGCATCTGGGTGAAATATTTTTCTCTCTTAATAGAGTGAAGAACAAATAAGCACTAAAGGACCACTTGGTTTTTGAAAGGACTCCATTCAATGCATTCAAAGACAACCTCCTATCAGTGGTTAAATCTAACTAGAGATGTAAATGGAAGAAAAAATGCTTCCCATAGAAGATAAAGCATATACGTGTGTGTGTTAGAAGATCCTTTAGTTGACTGAATTATCATTTTGGAACAGAAAACAAAAAGGATCATGAAGGAAATATGACTCAGTTTCATTTACTAAAAACAGAAATGGGCTCAATTTTTACTTCCTTATGCAGGTACCTCTAGGGGGATCTGTAACACAATTGATACAGAATCGCTCTTCTGTAATGTGTCAATGCTTTTGAGATAAGGGAATAAGCTGGGTGACAGGGGAATGCATCAATGAATACTCCAAAGGGGAGTGATATCTTTTTCTTCAGAAACAAATAAAACTTATTATATTTGCCAAAATATTTTGTCATGCCTTTGATTTAATTTAATCTGGAAGACACGAAGTAGAACTAGTGAGAGAGTTTGACAGCTAAAAATATCTGTAATAAGGAAACAAGGCCTGAATTTAATTTGATTTAGAGTGCTCAATGTTGCTAAGCACTCTAATGCAGTAATAAACATATCCCTTTTACAACTGTGTATTGATATAGGTAGGTTAACATATCAATTAGCAATGTTTTAAAAGTAAACTTCTAAGTTGATTATTTGGAACAAAGGACCTGTTACTTTGCTGTAAACATTCTAGTCCCCAGGCTAGCCTACAGAAGCCTCTTTAATACATGGCATAGTCAGGATATTATATTTGTAATAAAAATGTAGAAAAGAATGTATAACTGTTCTATGACTATTATGATAAAGCAAGAATGGCTACATCATAGCCAACTCCAATCAGGACAGTGAGCATTGAGATCCATAATTTTTTCTTTTTCTTTTCCTTAAAGATTTTTTTTATTCATTTATTTATTTGATTATTTATTTAGAAAGTATAAGCAGGGGAGGGAGCAAAAGGAGAGGGAAGAAATCTTTTTTTTTTTAAGATTTTATTTATTTATTTGAGAGAGAGAGAATGAGAGATAGCACGAGAGGGAAGAGGGTCAGAGGGAGAAGCAGACTCCCTGCTGAGCAGGGAGCCCCATGTGGGGTTCAATCCCGGGACTCCAAGATCATGACCTGAGCCGAAGGCAGTCGCTTAACCAACTGAGCCACCCAGGCGCCCCGAGAGGGAAGAAATCTTAAGCAGATTCCGTGCTGGGCGCCGGGATCCATAATTTAACTTGAAGATGTAAACTATACACACAGACCAACTATAGTTCAAAATCCTTATGTATGAAAACAACATCAAAAGTCCTTTAGCTGATGCAACCAACTGCTCACAATACCACTAAGTCTTTAAGACTCCGTAAGTTTGGTTACAAATTCCAGCTAAGAAGCCCTGGGAATGGAGTCTCTCTTACCACATGGCACCACGTAAAATATCTGAATGCTACAGAGTAAAAGATAAATGTAATGTAAATCCCAAAGTCCAGTAACTCAGGAATAAATATTAACTCTATAATAGTCTTCTGATGAGAAAATACACGAATTATTACAGGTTTTCTTTCTCCCAGAATATTTTTCTGTGAAGGTAAGATGTTTTCAACTTATAAATTATTTTGAAATTCCTTTTTTTTTTTTTTTTTTAAGATTTTATGTATTGGGCTCCTGGGTGGCTCAGCTGGTTAAGTAACTGCCTTTGGCTCAGGTCATGATCCCGGGGTTATGGGATCAAGCCCCATATCGGGCTCCCTGCTCAGCGGGAGTCTGCTTCTCCCTCTCCCTCTGACTGCCACTCCCCCTGCTTGTGCTCTCTCTCTCTCTCTCTATCAAATAAATAAATAAAAATTTTATTTTTATAAAATAAAATTTTATAAATTTTATATAATTTATAAAAGCAGGGGGAGGGGCAGAGGCAGAAGGAGAAAGTGCTCCATCCCAGCACCCTGGGATCACCACCAGAGCCAAAGGCAGATGTTGAACTGACTGAGCCACTCAGGCGCCCCTGAAATTCCTTCTGGCATAATTATCCAATTCCATCCTAAAAGTTTTTTTTGTTTTTTGTTTTTTTTTAAGATTTTATTTATTTATTTGAGAGAGAGAGAGAGTAGAAGCAGAGGGAGAGGGAGAAGCAGGCTTCCTGCTGAGCAGGGAGCCCGAAGTGGGGCTCGATCCCAGGACCCTGAGATCATGACCTGAGCTGAAGACAGATGCTTAACGACTGAGCCACCCAGGTGCCCCCTAAGAGGTTTTTAAATCTTTGTCATTTCTCCATAGTGATATAGGTATTTCTTTAAAAAAAAAATCTATACAGCATTCCCCACTGCTTACACAAGTAGATAGACTTACAAATTCAAGCTTCTGTAAATTTCCTCTTGAGGTATGTCATGCAATTTCAGAGATGTGAAAAATTAGATACAGCTACTAGTATACTAGTAGTAAAACTTTTTTTTTTACTATAAGTAAAAGTTTTTTTTTACTATAAATAAAAGCTTTCCGTCGTTCTCTTATAAGCACCTCAGTTTGTATCTCCTCATCTGGTAGCAAGCCAGAAATGGTGCTGGGCGAGGGTGAGGAGGTAAGGTATACGATCTGGCAGACATACTGCGGCTGCCCTTACTTCTACCTCCCTACCCCTCCATCACCACCACTGATAGAAAGGGAAGGATTGAAAGATCCAGGACTCATTGGAATGGAGTGTTGGATTCTGGATAACGAGTTCTCCCAAGAATTTGGGGGAAGAAAGGAGGAGGTGGCAGTCGCTAAGCTAAGTTTGAACTGTGCAAAACTTTGTAAGCACCTATGAAGGAAGACTCACTTCTCAGTGCATACATTTTGGTACTATTTGAACTTTTAAAAATGAACATGTATTATTCACTTATTTTTATTTTTAAAATATTTATTTATTTATCTTAGGGAGAGAGAGAGAGAGAGCACAAGCGGGAAAGGCAGAGGGAGAGGGAGAGAGAATCTCAAGCACACTCTGAGCTGAGCTTGGAGCCTGACTCTGGGCCTGATCTTACCACCCTGAGATCATGACCTGAGCCAAAACCAAGAGTCAGATGCTTAACCGACTGCGCCACCCAGGTACTGCAAACATATATGATATAAAAGTCATTTACTATCACATAAATTTCAATGATCTTTCAAGCATCTTTCTAATCATGATTAATAAAGCACAATGATACAACAGGATGATACATTTTCAATGACAGAAGTGCCTATAGTTTTTAAAATCATTTTATTTTATTTGTTTTTTCATTATGATAAGTGTACTCTTTAATCCCCAGCCCCTATTTTCCCCACCCCTCCACCAACCTCTCCTCTGGTAATCATCAGTTTGTTCTCTATAGTTAAGAGTCTATTTCTTGGTTTCTCTCTCTTCCTCTTTTTTCCTCTCCTCGTTTGCACTTGGATTTTGTTTGTTCTTTTTCTAGCTCCTTTTGGTGGAGGTTAGGTTGTTTACTCAAGATTTTTCTTACTTCTTGAGGTAGACCTGTACTGCAATAAACTTGCATGTTAGAACTAGTTTTGCTGGGGTGCCTGGATAGCTCAGTTGTTAAGCGTTTGCCTTTGGCCCAGGTCATGATCCCAGGGTACTGAGATCGAGCCCTGCATCGGGCTTCCTGCTCTGTGGGAAGTCTGCTTCTCCCTCTCCCACTCCCCCTGCTTGTATTCCCTCTCTGACTGTGTCTCTTTCTGTCAAATAAATAAATAAAATCTTAAAAAAAAAGAACCACTTTTGCTGCATCCCAAAGATTCCGGACTGTTGTATTTTCATTTTCATTTGTTTTCATGTAATTTTTTATTTCTTCTTTGATTTCTTTGTTGACACATTCATTGTTTAATAGCATCTTATTTAGCCGGAAGTGCCTATAGTTTTAAATTTAGTTTCACTTAAAAATGTTTTAGAAAATTATTGGTCTTTATGCAAATGCATGTATATAACCCAATAAAGAATTGATACTCCTGAAAGCACTTAATAGTTTTTATTCATGAAACATCATTACTGCTGAATCTCAAAGTTATTATATATGTCTATGGAACATTTGTGCTTTCCTCAAATGTAGTAGCAAACTTTACATTTTCTGTTATGGTTAAATGGCCCATTATAAACAAGGCCATGATTTTAAAGTTGCTGCAGGTAAGTTTACTATTAATCTCATAAAACTTGGTCTCAGTCATTTTGTCAACATAGCTAAAGGTATAGAGACTTTATTGAAGATATTTTTGAGGTTTTCTACTCATAGTTTAAACTAATTCACAGCTATTCTTTTGTCCTATAAGTTGTCCACTTACCTGTTAAGTAAACTGAGAGGGGGGCACCTGAGTGGCTCAGTTTGTTGAGCAGCCGACTCTTGATTTTGGCTCAGGTCATGATCTCAGGGTCCTGGGATCGAGCCCTACATCAGGCTCTGTGCTCAGTGGGGAGTCCGCTTGAGGATTCTCTGTCTCCCTCTCCCTCTGCCCCTTCCTCTGTTCATGCCCTCACTCTCTCTAAAATGAATAAATCATTGACAGAAGTTAAAAAAAAATAAACTGAGAGGGTATGGTTCTGATTCACAAGGTTGGTTTTCATTATTCCTATTATTTTAAGATTGTATGCAAAAGAAGGGTGAAAATATTTTGTCCTCATCTTTTACTCTAAATTCTACCTGTAAAAATTTTGTTTTTGTCCTCAGATTAATCTCATCAACCCTTCTTCCAAGTAAGAACTATTTTCTACCAACTGTCATTTTTACATATAGATTTCAGATGTACTCTGTGTTCTTTAATCTGTTTAAAATGTCCTAACAATTTTTTATTGATAGTTTTACCACAAAATCGTATTTCTTCCAAAATCCTAATTTCAAATGCATTCCACTTAGAAGTCTTCAGGGTTTCCTAGAACTTTTATCCAAATAGAAGTCCTTAACTTAATTGAATTTTTGTTGGCAGAACACTGAGTACAGGGAAGTGCTACTTATTTATATCAGTAGCTATAACCGGTGAAAAACATGCTGTTCTGGCAGAGTATTTATTAATTAAGTATTATTTCGTTTTTTCTATCAACTTACATATTTCAATATAGGCATAATTAACATCCTCATCATATTCAGATTTAATATTTAATATCCAATGATCAAAATCTTGTGAAATGTCTATGACTGGAGAAAATTTTTCATAACACCAATTATTATGTTTATTTAACGTGTTTATTTTGGAGGGCATTTGTTGGATGCCTTCCCAGCACTCATTCTCCATGGTCTCAGGGTTTTTTGTTTTTTTGTTTTTTGTTCTTTTGGGAGTATTTAAGGGTGGAGAGGTGTATCCATATAGTTCCACCACGGTATTATAACAAGAGTCATATTTAGAAGGAAACCAGCTTGGCAGAAGGCAGGCTGGCAAGACAAAGAAATTGGATCATTAGTGAAGCTAAGGCTGAACAGGCCTATCTTTGGGTTTGGGGTTTCATGAGCCAACACATCCTTTTTAATTGCGAAGTCACGTTAAGTTGGATTTTCTATTATTTGCAAGCAAGGTATTCTAACTGATATGAGCACTCATGGTAGAACACCTTCCTATGTTATGGTCTTTCATATCAACTTGTCCTGTGAGATCTGAGGCTTTGGTTCCAGTTGCTTGTATGTTTCCTTTAGAGTACTATTTCCAACTTACATGGGAAAGAGTTTTCCCCTGAATTTTAGCCCATTTGACTTCTCTTTTACTATTTTATGTAAATTTCTCCTTAAAGTTCTCAAAAAGGATTTGGCATTATTTATACTTTTACCTTTTAAAATGTAAATCGTGTAAAAATGCTCTGGAATGCAGAAAACTCTGGTAAATAATTTTATGGACTTTCTTAAATTTAAAATAATTGGATGTGTTTAATATAGGAATGTGTGAAATTCTGAGCTTAATTTCAAACAGATGCAGTAAGCATTGAAAAAATACACATAATTCTTATAAATAGTTACCTACTTGTTACTTGACACTATTTATTTGATAAGTTAATAAGTATGTCTACCATGAACACTATGTTTAACAATAAGTTGGCTGAAAACATGAAAACCTAACTGAACTTGAATAAACATTTCTAAACAAAATATGACAATAAAAAGTAACCTAAGAAATGGAAGTTTTCAAGAAATAACAAGTGTTGGCAAGGATGTGGAAAAAAAGGAACTCTTGTGTACTGTTGGTGGGCATGTAAACTGGTACAGTCACTATGGAAATAGTATAAAGTTTTCTCAAAAAACTAAAAATAGAACTACCATATGATCCACCAATGCTACCGGAGAAAACCAAAACACTACCTTGAAAAGATATCTGCACCCCCATGTTCACTGCAGCATTATTTACAATAACCAAGATGTGGAAACAATGTAAGTGTCCGTTAATAGATGACTGGATAATAAAAGTGTGGCATGTATATGTATATGCAATGGAATATTATTCAGCCATAAAAATGAAGGAAATCTTGCCATTTGCAACAGCATGGATGCACCTTGAAGGCATTATGCAAAGTTTAAAAAGTCAGAGAAAAAAAACATATGATCTCACGTATATGTGAAATTTTTTAAAAAGGGCAAAAAAAGCCCCCCAAAACCCAACAACAACAACAACAACAACAACAACAACAAACTCCCAAGTTCATGGATACAGAGAATAGATTGGTGGTTGCCAGAGGCTGGGGTTGAAGCATGGACAAAATGGGTGAAGGGGGTCCAAGGGTACAAATCTCCAGCTATAAAATCAATACCTCATAGAATGTAATGTATATCACGATGATATGGTTAACAAAACTGTATTGCATATTTGAAAGTTGCTAAGAGAGTAGATCTTAAACTTCTCATCACAAGAAAAAACTTTTGTAAGGATCTGCGGTGATGGATGTTAACTAGACTTACTGAGGTGATCATTTTGCAATATAAACAAGTACCGAATTGTTACGTTGTATACCTGAAACTAACATAATATTGTATGTCAATTATAGTTCAATAAAAAATTGAAGTTTTAATACAAATATTCTCTAGAAGTTCAAGCTTTATTTTGATCTTTTGTCTTTACTGGTAAATTTTGATGCAGACTCTTGATAGGAAATCTTGTTATTTACATTGGTATTAGCTGTATACTGACTGACTAAACATTTGATGAAATATTCCATTATTTCACACATTGTACCCTTGATTAAGACGGTAGCCAAACTCTTAGAATGTTTGTGAAAAGCAACAGAATTTGTTTTGACATTATTTTCATATAAATCAAAGTATCTGGTAAAGAAACCGTAATTAGCCACTGTGAAAATGTGAAATGATTGAAGTACAGTAAAAAGTGCATATTGTAAATCATGCAAAGGTATGTGCCCCATGAATAAGCAAGTTCCTACTGGTTGTTAGACAGAACATCAGGCTGCTAGAGACCATGAAGGGTATGCCATAAACACTTGAATTATATCAGGGCAGGGCTGAAATTCCAGGGTAACACATTGTTTCATCTGTACGGATCATTACTGTAATGAAACACATATTAATGCCTGGGTCACTCCAGCCCTTCCACTAGACCGCCAGACCCTCTAGGGCCCTTTTCCAACACTCTGCCTTGTATCTACTTGCCCTGGTCATTGCCCAACTGTATCAGTTGTTCAACATTTTTATACCATGGATCAAAGTGCCAACAGCATTTTTAGTTTGGTATCCTACTGATTTTTTCAATGACATTTTCACATTTCACTTAGCTGATTTTTTTTGTACTTTTGATGGTTCTTCCACATTACCAATATAAAAATTGTTTTGTCTCTCTCTGGGGAAAGGTGTGGGGAGGCATATGTGTCAAGCCTTTCTCCCCAAACACTCCCCCAACAATGCTAACCTGTTTCCTGTAACTGGGACTAGTGAGAGGTGTCTCAAAACATTCTGACACTCATCACACAAACAGGTAAAGTCACTGGCTTGGGATTGCAGTTGAGCAATTCTGCCCTTTTTATAAACAGTTACTGATTCCTTCTTTGGAAAGGGCTCTGTTACAGCTGCCTTGGGAATGAAATCACCAGCTATGTGCTCACAGCAGGAGTTCGGGCTATTCCTTCCCTCTGACTTTCCAGTGACCATAGAAACTTCAGTTCTTTACTTCTCCTCAAACTTCTCAAAATTCTGTCTTACTCCACTCTTTTCTCCCTTTTCTGCCCCCACCTCCCCATTCTCTTCCCAGACTCTCCTAGTCACTAAGGGCTTCTAAGATTAAATGAATGGGGAGAAAAATGGAAAAAGTAAGGAAGATGTGCTCGGTGAGATCTATGGAAGCGTATTCCTCAGACTTCACATTTTACTGAAATTGAATTCTTCAGCATACATCTGCTGACTCTCCTCATCGGATTCAGATTCACATGTCTTACTGGTTGGGATCTCTTAACTTATTACCACATAAAGGAACCACATTCTCCCCATTGGAAAATGTCATGATTCTAAGCAAATCTAACGTTTCCAAAAAGTAATTTATAAATGAATCTTATTGGTATTCTCTGGGCTAGTCATGGTATGAATTTATAGATTACATTATACTATTTGGCTTGGGCAAATATTCAAATTCTGTTTGCATTCTTTAAATACACAAGAACTATATAGCCATTTAATTTGGTATAGTCTTTATATACTTTTCTAAATATTTTACAGTGTTTCAAAACTACTTCTGCCATTTAAAACCACTATAAAGTGAATATTTCCCATATATCAGGATTTTTGATACAAAACTACTTCTTTGGGCAATTTGGGGCAATCCATTTCTTTGATTCAATAAAGGTACTCTCTTATTCAATTTCAGAACATCAGTTCTTCATATTTATTACAGAGGTATATATCATTTTTCACCAGATGGTCTTTCTCCTTTAAATTTAAAAAATACAGGCAGTTCATAACTTGAGTGGTGTGGTGGGAGTGACAGCAAAAAGTGAAGGTTCGTAGTTAAGCCAAGTGAATGAGGCATGATAGTGACGCAGTATAATCTACAGTGTGATCGCCATAGAGTGCCTTCTGTGTGCATCTGGGTTTTCAAGGCTGTCAGGGATAGCAGTACCGGAGACTATAAATCATCTACTAAGAATGCCTTGGCTAATGTCTGTTTCTGAACAGAGAAGTCAGAGATGAGATTGCTGAGCTTGGGAGAACACAAGAGTTATTCCTGAAAGGGATCAGAATATATTTTGAGGAGAAAAAGTGAGCAATTAGGAGACAGACATGGAGATGTTCTGGAGATGACAGAGGCTACTGAGGTGACTGGAACTAAAACTATGAAATCTGTTGAGCTAGAATTGTGAGTGGAGGAATTTAGCATTCTGTAGGCCTGAGATTCCAAAAAAGTAGCAGCTAATCCCTATTCAATACCCTTGAAATTTCATCTTGGCTTAATACACACTCTATTCTCAACTGCTTTCCATCAACATTTGACGTAGGAAGCTATAAATTATCCTTGGATATTAAGTTTGTACTTATGTACAGTATTTGCTTATTTCTTCAACATGTTTTACCTCCTCAAACTGGAGTTCAATTTAGTACCAGGATATCAATAACATGATGCAGAGCACAGTGTGCTATGGTTCAGAGGTGACATCTGAAAGGTCATTTGAAGAATAGCATTATTAGTTTCCAGTATATTAATGAAGGAAATAAATGATTGGCTAATTATATCTTATTGGGATAATAATTCACAACCAAGTTGACATGCTTTTAAAAATCACATTATCTGAACCAGAGCTGTTTATATGAGTGAGTGGGTGTGTATGACTGTGAGTGTGTGTGAGTGTGTATATGTGGTTTCTCAAGGTCCCAGGAAGAAAAATGTGTTATCCTACCTCTAGTTTATTGGCACAAAAAAATAAAGTTATCCATGTCTAAGTATGTAAAATAAATTTCAGTGTTTCAAATGTATAGGGTTTCGCTTTCATTTAATAATGAAAAGGGAGAAGAATCTCAAAGAAATAAAGACACTCAAATTACCATTATCCAGAAATAGCCATTTAATTTTGAAATAGTCTTTATATACTTTTCTTTTCTAAATATTTTACAGTGTTTCAAAATTACTTCTGCCATTTAAAACCACTATAAAGTGAATATTTCCCATATATCAGGATTTTTGATACACAACGACTTCTTTGGGCAATCAATTTGGGGCAATCCATTTATTTGATTCAATAAAGGTACTCTCGTATTCAATTTCAGAACGTCAGTTCTTCATATTTATTACAGAGGTATATATCATTTTTCACCAGATGGTCTTTCTCCTTTAAATTTTAAGTAAATACATCTTTCTTTTACAGATGTTTGATAATCAAGATATAGATAATGGCCTTACTCAGCAAAGCCCAGTGGAGGCAGTGTAGCACCAATGGGGAGGAGTTCAAAAGCAAATCTGGGGCACGAAGTTACTTCTTCCAGCACTTTATTCCACCTGTAATTTAGACATGGAACAATTTCATATGGTACATTTCCTCCTCTGTTAAATGGTTATAGCACTTTCTATCTTGATGGGTTTTTTTTATGAGGAGCCCGTATCTCTCTGACCGTGAAAACACTTTGTAAATATATTGAATATGGTTAATTGGTGTAAAATTAATATCCATCCTCGCTTTTTTCTAGTAGGCCTTTCTGCGTTGCAGAGACTGGAAGACCACCCAGGCTCTCTGGCATCTATGGTTCTAAGTTTAAAATAAGCTTCCCCAACACAGTTGCCAGACCCCAGGAAGGTGGAAGCGAGTTGGAGACATCTCCTGCTTGATTTATGCCATGCTCTGCTGAAAGGCACGCTTGAGAAGCAGAATTAATGGTGTCAGGAGGAAATTTCCCTGAAGGAGGCAGCTGGCCCCCGGGGGCCAGTGTTCCAAAGCGCCAATTTTGTGGAAGCTGTGGGCTTTGCTCTGACAGTGACATTTTTATCCTTGGAACATAGTAGTGGTGGCATTTTTTTTTTTTTAATTCAGTAGTTTCATCAGTGATTCCTAATTCCCTGACTTTCTGATTCAGACAGAGTCAGATCTAGAGGCCCAGATCAATCCACATGTCCAGTTCTTCCAAGGGTTTTACAGAATTCCTTGATTTGATTATTTTCCTGCTTAAAGCACTTAGAGTGATTCTAATTCTTGAACAGAACCCTGTCTCATACCTTCAATTATGAAGCAATATCAAAATGCTGGGCATCCAGTGACTGAATGTTTCTATTTTCTTTTGAGTCTTTCAGCCTACTTATCCATAAACTAAGTTGTAGAATTGAGATTCTGATGTATTCCATGATTTTCCCCCTGATTCCATATTATGATTCATAAAAGACTCTTTACTCAATTTTTAAAATTATTTATTAATTATATCAGCAAGCTCTCTCTCTCTCCTCATCACCCACATTTGGACTTCCAACTTTTTCTGCTTAGGGAGTTGTATTGAATTTCCTCTTTTTTGGGAG
The DNA here is from genome assembly GCF_037043125.1 of Eumetopias jubatus. NCBI lineage: Eukaryota > Metazoa > Chordata > Mammalia > Carnivora > Otariidae > Eumetopias > Eumetopias jubatus. The sequence continues at coordinate 27,962,760 of NW_028274807.1, forward strand.
TCACCAAGACTTTGCTCTTAACGATATACAAAATAATTCTCATTTGTAGGCTATCGTCGTAATTTCCTTCCCACATTCATGTTGGTAAATCCAAGGAATAAAATAGAACAGTTTCTAAATTATTTTTGACATTTAACGAGACTGACCTTTTTCAGCCTCTACCCTCTTAACAGGGTAAGAATTCTCAGATGACAACCCACAAGGACGATGAAGACAGGGAAGCATCTCATTTGCGAGCTGGTTTGAAAGACACATTTACCAGCATGGATAAATGAAGCACAGCACTAACCAAAATAGATTATTTAGAGTATTAGTCACTTCACAAATACAAAAGACCCATGGATAATTTAAGCTGGATGTATTTCAAAACACCTTGGCATGCTGCTGGTCATTAGGATATGGCTGGTGGTTATGTCAATATGTATCATTTACTAAGGAAGAATTCATCAACATTGCCATTCTGTATGCTCAATAAACCAGCAGATGGTGTATGACAATTTCTTCAAGGTGACATAGAAACCATCCCATTGAATCCCTCCTTGTTTCCTTCAACACTAATATATTAGAACAAGGTTTCCTTTGCAAATTTAAAGGAAAACGAGATATTTGATCAGCTTTCTTGTGCGGAAACAAGTGAATATTCAGGACACATCCAAATTCGCCTAGGTGATTTTGTGTGAAATGTATTGAAAAATCATAGACCAGAGTTCTCAAAGCGGAAAAAAAGATTAATGTAGAAGAAAAACTTGTTGATTATCATGCTGTAACCTGACATGTTTCTGGTATGTTCCTTAACCCAGAAATCATATGAGATCAGCTGAGTTGAAGATAAGCTGAAGAAAGAGTGTAAGTACTCTCTTTTCTCCAGAGCAAGCTAGTGCAGCATGCGCAGAGTGGCTACAGTACTTGTATTTTGAGGGTTTAATTTGAGAAATGCTGAAATACTGGTATTACTACCAGTTTTTTATTCAGAACTGTGATGTTAAGGTATTAAATTAATAAAATTACCATACTACAACTGTAATACATTTTATGTACAAGCTTATAAAGTATTTGTAGATAGATACTTACTTTTGATAAAACATTTTTACAGGTACTATGTAACATAGGTTAAATTTGACAGCGACACAATCAATAGACACTTATAATTCTAATATAAATGATTAGCAGGTAGAATTAATAGAAGTTGATTTTAATTAAAAATGAAGTCAATACCACATAAAATGAGGAAAATGATATATTAAAAATGGAATATTATTGACTTTTCAAATCAACATGGATCAACTGTGTCATAGTTGAGTAATAAGCATGTTTTTATGAAAAAAATTTCCAGCTGCTGATAAAAATCTTTTTCTGATTTTAACTAGTTGGGGGTGGGGTGGTATATTGAGTTTGCTTTTAACCAATCAAAATGTTTCCTTCTGTCACCATCTTCAACAATCTAGTATCTCATTTGGTAACTTTATGAAGTGCTTTTGGAACAAATTTTTGTTTTTGAAAATGGTGTAACATTTTATTAGTGTCAAGCTGAGGTGTTTTGTTTTTGTTTTTCTTTTTTTCCAGTAAAGTATTTTGGTCTTGCTGTCTCCTTTAGTTTCATTATTCATTGATGGATATTTTTTCGCACTTCCATGTTCACATTTATATTCCACTTGTTCTGAAAGTCTTTGGACCAGAAGAGGATTTTTCTTGCATCTGACTCTGGATACTAGCCAGGATATTGTTGCTGACTGAGATTTACTCTGGTACTGATCTGCCCGGGCATGCAGGTTGCTCCATGGTTTGCCCTCCTTCTCCTCCGCCCCCCTTCCCTCTCCTCTTCCTCCTTTTCCACCTCCTCCTTCCTCTTCTTCTTAACACATTAAGTCCTTGACTTAAAATGAGTCTCCAAAACATAAATTTTTAAAATCTAGGAATGATAATATTTCAATGACAAAATGGTTGTTTTCTTTTTTTCTTTTTTTTAAGATTTTATTTATTTATTGGACAGAGAGAGACATAGCGAGAGAGGGAACACAAGCAGGGGGAGTGGGAGAGGGAGAAGCAGGGTCCCCGCTGAGCAGGCAGCCCGACGTGGGGCTCGATCCCAGGACCCTGGGATCACGACCTGAGCCGAAGGCAGACCCTTAACGACTGAGCCACCCAGGCACCCCATGGTTGGTGTTTTAGTATTTAAAGTAGTGCTATCTGCTAGGGAACTAAAAACCAGAAGTGCAAGCACTATGTGTGTAAGTAACACCAGTGATAAAGAATTGTCAGAGAGACTAAGTTAAAAGGATTTTAAAAACTAGGGAGAGCAAAGAAAAATAATAATAACAACAACGATAAGCCTTGACAACTTACCCTTCTTTGTGGTGGCAGCAATGTCGAATTTAGGGAGAGGTAGAAGGAGGAGGGGGAGAAACAGGAGACTACTTTAGTTTGATTTCTCTAATTATTATGATGTTAATAGCAGTAGCTAATAATTTTGAATGCTTTGTCACTCAGTATTCCAGAAATGGTACAACATACTCTATACAGATTATTTAATTTAATCCTTATGACAACCTTAAGAAAGCAAGTACTGTTGCTAATAACCGTTCTACTGAGGCTTTAAAATGTTAAGAAATTTGCCCAAGGTCACACTGCTCAAAACTCATGAAATTGGGGAAAAGAAACAACAGCTTTGATTGAGGAGCTCACTTATAAACTCTGTTCTAGAACCACACTCCTGTATCTTTATTGTATTGATATTGCAAGTGAAAAGTAAGAAGGGAGGTCTTTTCCTTATCTTGTTAATTTTGACAGTGAAAAACTTATATGCATGTGATCATTCAAAGAAAAGAAATATCCATAGTATCATCGGGAGAATGGTCAAGATCTATTTGCAGTAACAGTCCAAACAAAAATCCTATTCTGACATGCTAAACTTGAATGTGGTTTAAAAAGAAGCCTCTATGTATTTGGCAAAGGATAGACTCTGCCAATGATGAACACTCCCTATAGCAATCGCCCCCGTAAACTGAACTGTGGGGGCCTGGTGCACATTTATTATCCCAGTTAGGGATAGCAGCTTTGAGACAGTGGAATCATAAGCTCAGGACTGGAATCCAGGGTTGCACTGTATGGGGAAATTAAAAAAAAGAATGCTGACTAAAGTTCATTCTGCTTCTTCTTATCACCAGGTATCAGCATCTCAAAACAAGGTCAATACTAAAATCCTCCTGCCAAAAAGAGATCTCTTGTTAGTCTAAATTCTAAACACTTGCTGGGACAACTATTTTTTTTTTTTAACAACATGTATGCAAGCTTCAAATTGGCACATTTTTAAAAGTTACTTAACCCTTAATGAACATTTTATTCAATATGGGAGTACCTTTGGGAAACTCTTTGCCTCCTCCATACAGGTCCACACACGCATGGACTCAGGTACAACGTCATTCTATTTGTCTGTTTCCAACAGTTCAGTCTCGCTGGAATTTTCTCTGGATGCAGTGCCTCTCTTTAACTTTTATAGTAGCACAATTCCTGTATTTAAACGTGGATCAAAAGAAACGACTCAGTACATTGTAAATATGAAGAAATAGAATCTGACTTATTTCAATTCTAACTTTCCATTTGACCATTTATAGTTTTTTTCCTTAAACAATGAAAAAGTATGAACATCAAAGTGTAATATATTTATCTGCTAAGTGTCTATTTCAGTTTATATGAAATATTTTACTAAATCTAAATAATACTAACATTTATTCTTGCTAATTGTTTAAACATTTTAAAGCTCAAGGACAAATCAAGAAAATAGAAACTTCAGTGTTATTATTCATTGTGGTTCCCTTCCTCCCCCCAAACACAATAATCAACTTAAAGTATTAATGCATTGTCTTTTCTCACTTTTATACTGTAATTTTTATGCTACTCTAAAAAATTGGCAGGTTCCTATGATGTCCCAGAAAAGCAAAACAACTTTGTTGTTTGCATTTCTTTCCTAGCTATAATTATGGGCTTGGGAACCCATTAAAAAAATTCAAAAATTTTATTGAGCACTTATTATATGTAAGATGCTTTATGGAACACTAAGAAACAGGGCTACTCATTCCTTGACAGCCGGAAACTTACATTAACTATATTTATGTTCATCTCCTTAGTAAAACACAACCAAGGAGTACAACATTGCCCTTGTCTTTTTGGAGCCTACAGTGTCATTGGAAATGGTAACTATGTACAAGTAACTATGACTAAACAAAGTATCCGAATATTGCAGACAGATGCTAGAGAGTTTCAGGAGGAAGAGAGAGAGAGAGCTCTTATTATCAGGATAATCACAACCTATGTCATGGATGATTACTAAAGCTGCACCTTGAAGAACTCATAAAAAACTTCAGATGAAGGAAAGGCTTTTATGGGGAAAGATCCTGACTTTGGGTGTGGATTTGTTAAATGACAGGAGATCCTTTAGTCTTGGTCATGAATAGGGGATCTATGGATTTCCTCTGCAAGGTATTTTAAGTGCTAGTGAATTGGATTTTTAGCTAGACCCTGAAAACAGTTTTTGGACACATCTAAAATAGCAAACAATTTATTCATCATTCCTTCACTTAGAAAGTATAGAATATTATAGAACTTAAGATCAAATGCACAACAATATGGCATAGGGTTTTTTGTTTTTAAAGTGGGCTTATTCTATCATTCCCTGTATAAAAATATGCAGAACTTCATTCTCCCTTTGGGAAGATACTATAAAAAAGACATCAGAGATTTAGAGGAGAGAAGCCACCTCCAGAGCTATGGTCATTGCAAATTCTACAGCACTGTGAAGTCTCCCAGTGAGAAGAGATGGTAACAAACTGAAGAATGTGGGCAACTTCACCTTCTTCTCTTATTTTTAGCTTACATCTCTTTTGAGATCTAGAACTGGGCTTGTGTTGTTAGATCTGAGTTAACAGTGTATTTAAATTTAAAATTTGTGTAGGGAAGGCTTTTAGCCTATTTTGCCTAAATATGTATATAGTTTTTTTTTTTTAATTAGTATTTTCTTTCTAAGCAAGGCTGAAAAGAAATATATGTTTATAATATTCTTTATTCTGCTAGGTGTTATGACTAGCAACCAGTTAATTTTTTGGAATCCAATTTAAATCATCTTTCTGTTGTTGCTGTTGTTATAATTATATTTCTGGATATGACTATTCAGTTTCAATTCTAGTAAAATAGCCAAGGCGCTGACACCAAAACCACAGGCCCAGTCTGCATTTTTGAAGTTGGCCACTTCTACCAAAGCATGTCTCTTCCATATGCCTCTGGACCTACTACTCTCCATAGTCTTCTTACAGCCTACTCCTCGAATTGTGAGACTCTTGAAGGCGTTTGAACTTGTGACTTCTGAGAGTTACAATATTAGTTTTTAATAGAAAGTTGTCCCTCTTTCTAACACTAATAATGAAAGCATATTAAAGGAGTCTTGGTAAAGCTACTGATAATGCCCTGATATCTATGTTTACCTGGAGGTCTTGGCAGTGCAGAGTTAAGTCACTGACTCCTAAAAACTAATGTATTCCCTCCAGTTTATTTTGGACAATTAAAACCAAAATAGCAACCAACATTCAGAATCTGGGGTCAAAGTATCTAAATAGACATTGCTGGATCCACTGACATTCAGAAATCAGACAGAATATCTTCTGGTTAATCACAACTAGATCTGCTCCCAGACTTGTGGAATTTGAGATATGGCATAGTTATCTTTGCCTATGCATGTCTGTAGGTCACGTCACCCTCTTGAATTCCAGTTTTATCTGTAACAGGGAAATGAAAATTCCTATCTCACCTGGCTGTTGTGGGACTTAAGTGAGCTAACATGAGCAGATGATTGATGATTATTAGTCACTCAATTAGAAATCATGCTAAATATGTCATTGTAATGCAAACTAAATTATTTTAAAACGCTGTTGACTCATTTTGAAACCCAAAATTGATTTAAAACTTGCCTTTGTATGATTTAAATGAGATAATATCTCTTTAAACATTATTATAAACTTTTCATAAATTATCTAGGTTTCCTTCCCGTGTCGGCACTAGGGTCAATTAGATTTTCATTTAACATTTGGAAAAAAAAATCAAGGTATGAAAATTTTTCTCCTTAGATTTGAATTTGTGAGATGAAAAATTTGCCTTAGAAAGTCTTCAAAGTTCTTAATTGCTAAATATTTCTTTTGAGACAAATTTTCCATTTTCATTTTCCCCTGCGTTTAAGGTTTATTTTCATAAATAATTTTGTGGTGAGTTTGCTTTGGAATGTATTTCAGGTGTTCCACAATTTATATACGGAAAAACTGAAGTGGTCTCATGTCTAGTTAATATCTGATATCCGGAAAACCTAATGATGAAGTCTTCCCCAAGTTGACATCTATAAATTTAGACATACTAATTGAAATGGGGAGACAGATCCAATTATCCAGATAACTTTATATAACTCCTTCCCTATCCTTCAGAAGTATCAAAAACATACTTTTGCCTAGATTTTGAATCTTTTGAACAAAATGCTTTGTGGTCCAAGTCCTTGGCTAATTGCATCAATTTAGTGTAGGAGGAAACCTGAGGGAGAAGAAAAGCAAAGAACATGAAGATACACTCCAAAAATAACTTAAAACTTGTAAAATACATTGCTTTACTCTAATACACGGGTCTAGGGAATATCAATTCTTACTACTGCTTGTGGGGAACATTTTAGCAACACGTTCCAAAATGTAAAATGGACATACTCTTTGATTTAAAAAATTCGACTTCAAGACATTTATTCTAGGGGCACCTGGGTGGCTCAGTCAGTTGAGCATCCAATTCTTGATCTTGGCTCAGGTCAGGATCTCAGTCAGGGTCATGAGATCATGAGATGGGGCCCCTCATTGGGCTCCCTGCTGAGCATGGAGCCTGCTCAGGGGTTCTCTCTCTCCTTCTCCCTCTGCCCCGCTTCCCCCGCCCCCTGCTCGTGCACTCTTTCACTCTCTCTCTCTAAAACAAACAAACAAACAAACACATTTATTCATTTATTGTATAAACTCTCTTGTATAAAATGATGCTATGCAAAGATATTCATTATCACATTGTTGATTAAAGGAAAAGATCAGAATCAACCTAATTGTCCATTAATTTGGCTTTGGTTAAGAAATCAGTGACTTGTCTGTGTTTTGCAATGAGAAGCAGTCAGCACTTGTGGAGAGTGCAAGCCTGCAGCTGCACAGTTTGGGTTTTCATCTCGGCTCCACCACTCACTGCTGTGTGGGCAAATCACTTAGCCTCAGTGTGCTTCCATTTCTGTGTCTCTAAAATGGGACCGTCATAGTAAATACTTCTATTAACAAGGGCAGTGAGAGCTAAGTATGTGAAGTATTGAGCACAGTGTGAGCTAGAGGAAGCACTTAACAAACATCAGTCAATCTGCCCCCTTGCTGAAAACATTGGTTGCCAAGAGACCCAAAGAAATCGTGATCCACCATCAGTAGATGCTATTATAGAGAACACAGTGAAGGGAGCAAGTACTGTATTCTGAGATACAAACACATACATGGTAATGTAGATGATCCTATAATGTAGATTACTTATGTACATGTAGATTAGGGGACGGTTAACTTTACCCAACGACACTTGCTAGAAGGAAAAACAAAGAACTCAAATATTTATTTTCATAATGGATGCATGATAACGTGGCGATAGTTACGTTTGACTTGTGAGCTATTCCCCTTTGGACGGTGGCCCAGCTCCTTAGGAAATGAAAGCTGTGATAAAGAGTAAATCAAAAGTTGGATCACCAATTTTTTTTATAGGACACTATGGGGGTGAGTCAATGTTGCCATTATCGTACGTTAGAATGCTGAGGGGCAAAGAATATTTTGCCCCACTGGAGTACATAGGAAAGGTAATAATATCACATGGATGAGAGAAAAATATTTTCCGGAGATAATGAAAATCTGCAGATGGTGGTGACAGCTGTGTTTTGGGCATCCCAGGGCAGCATCAGGTCTCAGAAACATACGAAGTCATCCCTTGGTGGTGGCTGACAAAGTGACCTTTGGTGAGATAGTCCAGAGGGGTTTGGAAGAAAAAAGTAAGTGATATATTCAAGAATCTTTCTATAATCCACTTGGACCAGATATTTGAGAAATCTAACTTGAACAAAACAGTTGCTAAATACATTATGTGAAAAACATGTCTAAATCCTTTGCTTCAATTTCTGAAACACCAGGAAAAGGTACGATGACACCAACCCAGGTCAGTCCTTGCCCCCGTGTCCTGAGATTCTCACTCCAGGAGCACGGCGTATTTTATTTCTCTAACATTTTTGAAGTTTTGGATTTGGATTTTTGGAACTGACTTTGTTTGGCAACAGTTATTTTGCCTAGTGGAATATGGGAAAGGTGTATTGATGACATGAGAAAAACGAAGAACAGTTTTAATTTTATAACTCACAGAACCAATGATTTCTTTCCTTTCCTTGTACCTGCATCATTAGACTGTCCTATATCTTTAAGGGTAATAAAGATTTGCAAACATTGTACCCCGAAGGCAGGAAAACCAAAACATTAAGCATAGTAGCTGTGAGTGAATGCAAACGTCTCCGGTGGAGACCTTTGCATTTTTGTGTGTGTGGAGAAATTCCTGAAGGAGAAATAGGCACTTGAAATTTTAAAATAGCAGACATTGTTTCTTTCTTGTTTTTCCTTCCTAAACCAGTCTTAACTGAATGAAAATAAAAACACAGAAAGGGAAATGTCAACTTCAATGAAATGATGAAAGCAGTTAGCCCCGAAACTTACTATATATGTATGAAGTTGGGCGACTAGGGGAAGGGAAATTTTCATCAGAGTAAAAGAGGGCAGCAAGAAATAAAGACGGCATTCTGCAAAATTATTAGTTGGTTTTAGAAAAGAGAAAGAGGAACTAAGGCAGTGTCTGCTCTCTTAAAATTGAAAGTCTCCATTTGTCTTGAGGAGCTCCTACCCACAAAAAGTTTAGTGGCTTCTGCTGTTAATATTTGCATTTATTCCTGTGACGGGTAATTGCTTTTATTTTGTGAACAGAGATGAACATAGATCTTCTTTTGTTTGTATCAACTGATTTGGTCTATACAGGCTATTGTTGGTAGTTTTCTGTGAAGCCCATTTGAGAAGACACCATCTTTGGGTTGCCCGGGTGGCTCAGTCAGTTAAGCGTCCGACTCTTGGTTTGGATTCAGGTCATGATCTCAGGGTCATGAGATTGAGCCCCACATCGGGCTCTGTGCTCAGCACGGAGTCTGCTTCAGATTCTCTCCCTCTCCCTCCTGCTCGCACACTCTCTCTCTCAAATAAATAAATTTTAAAAATCTTTAAAAAATTTTTTAAAAAGAAAAGATACCATCTTTGTGGTTGCTTTAGTGTTTACAGTATAAATCTCTAACATATCATATTTTAAAGTGATATTATACCACTTTATGTGTAGTATGAAAACTTTATAATAGTGTTTTCCATTTCTCCACTCCTACCCTTTGCACACTACTGTAATCATACACTTTGCTTTTTCCACTTAATGGAATGCCATACATACTACATTTAATGGAATAACTTGCAACAGTTCTTTTTTAAATGAGGAATCACTTTGTGAATTATATGGAATATTTTCCAAAATATACCGTCAAATAAAAAAAGAAAGGTGAAGAACAACATGCTATCCGGACACCGTGTGTGTGTACACACACATATACAGGTACATTTATGCTTATAGAGAAAAAGGCCATCTTGGAAAGAGATATAACAGTTCAGTAACTGTTCATAATCACTGTGAGGAGAGGAATTGGGGAACCTGTATTTTTTGCATTTTATACCTCATTTATACATCATCTAGTAAAACAAGCAAATCAGTACATAAGTACATGGTGGTAGAGAGGGGCTATACTGGGAGGGTTTGTACCAGATAAGGAAACATTACTAGAAGTCTCTACCATCAGACACTTGACCATATCAATAGCTGAATCATAAGGACCATAGGTAAGGAACAGAGGAGGAACGGATAGGGAATACTGAAGAATGAGTTTGGTTTTATGAATATTACATTTGCAAACATAGCTTTAGAGGTGTGAATTGAGAGCATAAAAGAAAAGGTATGGGTTTGAAATAAATATGCAAAAGCACCGATGTATAGGCATTGGCTGAAACGTGACAGTGAACGACGAAGTGTGCAGTAAGATGGGAAGAGGCCAAAAGATGGGGTTCTGCAGCAGGAAACAGAAGAGGTGCTATGTGAAAGAGAAATGAAAAAGAAACCAAATTCCACAAAGAATTAAGAGAGGCAGCGACGTAAGAGGAAACAAAGGGAAGGTGACACAGTGCAAGGACTAAAAATGGAAACCAATTTAAGGATAAGAGACAGTACCTGGTAGAGATATTTGATCTGCAGCTAGCATCTGTAGGTTCACACATCTTACATTTTACATATATTTACTTGAATTTATTTTTATTTTTTAAAGATTTTATTTATTTATTTGAGAGAGAGAGCACGTGCGTGAGAGTGAGAGTGGGAGGAAAGGGCAGAGGGAGAGGGAGAAGCAGGCTCCCCACTGAGCAGGGAGCCCGATGCCGGACTCGATCCCAGGACCCTGGGATCATGACCTGAGCCGAAGACAGACGCTTAACTGACTGAGCCACCCAGGGACCCCTTCTTAAGTTTATTTTATATGTATTGCTTCAACGTTTCATTGATGCAAGTTTTACATATTCCTTGCATACCTTCTACTTAAGGCTAAGATGTTGTAAAAAGTCCACTCTGTGCTTGTTTCTTATCACGAGCAGATTGTGAGGCTTGTGGCCAGGGACATGACCAGTGTGTCATTCAGCTTGAAAATACTGACAACTGAAAACAAGTCATGGGTTCTGAGGTCAGTCTCCGCAGCAGAAATAATTTGAACCTTTTAAAGATATCCATAGTGCTTGTTATCTGGGTCAACCGGGAAAGATCTCTTTGCCAAAGATTTGTCATAATCTAAGAATTCAGCCTGGTATCCCCACCCACTATCACTACCACTGTACCTCAAAATAAAGGGGTTCAGTCCTGTGGTGGAACCTTCCTTTCTCTGCGAAAAGGAGAAGAAATGGAAGAGCACACGAGTTCACTCCTTGTGGAAATAGAAATCAGTGGCTTTTCACTGAAATGGATCTTGCTTGCACTCTACCGATTGCCAAAATAAAGGGTGGGAGGGTGGGCAGCCAAAGGCAGAGGCATTTGGTTAATGCTTGCAAATAATTTCGCTGATCTCAACATTAAAACTTAAATCTTTACAAAGCACAATTTAATTCAGCAATCCAGAAAGTAACTAAAATAAATGATTGTACTGAGAGTGTATATATTCCCTAGAGACTAATTTTGCCAGAAATAAGAAAGCTGCCTAGCCTATTTTTAAAGAGCTAAATCACATTTCTGTACTTTTAAGTTTATGTATCTTAGCAACCCACAGAGCAGAATATGCCTGCCTGAGAAAAGAGAAGATTCACACGCCTATATGCTACACTTTATGAAAATGTTAAAATTCATGATTTTCTATTACATTTCTGGATGAGAAAGTCCCTCTCCAAAGTATAAGAAAGCCATTTAATTGTATTGTATTTCATGAAGAAAAGGTACTTAGAGGTTTTCTTTCGTTTATAGAATTTACGTGGTATTTTAGAGGGATGAATCAAAATTTTCATGGTAGAACTCGTACAAAGTTTTCACTGCAGAATATATAATGGTAGATTTGAAGCAGGCATTTATAAAGAACGTCTGTATTACTTATCAAACTTTATACTTAGACCTAACAATTTTTAGGGAAGTTAAAATATTCTGGGAAAAGACAGTATATATATCCGTAAATCAATTCTTTATATATTTAATGAGAAACTACTGAGAGCCATGCACTGTGCAAAAAGTCATCCAGATAATAATGGCAATTTCCATTATTCAATGCATTCATTCTAAGGGATAAAGCAAACTAAAAAAAAAAAATCATACCATGTAATGAGGGCAATAATAAAAGATGACTACTGAGATGCTGTATCAGTTGTAGTGTGAACACAAAAGATAAATAAGCTTTAAAGAAATAACTTTTGCTGAGGAAATACAGATTTTTGGCTAATTTACCCTGAAAAGATGCAACACATACACACTTACATGTATGAAGGGGAAAAAAAACTCCACACTTACCTCCAATTCTACTTAATAGATATTTGGGTACTTTTTTTTCCCCCTTGTAGTTTTCTTGTAGAGTTATCACTGACATAATAGTATACTTTTGCATGTTTTACCATTGCCATAAAATGTGCCAAATTATGTTATAAAGGTATGTTTATCACATGGGAAAAGAAAATACATACCTGAAATAGAGGGGCTATTTTTACCATAAACTCAGAGTCAAAAAGTAAACTTACCTGATTTCTTTCTTCTCTGGTTTAAATACTGCCTTGGTCTTTTTGATGAGAACAATGTGGCTGAACTATTCCTTTTATTGCCAGAGAATTCCTCTTTAGTTTTAAAAACACCATCTATGGTATGAGTTGTTGATTATGCTCTTTTTCTCTACTTCTCTTTCCTTTCTCCAGACATTTTATCATCATCATTTATATAATTACACTTGTAATATTTTCTCAAGCTTTCTTTTACCCTTTCAGAAAACCCAATATTAAAAGAATAAATTATTGAGCCAAAAGACTCCTATGAACCATGTCTGTATTTTCCGAAATAGTTTACTTTACCATAGAATAAGAAGGATACCTGTGAATAGTTGAGGTTTGTCAAAAAGACAGGTTAAATCCATGTAGAGTACTAAAGTTCATTCAATCCATGTATAATCCTAATACTTATAGCAAGCCACGAACATGATGGTCATTGATTTCTTAAGGTTGTACTAGGTTACAAGCAACTGTTCTCTCCATTGCTTTCTGCATGCAATAGCAGAACCTGGTGCTCCATTAATAATTTTGCTCCAATAATCTATAGGTTTCACACATACTCGGTTTCTGTTTGCCTCACTGTAGCAGCAGGTTTGGAGTTGAAAGTTTTAAATCTGTTCATCCATTGTTTCAAGGAGATAATGACTCACATTCACATCATTCCTTCTAGATTGCTTTTTATTGACTAATGCACAAGGCTCTGGGCAAATCTCTCTCAAATTTGTTGCCTCCTTTCTATTTCCACTTCTGCCACATCCAGTGCCTTAGTTCAGACCATCCTCTCTATCTGGACTGGTCCATGAGTGTCCCGACCTCGGCACTTGCTCAACAGTTTTCTTCTGGCATCCTAAGTGAAGAAGACACTCTCAAATCTAATATTGAACCTTTCTTTTAAAAAAGAAACTTGCATGTCTCTCAGGCCACTTTCTGAGGATTCCTGACAGCTGCCTTGAACAGGAAGAGATAAGAGGTGTTTGTGGCCATGATTGGCCAGATTTGCTTTAGAAATCTTCCATTACCACTGTGTCCATGGCCTTGGACAAAGTGAAGAGGAAGGAAGTCCTAGGGAGGGAGGAAAAGGCAGCCCAGACTCTGGGGAATGAATCCTCAGGAAGGATGGCTTATTACAGCACTGATGAGCCCAAGTGTGTGAGCTGTGAGAGCAATAATAAAAGATGTGTATTGGGATAGAGTACCTTTAGAGACAGAGACATTTTGAATCTTTTGTGGCAATGAGCGGAGGAAGACCGGGGGACTGATATTCTGCCAGAGCTGGCTTGGGGCCAGGCCTGGAACCCAGTGTGTCCCAAGAGGCTGAACATGGTGTTTTCACTTTTGTGTCTTGGACCCAGCTAATTTAAATGGATATTTGATATGGGATAACAATAAAAAGAGGTAGTGAGATCTATCAAACTGACAGACTTAGTTCTAAACTTGGGAATCCCTTTCTATGTTGGGGTAGCCACGCTTCTTGGGTGTGGTTGTTAGTGGGGGTGACAACCCACATCCTCCCTCCTTCTCTTCTCTTTCTCTTCCTTTCTCCATCTCTGTTTTTTCTGTTTATTTTTATCAAGTAGATATATAATAATATTTATACTATATATAATGTATAGATTACAACAACACAAACACCCAGGAGCCTACCATCCCATTAAAAATGAAGAATATTGCATTATTTTAAAAGTTATTTATGTGCTTCCCTCCATAAAGACATTAGTTGTGAGAGTTAGGCATACTTTTCTCATGATTTTCTTTGTAGATTTCTCACATGTTTGTAATCCTAAACACAACATTGTTTAGTTCTACATTTTAAAATTTTAGGTAATGAGGTCATGCTGTATGCATTGTTCTGCAGCTTCCTCTCTTCCCCTCTTCCCTCCAACTTATGCTCTTGAAATGCATCCTTATTGATTCTTGTTACTGTTTTATTTTCATTGTTGGATGGATTGCATTGTGATAGATATTCAGGTTGTTTCTAGTTTGTTCTTTTCCCCCTCTTTTTTCTTTTCTTTTTTGTTTTTTGTTTTTTGTTTTTGCTATGACAGAGCTGCTGAGAGTGTTTTGTTACATGTTTCTTTGTCCATAAATGGAATAGTTTCTCTAGGGTGTAAATGCAGGTGTATAATTGCTTTGCCGTAGGGAAGATAACACATCTTCAACTCTAGACACAGCCCGCCTGTTTCCAGAGTGACAGTGTAGCTTTACACTCCTACCTGCCGTGTACCAATGTTTTGGCGTTCCATGTCCTCGATAACACTTGATATTCTTAGTCTTTAAAATTTCTAATCAGGCAAACATAAAATGATATCCCACTGTGGACTTTTCCTGAATAGTAATGAGGTTGAACGTCCTTTATATATTCATTGATCTTTGGGATTTCTTTTTCTCTGAAGTGCTTAGTTAAGTCTTTGCCTCATTTTTCTACAAAGATGCGTGTCTTTTTAAATTTGCATTGCAAGGAATCTCTGCCATTGAAATGTATTTGGTGTAAACATCTTCTCCTGCTTTATGACTTTTTACTCTCTTTGCAACATCTTCGGATGAACATTCTAGAGTTTAAGGTAGTCAAATTTATCAATATTTTCCTGCATTTTTTTCTTAAGAAATCTTCTATGTCTTAAGAATATAAAAATATTTTTGATATAAGTCTTGTAGTCTTTATTTAATACACTTTTTATATTGGAATAACTTTATGTTTACAGAAAACTTTCAGCAATAGTGCAGAGTCCTTCTTCAGTTCTACCCTTTGTTAATATCTTACATTACAATTGTACATTTGCTGAAGGTAAGAAATCAACATTAGCCCATTACTGTTAATTGAACTCCAGATTTTATCTGCATTTCACCAGTTTGTTTTCTCTTTCTGTTTCAGGATCCAATCTGGGTGAGATTGCATTTCCTTGTCATTTCTCCCCAATCTCTGCCAATCTGTGATAATTTTTTAGTCTTTCCTTGATTTCCTTGACCTTGACAGTTTGAGAAATACTGGCCAGTTATGCTGTAAAATGCCTTTGAATCTATTTTTTTTCAGATGTTTTCCTTATGATTAGAGTGAGGTTAAGTGTTTTTTGAGAAAAAAAAAATAGCACATAGGTAAAGTGCCCTTCTCATCCCCAAATATCAAGGGTTATATGATATCTATAAAACATCACCAGGGAAGTTAGTCTTAATCACTTGGTTCTGTACACCTGCCAGATAACTCTCCACTGTAAAGTTACTATTTTTCTCTTTTCATACTCTAATCCTTGGAAACAAATCTAATCCAGCACACGAAGTGGGATAGTGGTGGTGATTAAGCACTATCTCCTCAAGGCAGGAGTATCTAAATATGTTAAACGGAATTTTTCTGTAAGGAAGATTTGTCTTTTCTTCTCAATTTATTTATTTATGCAAGCATTTGTCTTTATTCATGTACATATGCATGTATATTTATTTTGTACTTTGGGTTGCCTTATAGTTTTTCATTCACATGTAAGACTTTTGTCTACCTGGAATTGGTAGTTTAATATGGTGTGAGGTTGGGAACCAGTTTTGTTCTTTTATATTATTAGTTGATTTAGCACCTTCGTAGAAAAAAAAACTATCCCCCCAACATACGCACACTTATCTGCTATGACAGTTTATTCATAAAAAGTTTCTGTTTAAACAATTCTTGCCAATCTAATAATTTAAAAATCATACTGATTTAAATTTCATGTATAGAGCTTTAAATTTGATGTTTTCTGTGATATTGAGCTATTTGGTATGCTGTATATTCCAAATATGTATATGTTGAGAACTGTTTATAGCACATATCAAGTAAAAATCTTTTAAGAATACTTGGAATTTCTTTTAAAGCCAAAGGAAAACATTCAAGGTAATAATAGCTACACTGTTGATTAGATGCTTACTGTGGGCCTTATGCTAAACCTTACCTACATCCTGTGTAATTTTCACAACATTTTTGCAGGATGGGTACTTTACGGTCTATGTAGATGAGAAAACTGAGGTTCACAGAGAACAAATAACTTATCCCAAATCACACCTAAACAGTAATAAAGTCAGATTCAAACCTGGGTTTTATTTCCAAGTTCATCAGTGATTTCTTCCAGATGCTGGTAGAAGGGCTCTGCTTGCTTTACAACCTAATACTTTTGACTCAAACAAATTTACAATGAACCATTAGTATAAACATTCCAAGAAACATTCACTGTTAAAGTACGTTCTGCTCCATCCGCCTCATCTCATATTGAATATAAACACTAGTAGTTTCAAATTGAGACAGATGCACAATTTAAAAACCAAACCTAGCCTGATTTGCCATAGAAATACTAAATTGTGCTTGAGAGAGAAAATGTGGCCACTTATAAATGAAACTATTAGAGAAAATCAAATTTACAAGCCTACTTAAGCTATTAAAATTATTTTTAGGGAAAGCAATAAACCGAGTGAAACAAGCAAGTGCACCCTGCTATTAAAAGCATGGAGAATTAGGATGAGACTGGAAAAGACGATGGGAAACTAATTTTTTAGAGTGATTTAACGTCTTCGAGGTAATAGGAAACACCTACTCGTGTGATAGATGTTTGGTTTTGAATTTTACTCTGCAGAACACATTTTATTTTAAGAGAATCCATAAGCATTTTAAGTAAGGGAACATAATTCCTGGCCAAGGATCTGTGTTGCTGATAAATCCCATAAATGGCAAACATCTGATTGGCGAGGCAAAATTCTTATAGAAAATAGGAAGCTAGAGGAAAAAAAAATTAAAATGTTGGTCACCAAAAAGGAGTGTTAGGCCTTGGCTTCCAAAAACAAACCAAAGCAGACAGGGTTAGAATGTTCTGCCAACAGATAGGAGCTCTTATGAATCACTTTCCTCAATTGTTCAGGAAACACTGCAATGACTTTGTTGTGGACAGCATATTCTATCCCCAAATATTATGCAGATATGCATCTTTATAAACTGTCAAACCATCCTTCACTTGCTTAGAATTTGGGGCATTATGCTCCAATATCTCTAATTCTATCCTTTAAGGTTACCAACTAAACAATACAGATGTTGAAAGTTAGTAATTTCAAAATTTTCAACATAAAAATTAGAATTATTACATGAATTTCAGCAAAATTTCAAAACCAAAGATACTAAAATCACAGATGTAAGGTGTACTCTATTAGCCCTTGTTCCCAAAGTCCTATGAAATCAGAAAACAGATTTATAGGAAATTTCCTGGATCGTGATGTCAATAAGCAAGTAGAATAAAAATTACTCAAAATGTTTTGCAAATGGTCATTCTGTGGGCGAGTTCTTAAATGATGGAACTGATAGGTGTGTTAATCAGAATAATGCCCCTCCCCCCTCCATCGAATGCCCAAGTTTTATTCTTGGAACCTGTAAATATTAAGTGACAAAAGGGAATTTTCAGAGATGACTAAATAAGGACCTTCAGATAGGGAGATTATCCTGGATTATCTTCGTGGGCTCATGTAATAATAAGGGTTGTTATAAATGAAAGAGGAAGTCAGGAGAGTCAAAATCACAGAAGCAGATGTGACCATCAAAGGAGGGGTCAGAAAGCTTCACTGTTGGCTTTGAAGATGGAGAAAAGAGCCATAAGCCAAGAAATGCCTATAGAAGCTGGAAAAGACAAGGAAACAGATTCTCCTCTAGAGCCCCAAATAAAGCAACCCTGTGGACACCTTGCTTTTAGCCCAGTGTGACTCATGCCAGATGTCTATTCTATCGAACTATAAAAGAATAAGTTTGCTTTGTTTTTAGATATTACATTTGTGGTTGATTTGTTGTAGCAACAATAGGAAACTAATATGAGGGGCATAAGAATACATTTCATAAAAATAAGTAATTTAAAAAAAAACAGAACCTTGTGATACAGGAGAAAGCGAGCTATAAAGATTTGCAGGGACATAATTATAGTTCTTTTCAAACCAGAGCAGTAGAGAACACTTCTATTCTTTGGTTCTACAAATATCAGTTACGGAGGCTTACATGTTCTGTTTCAGATTCGGTAAAATGTTTAAATCGCTTTGGTTCCATTTTACAGTGAAATTCATCTTAGCAGGAAAAAAACGAATTCATTCAATCAGGCACTAAGCATCTAAAACATATGCTTCATAGTGGGGATAGCAACTATAAATAGGAAGTGTCCCTTACTCCTTTATTTTGAGGCATATCATGTAGTAAAGTTCCTGTTTCTTCTTTATTTTTTTCTTTCTTTTTTTATTATGTCATGTTAATCACCATGCATTACATCATTAGTTTTTGATGTAGTGTTCCATGATTGAACCACAGTAGAAAATACAATTTTCTTTCTTTCTTTTTTTTTAAATACAATTTTCATTGCAACTCAGTATTCATAGCTTTCTAAGACTGAACCAAAGTTTGATATGCTCTAATATTTTTTATTCTCTTCTGGTCTATTTTAACAAATGCTATGTAGAAACTGCTAAATTGATTCTCTAACCCACTAATGGGTTTGAAAAACACTAGTGTCGTGACTAAATAAGATATGTAGAGAAATAGCTGAGTGTGTTATATTCTCTACTACACGAAAATGACGACCGTGGTAATTACAAGAAAAACAGCAATAGCTAACATTTGGATGCTTACTATATTCACTGTTCTAAGAGCATATGTAGCATTTAAAATACCCTAAGCAGGTAATCAGAGGTAGCAACATAAAAACTTCAAAGATCATTATCAAAATCTACACCAGAGGGTTTTTAATTAGCATCATCAATATTAAAGATGAGTTGTGCTTGAGTTATGGGAGTAGATGGGATAAGGGAATGGGCCACACCCGCGCGCGAACCCGGTGCTCTGAAGCCGGTCTGAGGCTCAAAGCTCCATGTGGCCATTCACCTTCACTTCAGAGCGGACGGTGTTCCTTGACTCAAACCAGAAGGTTGGCTGGTCTGCTTTCATGGTGCCTTCCCAGCCATGGTGGCCCAAGCTTAGGAGCAAAATTGCATGACGATCTGTGCTTGCTTGTTAGTAAATGTTAGGACTTAGTCTAAAACCTGTTTTCATTGTTAACCTACTGTGAGGTAGCAAGGTTATATGAGAGAGGATTGCCAGCCAACGCCTACCTGGAATCTCTGGGAGCTGTCAGTATTTGCCAAAAGAACCTGATGATGATTAAATGGTCACCTTGGCTTCTTTTTGGGGAAAAAAAAGGTCAACTTGGCTTACTTTAGTTCCTCAGCAGACTTTACAGTCTGTTCCAAGAAACTTGTATTTCACCTCTCAGCCGGTGTTTCCCAAAGATAGGGATGGTGTTAGAAACCCTCAAATGGAATGGAGTATTCTACATTTTCAAAGGCACCCTTCCCGTTCCAAAAACAATGACGTTCGAGAACACCGGCTGAACGTGGGAACTTCTGTTCAAGCCCAGCAGTTAGAAGGTCAGACCCGCTGCAGTCTTACCTTCTTTCTCCCTCCCCAGCCCCAACCTGGGAAGGAAGCAAGGTTGCTTTGAAGACCAGGGAGTTTTCTCTTCCCACCACATCTCGAATTCTTCTCCTTGATTATTACTCTTTTTTCCTCCTAGCTTGCGTCATTAATTTTCTTCTGACTGTGATAGTACCATAAGGATAGAGCAGGGGAGAAGGGCTGCAAAACAGTTTAGAGATATTGCTAGCAATAAGTTGTTGTTTATGGTTTTAAGCTTTGTGTCTTATCAGAAAGGATAGAAGGCAGCATCCACAGGGCCCAGAACAGGATGTTTAATGTCTCCACTCTTTACTCTCATTCCCCAAATTCCCTTCTGTGCTCACTGCAATTACCTCCCTGCATGTTGCCTCTCATCCCCACCCCTCCCCAGCCATCAGCCAAGGGCTCAGTGACTAATGGTTCGCCATGGAACTTAACAGAGTGGATACCAAATAGCAACTGCTAGTGATGTGTCTAGTTTCTTTCTTTAGAGGTCTGAGGTTTACTCAAAAGAAAAGAGACAGAAAGAAAGAGAGAGAGGTGAAGGAAGGAAGGAAGGAAGGACGGAAGGAAGGAAGAAAGGAAGGAAGGAAGGAAGGAAGGAAGGAAGGAAGGAAGGAAGGAAGGAAGGAACGAAGGAAATTTGAAAAGGGTTCTTGGGTCCTTAGAGAATAAAAGGAATCCTTCTTCCTATTATAATGACTACATTTTAAAACACACAAGCAAGCAAAGTTTTATAATGTAAGTCTGCTCATCCCAGGTACCCCGGAGAAAAATTCCTCTTTCCTAATTTCAGTTATTGGCAAAATGTCTGAACTGTGTGAAGATCAATAGTTATTTTTAACGGAGATTGGATTAGCAAAATATTTACATATTTAAAGTCCTCCCACACATTGCACTGAGATTTTTTCTCCTCTGTGAGTCCATGCTTAGGAGACACAGAGATTTCAATAATATTAGCTAAATTTACATAGAAAGATGATTTCATGATGCTGCTCTAAGATGTTTTAAATTTCAATTTCTAAAACCTCCATATTATCTATTTACAAGTATTCATCTCTCCTGAGAAGACTTCCCTTATCTCCTGCCTTTGTTTGGAGGTGTCCCCTAGTTGAAGATTTCCAGGGTACCCTGAGATTCTGTCTTTTAAAGCCCTATGATAACTATCTTTTTCTCTTTCTTTGCCTAGACCCAAACCAGGCACACAATAGATGTTTAGTAACTGCCGGCTGGAGGAATAAATGAATTACTGTCACTCCATGGATTTATTTTTTCCCATTTGGGTGACTAAGTGATTTTCCTTCCTTTTTGACATTCAGGCATTTTTACGGAACTGGAAAAACATTATTTAATGTGAAAATCCTCTCTTATGATCTATTATAATCTTCACCCCAAAATAGAAAGGAACAATTTGTCTTTCCCATCTAGTGTCTAAATTGTGGTAACAAGTTTCAGTTTCTAAATGTAATTGCTGTTGTAGACCCTATTCACTTTGTTCTTCTTAGATACCCCCGAAGCCTTCCTCCAGCTTTCCACCTCTGAGTTTGGTCTTAAGAACACTCTTGTCAGTTGAGATTAAGATAACATTTCTATGTGAACACAAAAGCTGAGAAAGAATTCCAACCATGCTGTCTGAGGAACGGGCTGTGCTGTTCCTCCTGTTTTCTCTCTGTTCTGCAGGCAGGGTGGAGGCTGTGCCCCCAAACAATTAAGGGAGCCAACAGGTACGACTGCCTGCCGGGTGAGTGACGTGCTGCACGATGTTCCCTCAAGGACAACAACTAAAGCAAGCACCGGACTGAAGGCTGGCCTCCTGTCGTTCTCTTCAACATTCTCGAAGGACCAATTTTTTTCAACTAAGTGTTTCAGGGGACGGGAAAGGCTTCTGCCATACCCTTCATTGTCTTTGTCCCTTCTCTTTTGATCTAGTGGGCATCCAGATAGGTGAATCTAATCACGGTATCTTTCACCAAAAATGTCTGGAGTTTTCTTGACTCGAAAAATAACCAAAGGTCTTTGTTAAAATAGTCATATGAAATATTCATTTCATTCTGGATTCCTGTGCCTATGTGCCTACTTTTTTTCTGAAGTAGCTTCAAGTTCAACCTGAGATAAAATTCTTCCGTTTAACAAATATTTGTGTGCGTGTGATGTTGTAGTAAGTATTAGGGACAAGGCAGAGATGGTGGCTGCTTTTATGGTATTTTCATCTTGATGATTTCCTGTTCTGATACATCATAGTTGCAAATTCTGAAGTTGCTTCCCGGATCCTGCTGTACTACATTTTTTCCAGTGTTTCCCAAATTCTCTATCTCAGGAAAGGGTAAAACAACT
This sequence comes from Eumetopias jubatus, assembly GCF_037043125.1. Classification (NCBI taxonomy): domain Eukaryota; kingdom Metazoa; phylum Chordata; class Mammalia; order Carnivora; family Otariidae; genus Eumetopias; species Eumetopias jubatus. Next base: position 27,984,945 of record NW_028274807.1, read on the forward strand.
TCATAAGAAACTGTCTGGGATGCTTATTAAAAGTTTGGTTTCTCAGCTTATTAAACCCAGATTCTGTTTCAGTAGGCAGGACCGACACAGGAATTTCTATTTTTTAAAAATTTTCAACTATTAGGGTGCCTGGGTAGTTCAGTCGGTTATCCTTGGACTCTTGATTGCGGCTCAGGTCATGATCTCAGGGTCATGGGATGGAGCCTGCCTCCAGCGCCAGTGGAGCCCCGCATGGAGCGCCACCTCGAGCCCTGCATTGGGGTTCTCTCTCTCCCTCTGCCTCTGTCCCGATTGTGCTCTCTCATTCTCTCTCTAAAAAAAAGTTTCAACAATTAAAATTAAGTTTTTAAAAGTGGGGCTTTTGGGGGGAGAGAGGGCAATACTCGAAAATTAGAAAAATTTATAATAGCTGAAAATTTGAGTGACTCAATAGTTAAAAAGCATTTTTATTGTTGGTTTGGTAAGCACATGAAATAACGTTGGAGAGAAAACGATCAGAGGCAACTTAATCTAGTGCAGCAATGACCATGATAAAGAATAATGACTAATCCTCCCAAATAAATTGACATTGAGCTCTCTTCCAACTCATTCGTTACAAATTTAGAAGAAATCACACAAATTAGTAAAGATTATATAAAATGTATGAATATAAAATAAATGCACACATTTTTTCTGGTTAGATGCTATAATATAGCCTCTGTCCTGATTTTAACGGTTTGCATAGGGTTACAAAGAACATTTTCTGTATGTATAGGCGCTGTAAAAACACTCTATTACTTTGTAATCACATGATAATGTATCTTAGGCATTGACAGAGCCAAAGGCTAGGATTAAATTTGTTTTCTCTTTAGAATAGTACAAAGCCTTCAAACGTGATCTATAACAAATGGCTTTGTAAGCTTACCTAGAAATTTACCTTACTAACCCAGCTTATTATTGCTTTAAAAATTTTTGAATGGTAACATTTGGTGGGTGGAATATTTTACTTTCTAGAATTTCCATTACTGAAAATTAAGATTTGAAGTTTCTTCCCAGAAACCTTTACATTTCTAAAGACTTCAACTAAAATAATTACTTTTTATTATCTCTTTCTTGCCAACTGTCTAAACTTTCACCTATTTTTCTTCATTGTAGATTTGACACAGCCACTGCCAAATTAATAAAATGCCTTTTATTATTTGTCCAGAAATGTGGACTTCCTAAAGAACAAAAAGAACTAAAATGTTTTTATGTTAGGGCAATGAAAATGTTTTAAAATTAGATTATGGTGATGGTTGCACCACTTTGTAAACATACTAAAAACAGTGAATTGTACACTTTAAAAGGGTGGATTTTATGGTATGTAAATTATATCTCAATAAAACTCTTAGAAAAATTTTATTAGGTTTATTTTAAATGCTAAAAGCATTTGCTAAATCTTTGGTGGCACATCTATGAAGATAGAAAGGAGGTAACCAGAGAAATTGATTTCCCTGTATATATCCCCTCTATTTCCTTTTTAAACTTATTTAGACATTGTACAGTCATTCTGTGATCCTCTACAAGTAAGGAGTACTTCTTGCAAGCTTGGGAATTTTAGTTAAGATGGATATCATAGGTAAGTATAACAATAAAATATGGCTGATACCAATGGTTATTATACATCTTACTTATTTGTAATATGTTTTCTTGGAAGGTTACATGCTCTACCTTTGTAGGTCTCCAAAAAGAGTTTCTATAACACGTTTAGAGGATGCTTTAGAAGACATTTCCACACTGAATGTGAAATTGGCTTAAGGACTTTTAAAAAGTCCATAGAATTCTGAATTAAGTAAGATCTCCAATACACAGAGAATCAACCTTATTGCAATAATTTTCTCTGTGATATTTTCTGGTGTGTGTTTAAAAAAAAAAAAGGTTAGGGGCACATGGGTGGCTCAGTCAGTTAAGTATCTGACTCTTGATTTTGGCTCAGGTCATGATCTCAGGGTGGTGAGATGAGAGCCTTGTTGGGCTCACACTGAGTATGGAGTCTGCTTAAGATTCTCTCTCTCCCTTTCCATCTGCCCATCCCCCCCATCATGTGTGTTCTCTCTCCAAAAAAAAAAGCTAGGACTGCCTGGTTGGTTCAGTTAGTTGAGCATCTGCCTCTTGATTTCAGCTCAGGTCATAATCTCAGGGTCATGGGATCGAGCCTTGGTGGGGCTCCACGCTCAGCACGGAGTTTGCTTGTACCTCTCCCTCTGCTCCTCCCCTTCACCCCCGCTCACATGCGCTCTCTCTCTTTCTCTCAAATGAATAAATAAAATAATTTTAAAAAGTCTTTGCAAAAAAAAGTCTAATAATGCTAGAATATTTTGCAAGAGATTTAACATTTAAAACATATTAAAATAAATACTTTTTTTAAGATTTTTAATTTATTTGACAGAGAGAGACAGCGAGAGAGGGAACACAAGCAGGGGAAGTGGGAGAGGGAGAAACAGGTTTCCTGCTGAGCGGGGAGCCCGTTGTGGTACTCAATCTCAGCACCCTGGGACCATGACCTGACCTGAAGGCAGATGCCTAAAGACTGAGCCACCCAGGTGTGAAAAATAGATACATTTCTAAAGCAATTTTTTTCTTATTCATACATAATTTAATAAATATTATTACCAGTGTTATTGTCTTCTTTCTACAGTGGTCATGACTTTTTTTTTGAAATCAAAGACCAGTCTGTGCTTAAGAGACTTATGGACCCCATAAGGCATTCCAGTTGGCAACATGAGATGCTATACATTAAGCCCATCTCAAAGAAGTGAGTTTTTATAAACCTTAACTAGGCCAAGGTCTTTCCCACCCTGCAGCTTCTTTAATGATTCCCTTCTAGGTTGTTCCTGGTCTCATCACTTCTGTAACCCACATCCCATAAATAGTTAGAGTGCTCTCAGGGGAGCTCTTAGAGTTGTTTTGGAATTTGTCTTTGAGAATCCCATTTGGTGATTTCCTGAGTTGTTGCTATGCCAAGTACACATCATCAACAATCAGTATTTGAAAACTTCCATGTGCATCAAGACACTCTAAGAGTCTGAGTACCCTGAACATTGCACAGAGCCATTCACATCCTCCTAAAAATGTGACATTGATGCTAAGTTAGGATTGCATAGATTCTACAAAACCAAAATGAAGAACACATATTTCCAGTACTAAGCTAGACCTGACACACATAAATGCAACTCTAAAAATTCTGAAGTCAGAGGATAATGAAGAATGTCAGACAGCAGCAATAATTATCCGAAGACTTGTCACCCGGGGGAATAAGAAAGGAGAAGCTTCTGGACCAGACTGATGAGTGTAAGCTCGGACTATTCACTCTCTTTCCAGACTTCTTCACTAGAACATCAGATACAGATCCCCAGATCTTTCTAAATATAAGTTCTTTATGCCTTCCTCAGAGAACATTTCTCTTTAAGGCATGCTCATTGCACTAGCAGCTCTCAAACTGAGACGTCAAGAGACTTCCCCCCCTTTTTTTTTAAGAGTAAGGTGATTGAGAAACTTTCTATTACCAGAAGCATCGTATCCATGAAGAATTCTCTCTTAAAGAATAAGATGTTAGTTTGATCTCATTATTTGGGTGCCTGGAAATAAGGATGGAAAGAAGCAGAGGGAATTTGCTTCAGAGGCTGTGAATATCATCATAGAATACCTTCCTTAAAATGAAATACTCGGTGCGCCTGGGTGGCTCAGTCGTTAAGCGTCTACCTTCGACTCGGGTCATGATCCCGGGGTCCTGGGATCGAGCCCCACATCGGGCTCCCTGCTCAATGGGGAGCCTGCTTGTGTTCCCTCTCTCGCTGTGTCTCTCTCTGTCAAAATAAATAAATAAAACCTTAAAAAATGAAATACTCATAACCTGAGTTGATAAATTGTGGTATAAAGGAATAAAAATATTAAACAGTGTAAGTTAAGTGGTTTGCATGATCTCACAATAAGAAAGTGGTCAATAAATGGTAACTGTCATTACTATTAGCAGAAAATGGACGAAGATAACTATTTTCTCATTTTGCTTTTACCAATACCTAAATATTTGGGTGTCACCTTTGATGTTTGCTTGATTTCCACCTTTGTAACAAAGAAAATGTAATTTTTTTAAAGATTTTATTTATTTATTTGAGAGAGAGAGAGAATGAGAGAGAGAGAGAGAGAGAGAGAGAGAGCATGAGAGGGGGGAGTGTCAGAGGGAGCAGACTCCCCACCCAGCAGGGAGCCTGACTTGGGACTCGATCCCAGGACTCCAGGATCATGACCCGAGCCAAAGGCAGTCGCCCAACCAACTGAGCCACCCAGGCGCCCCAAAGAAAATGTAATTTTAATGAAAAAGAAGTTTAAATCTATGGATGGTTAGGAAGAAATTCAGCATTTTGAGCAGGGGACAGAGGTTTTGGGAACATATAATAAAGACATTTTACCACATGGTGAAATTCCTGCATTGCAGGAAAAGTTTTTGAGATAGAAATAAACATTTTGTAGACTAAACTGTAAAAATACTGATTATGAGGTAGCTTTTGTGAACAGCCATCTTTAGATCATGAAACTCAAATCTGCTCACAGATATTTTCTCAAACGGAAGATTTCAGTAAATTATAACCCTGAATAGTCATAAAACGTATTCATATTTTGGAAGAAGCAGAAATGGTACAAATATCACTACCTCATTTTACAAATCAAGAATACGCTAATGCGTTTTCTCAGTGAGACATTAAGATATCAAGAGCCACTCTCATGGAAACACAGGCATTTTAGAAAAGCCCAAATCTTGTTCCTAATATTTTATTTCATTTTCAATTATTTTATTATTTACTTATTTTTAAATTGTAAAAGACGCACAACATAAGATTTACCATCTTAACTACTTTTTAAGCATTTGGCGTTCACATTTTTGTGCAACCGTTACCGCCATCCATCTCCAGCGCGTTTTTCATCTTGCAAGACTAAAACTGTGTACTCATTAAACAGTACCTCCCCATTCGCCCCTCCTCCCTGGCCCTGGCGACCACCAATCTGCTTTCTGTCTCTATGAATCTGACTACTTTAGGTACCTTATATCATACAATATTTATTCTTGTGTGACTGGTTAATTTCACTGAACGTAATGGCTTCATCAGTCCTCCATATTATAGCATGTGTCAGAACGTCCTTTTTAAGGCTGAATAGCGTTCCATTGCATGAACATACCACATCTTATCTATCCTTTCCTCTGTCCGTATGCACTCGGGTTGTTTTTACCTTTTTTTTTTTTTTTAAGATTTATTTATTTGAGAGAGAGAGACAGAGCGACAGAGAGCACAAGTGGGGAGGAGAGGGAGAAGCGGGCTCCTTGCCAAGAGGGGAGCCCCATGTGGGGCTCAATCTCAGGACCCCAGGATCATGACCTGAGCAGAAGGTAGACACTTAACTGACTGAGCCACACAGGCGCCCCTGTTTTGACCTTTTGGCTGTTGTGAATAATGCTGCTGTAAATACGGGTATACAAATAACTGTTTGAGTCTTTGCTTTCACTTCTTTTGGGTATATACCAAGAAATGGAATTCTGGAGCAATGGCAATTCTATGTTTACTTTTTTTTTTAAGGAACCACCAAACTATTTTCCATAGTGGCTGCATCATTTTACATTCCCACCAGTAGAGCACAAGGCTTCTAGTTTTCCCACATTCTCACTAACATTTGTTAACTTCTGTTTTTTAAAAATAGTATCTTGGGGCACCTGGGTAGCTCAGTCAGTTGAGTGTACAACTCTTGATCTCGGCTCAGATCTTGATCTCATGATCATGAGTTCAAGCCCTGCATTGGGCTCTGTGCTGGGCGTGGAGTCTACTTAAAAAAAAAAAGAAAGAGGAAAAAAAAAAGTGTTAGCTGGTGTGAGTGAAGTGGTATCTCATTGTGGCTTTTATTTACATTTCCCTGCTAATTAGCGATGTTGGGCATCTTTTCATGTGATTATTGGCAATCTGTATATCTTCTAATGTTGATTCAAGTTCTTTGCCGATTTTTTAATCAGGTTATTTTGTTGGTGTTGAGTTTTCTTTACATATTCTGGATGTTAACCCCTGATCAGGTAGATATGTGATTTGCAGATATTTTCTCCCATTCTGAGGTTGCTTCCTCACTCTGCTGATAGTGTCCCTTAATGCACAAAAGTTTTTAATGTTGATGCAACCCCATTCATCTATTTTTTCTTTTGTTGCTCTAATATTTTAACAAAATGGCATCCAGTTGAATTGGCCAACGTCAGGGTCGTTTATACTCAGGATAGAGTGTTCCATATAGACTAGGCGAAATTGAGCATATTTTGATTGGGCATTCTGTTATCCACACATTCTGCAGGATTGGTACCCAGTTTCAAGTGAGTCCAGGCAGTTGTTTCTTATTTTTGTCATTTTTTTCTTTTGCTTTCTATTTCATTTAAAAATCTTAATTTAGGTCAAGAAACACCAATTCTGAAACAGACTTTTTTAGTCACATCGTAGTTCTTGGAATTACCGGATATGAATGTCCAGAAATTCACCTCTGAGGCTGGATGCTGTTCAGATTCCTTTGTTCTGTAGTTACTTCAGTTTCTAGTCATGTGTTGTTTAAATACAGAAGAGACTCTGAAATGTCCTGGAACTCTACCCTGCCCGAAGGATTCCAGCTTTTTAGGAAAAGAGTACGTTTCAAAGATCTCATTATCGCTTGGGTCCATTGCATAGTGCTTTAATTACACACAGATAAGGAAGTTCCTACATTTAATCAAATACCTGGTCCAAAGGAAAAATTGTAAAGCTTCCTCATTTCTCATGTAGGTGTGTGTGCATGCACGCATGTGCTTGTGTGCGCACACACAGTAAGGAGAGTAGAAATAATCCAGTGCTTTTAGCTAACAGGGTATCTGTAGGTATTGACCAAAGTGGTAGATTTTAAGAATGCATTAAAACAAGCAAAATCATACGTTGTCTGATTTTCTACTTGGGTGGGTTCTTTCTAAGGCCTTTAACATTTAAAATGCCTAATTTTTGACATTGTCTAAATCAGAGTTAAGGCTGTGAGTAGGTTCCAAATGCTCTCACATTACATGTAGGAGTTTTAAAAATGTATATTTTCTGGAAGATTCAATATAAGAAAGAGAAAAATAGCTTGTTTACAAGTTGGCTGAGTACTAGTTGGTAGGATTTGAGGATTTCTAGGTAGGATATCCAGTAAAAAAAAAAAATACAGAGATATTTACTTATCATTTGTTACTTAAACAAATTCTTTTCTTATATATCCAGTTGTTTGGGTTTTCCAACACCCCCTGCTGAAAGCTAAAGTTCAAAGAGTTGATATCATTATCAGTTGAAGCAAGCCAGAAGCCAACCGTGGGTTCTTTTGGAAAAATAGAGGATGTGGAGGTCAAAAAGTCCTAAGATGGAAAAGAGACATGTTAAAACAGGCCGTGGATTTGCACCTCACACAATGGAGAATTCAAATGAATTAGAGTTAACATTAAAAAAAAAAAAGAAAACTGTAGCATAAGAAAGTTTCAATAATTATTTTTCTAACGTAAAAAGAAGAAAGAAATTACTACCAAATAATCATTATTCAAAAGATAACATGTCAAATTATAAGACATACTGGGAAGACAGTCACTAATCACCTCAGACAAGAGAGCTGATGTTTTTTACATTGATTTTTAAAAACCCAAGACCTGAGATTTTAAAAATAGCAAATTTACTGAAGAATATAAGAATACCTCAGTCCTTGACCAACTGACTTAATCACTGGAACAAATGCACAATTGCAAAATAATAATCTTGTGTTGACAATAAGTGATTTAAAAAACAAACATGTAATGTAAGAGACCCTACTTCATGCATGGGGTCATACCATTTTCCCAGTCAGGATAAGCACTTGGATCAGAGGTGGTTCTAAACAGAGTGCCTGCTCATCATTGAGCTATTTCTCAAAGGCCATTAGGACTGATAAAGTAAACAAAGGGTGATTAATGGTGTCACGGATGCTGTCACTACCGGGACAATATAAATACTTAGCTTTCCTGAAGACTTCACACATGAAATTTTCATTGGGAACCTGTCTCTATATGCCTGCATTATTCTGTGTAAATTGAGAGACAATTCTCAGGGGTTGACTTACATTGTATGGTGAAAGAAAGCACTTATTTTGTTTTCCTTTTTTTATCTAGTCTCTTTCCCAATAACCTGTTAAAACAAACATGGAGAGTTAACAAAATATATCTGTGTACACTTTTTTAACCTCTCCATTAACCTCATTATAGCTTCTTTCCTGCCTCAACTCCACAAACGCTGTTGTCCTAGCAACAGACCACCATGTCAGTTTTCTCTATATTATCTAAATTGCATATTGTCGGCTCACCAGCTATTATCTCTTACTCTAGTTATGTCTAAGTTAATTAACTCCGTTCTTGTTCTCTAAGGAAATAAATCTCAATTACTCTCTTCTTCTGTTGTCTTAGCCATAATTTTAATCTTACAGGAAAAGGAAACTATAGTTTGGAACTATATATATTTTTCTCATAAATAAGCACAAATTGGAATTTACTTTCGACCACAGTATCTTAGACTGAGGTCAGCAAATGGTATCTTAAGGCTCCCCAACTGCTTCCAACAAATTCTGCATCATGAAGGTTCCCACCTCATGATGAAACATCCAGTCATATCACTGCCCGTGTCTGCAATGGGATATGAGAGCATGTTTGTGCAAAGCAGAAGCTAAATCACTGTGCAGTGAAGGTTTCACCGTACTTGAAATAGACAAGACTTGAGTCCATCAGAACATCTGCACCATGTTTCATGGCAAATAGTTGCTTTACGCAAATGTTTCTAATACTGACTTGCAGTAATTCAGCAACAGTAAGTGAGCATTAAATGTGCAATGAAGAAATTTGCTGCCTTCAATTTTAGCAACCAGTAAGATACAGGCTTACCTCATGTCATCGCATTTTGCTTTATTGTGCTTTGCAGATATTGAGATCTTTACCAATTGAAGGTTTGTGGCAATGCTGTCAAGTTAGCCTATTAGCACTACCTTTCCAGCAGCATGTTCTTACTTTGTGTCTCTGTGTCACATTTTGGTTACTCTCACAATATTTCAAACTTTTTCATTATTATTACGTTTGTCACAGTGATCTGTGATCTCTGATGTTACTATTGTAATTGTTTTGTGGCACCACGACCCTTGCCCATTTAAGTGGGTGAACTTAATTGTTGTGTGTGTTCTGACTGTTTCACCTATTAGCCATCCCCCCATCTCTTTCCTTCTCCTCAGGCTTCCTTATTCCCTGAGGCACAACAATATTGAAATTAGGCCAATTAATAACCCTATAGGGGCCCCTAAGTGTTCAAGGGAATGGAAGAGACACACATCTCTCATTGTAAGTCAAAAACTAGAAGCAATTAAGTTTACTCAATCAAAAGTTGAGCTAGGTCAAAAGCTCAGCCATTTGTACCAAACAGGCAGTTTGTGAACGCAAAGAAGCTCTCGAAGGAAATGAAAAGTGCTACTTCAGTGAAGACACACATGTTAAAAAAGTGAAACAGCCTCATTGCTGTTATGGACAAAGTATTAGTGGTCTAGAGAAAAGAACACACCAGCCACAACATTTCCCTAAGCCAAAGCCTCATCCAGAGTAAGGCCCTAACTCTCCTCAATTCTAGGATGGCTGAGAGAGGAAGCTGCAGAAGAAACTGGAAGCCAGGAGAGGTTGGTTCATGAGGTTTAAGGAAAGAGGTCGTCTCCATAACAAAAGTGCCAGGTGAAGTGGCAGGTGCTGATTAGAAGGTGCAGCAAGCCATCCAGAACATCTAGCTAAGACACTTAACGAAGGTGGTTATGCTAAATAACAGATTTTCAGTGCAGACGAAACAGCTTTCTATTGGAAGAAGATGCTATCTAGGACTTTCATATATAGAGAGGAAAAGCTTCAAAGCTTCAAAGGACAGACTGACTCTCTTGTTAGGGGCTAAGGCAGCTGGTGCCTTGCAGTTGAAGCCAATGCTCATTTATCATTCTGAAAATCCTAGGGCCCTTAAAAATTATGCTAAATCTACTCTGTGCTTTATAGATGGAACGACAAAGGCTGGATGACAGCATATCTGTTTACAAAATGGTTTACTGAATATTTTAAGCCCACTGTTGAGACCTACTGCTCACAATAAAAGATTATTTTTAAAATATTACTGCTCATTGACAATGTACCTTGTAACCCAAGAGCTCTGAGGGAGGTGGACAATGAGATGAACATTTTCATGCCTGCTGACACAGTATCCATTCCGCAGTCTATGGATCAAGGTGTAATTTTGATTTTTAAGTCTTATTATTGAAGAAATACATTTCATAAGTTGCCATAGTGATTACTCTGATGAATCTGGGCCAAGCAAATTGAAAATTTCTGGAAAGGATTCACCATTTAGATGCCATAAAGAATGCTTATGATCTATGGGTTGTCAAAATAGCAACATGAACAGGAGTTTGGAAGAAGTTGATTTCAACCCTAATAGATGACTTCGAGGGAGTCAAGACTTGAGTGGCGGAAGTAACTGCAGATGTTGTGGAAATAGCAAGAGACCTAGGATTAGAAGTGGAGTCTGAAGATAAGACTGAATTGCTGTAATCCCACGATAAAACTCGAATGGATGAGTTGTTGCTTCTTATGGATGAGCAAAGAAATTGATTTCTTGAGGGGAGCCTGGGTGGCTCGGTTGTTAAGTGGCTGCCTTCGGCTCAGGTCATGATCCCAGGGTCCTGGGATTGAGCCCTGCATCGGGCTCCTTGCTTGGTGGGAAGCCTGCTTCTCCCTCTCCGACTCCCCCTGCTTGGGTTCCCTCTCTCACCGTGTTTCTCTCTGTCAAATAAATAAATAGAATCTAAAAAAAAAAAAAGTGATTTCTTGAGATGGAGTCTACTCCTGGTGAAGATCCTGTAAAGATTATTGAAATGACAACAAAAGATTTAGAATTTTACAGAAACTTAGTTGATAAAGCAGTGACAGATTTTGAGAGGATTAATTCCAATTTTCAAGAGGGTCTACTGTGGGTAAAATGCTATCAAATAGCATCACATGCTATTGGGAAATCCTTTGTGAAAGGAAGAGTCAATCAATGTGGCAAACTTCACTGCTGTCTTATTTTAAGAAATTGTCACAGCCACCCCAGCCTTCAGCAACCACCACCCTGATCAGTCAGCAGCCCTCAACATCGAGGCAAGACCCTCCACAGTAAAAAGATTATGACTCACTGGAAGCTCAGATGATGGTTAGAATTTTTAGCAGCAAAATATTTTTTAATTAAGGTATGTACATATTCTAGATACACATTGATTAATAGAATACGGTAGAGTATAAACATAACTGGGAAACAGTTAGGCTCTGGGAAACAAAAAAATTCATTTAACTTGCTTTATTGTGATACTTTGTTGTGATGGTGTGGAACCAAATCTACAATATCTCTGACATATGTCTGTAGAAAAATATTTACTGTCTATTTCAACAAAGCCACAATGTTAACCTGGACTTAAAGTAAACACAACAGCTTTACTCATTTTTCATGTGTTATATTGGTGTTTGACGATTGCTTGTTGAGTAGATTGTCATTATTTTGCGCTAGTAGTCTTGAAACTGTTCTATTTCATAAAATATATTGAAAGCTTACATTTGTAGGCTTTATGTAAAAATATAGAAACAGATCACATCTAGAACTAGATCTAAGGCTGCATTTTTCTATTAACCAGTATCATCTGTCATTACTAATTATGAATGTTAATGTTTAAAACGTTTCATTTGGTTGTACTTGAAAATTTTTTATGGTTCATCATATGCTATAAATATATTTATTTTTAGTTTTATTCATATTTAACATTATGTCTAAAAGGTTTTAGTCTAACCATCTTTTAAAATTGGATCCAAATATTTAGAATTGAGAAAAAAAGCTTCTGCCAAAAAAGGAAATACATTCCCCCTCTTTCATTGTATGAATTATTAAGAAGAAATTCCAACTCAAAGAAATCTTGGGAAAAGATGGAAACATTCCGCACATTCAAGCTGTATTAACACTAGTGTTAGCCAGATAAAATATACATTTTTCAAAATAAACATTTTGTTTAGTGATTTTCCAGCATCACAAGAGTTGATGTTAGAAGTCAATGATTCTTTTTTTACTGTATATTTTCAAGTGACTAGTAACCCTGTAATATCCCAAGTAGAGAATGACAGGAGATTAGTTATTGAAGCATAATAGAATTGCCGAAATTACTTGACATGTTTTCTACATTGTAAAGTCTCATAAAGTTCTTTTTATTTTTACCTAAATTACAATTTGCTTATTTAAGGTCCATGTGTGGAGAGACTTGCCTTGATTATTACCTAATAATGTTTCAGGCATTTTAGTCATCATATGCTTAGGCCAAGTACAGGACATACTACCATTGTTCCTGAAAACACCAGGTGCTTTTACTATTCTATGCCTGGAATGTCCTTTCCTCCCTCTTTGACTGGCTAGCTTCTCCTTAAATACCAGTTCAACATTAGCTGGGGTTGTGTGTCTATCCCATGCTCTAGTTAAGCATTTTGTTCATGCCTCCAGAAGATCTATCATTCTTTGCTTGTAATGTTTTCATAAAATTGATAAATATAAAGAAGAGAAACAAATCACCCATTATTTCATTACTTATTTTTTTTTAAAGATTTTATTTATTTATTTGAGAGAGAGAGAATGAGAGATAGAGAGCACGAGAGGGAAGAGGGTCAGAGGGAGAAGCAGACTCCCCGCCGAGCAGGGACCCCGATGTGGGACTCGATTCTGGGACTCCAGGATCATGACCTGAGCTGAAGGCAGTCGCTTAACCAACTGAGCCACCCAGGCACCCTATTTCATTACTTATAAAAAAAACCCCATCATTGTTGTTTTTGTTGATCACATTGTGGGTTTTCCCAGTGCAGAGCTGCTTGAAAAAAAAAAAAATTCAGTAATCCTAAGATACATATAAGTGCCTTCTGCTAACTCCCATCTTAATACAATATCAAGTAGTTCCCCATAGTTTCATGTCTTTGAAACCATCAGTTTTCATATCTGCATATAATTCCATCAAGTAACTATAACCATCATTTATTTAATCCTTCCCAAATCATCCACAGTATGTTTTATTTTTTAGTTCTGTCTTAGTCATATTTGCAGCTCCAATACTGACACTAAGTTTGGGCTTGTTAAATATTCAATAAGTAAGTGTTAACAAAATCTTCTGTCTAGGAAAATTAGCTATTCCTCTATTATCTTCTGTTTTGAAGAATTTTAATCTCAAGTACAGAATATTATGGGAAAATTTGCCATAGAGTCAGGGAGAATGGAAAGGCGGAAAAATTACCTGAAGATTTTAGTCTGGAGCTTTTCCTTTGGAAATATGCTGGATTACCGTTCCTGTGGTTATCATGGCCATTCCAGATAGATCATTGTGTGTTCCTAAGTGTTTGCACCTCCATGAAATACTTAATTTGACTCTGATAATAACAGAAACTATTTATCAGTTCTGCCAAAGGAATAGAAAGGAAGAAACACAAGCATCTTTTCCAAAGCATTGAAGAGGTTATGTGTGGATATGTACCAAGCTTGTGGCATGCAAATGTTAAGAAAAAATATTAAATTATTTGGAAAAGGTTTATTCCTTTGGAAAGGGCAGAACTGTCTTAGGGCTCAAGGAAATGTCACAGAATGAATAAATGAGAACTAATTATAAAAACTCTTGCTTAAATTTCTGACCTTTTTTAACTACATCAGGATTTGCTTCAGCACACCAGTGGAAGGTGAGAGTGAGGAATGAAGGAATGAATGGGGTAGGAGGTGAGTGGTAGAAGAACCTTCCATTTGACCACATATATACAAATGGTCAGTAAAACTACCTGAGAAATACCTGAAAAATAAGTGCTAAAATGATTTGGAAAAATATTGACATTGGTATTTTATACATTGGTTTTCATCACATAACAGGAAACAGTGTGGAAAGAAGGTCTAGCATAGGGGAAGAAACAAGGGATTTGGATTCAGACTTGGGTTCAAGTCCTATCTCCATCCTTATGACTTCTGAGACCTTAAGCCTTTTAATTTCTCTGATCTTTAGGATTCTTGTCTGTAATACAGGAATAATAATTCTTTCTTTGCCAAGCTGATATAAAAGTAAAAAGAGACAAACAGCATCTGGCACATGGTAGGCATTCAAAAAAAAGTGGGAGTTATTATTATATCATATTATGTTGCATATTAGTGCCCCCAAAACAAATAGGTAAATGGATTTTGCCTAAAATAAAGGGTGATTGACTGAGAAACAACTTGAGAAGAATAGGTTATCATAGGACTACTGCCATTTGGGGAGTGCAGGGATGGCTATATGAAGCCCAGTTTATCTGATATTGTTTTAAATCCATGGGCCTCCCTATTTGTGTACACAGGCCGCCTAAATGTCATCTGGAAACTTCCAATGCCTGAGTACCTCCCATAGGGTGAGTCAATCAACTTTGCGTTTCTGGTCCATAAATAATAGGACTCTCTAAAATGACATCATTGATGGCATAACATTTGGGAGAGTATCTGCTATAATAGCCTACTCTTGATTTAATTTTGTATAAAGGCTCTAATCTGAGTCTTATAAATTCCCCTTGCAAATAAGGTCTACCAACCAAAGAGCGTACCTGTGTTCAGTTTCTCCTTTATGCTTAGAATATTTTTCTTTCCAAAGATATCAGTAGAAAGAGCTTTGGTTATTCAAAAGGGAACAGCAAGTTCACAAATAAAACCTCTCCCCTCCCCCCGTGCCCTGTTCTTTCATCTGGACAAAATACGAGTGAACATAAGGGAATGCCAAACCCTTTTGGAAGCCAGCAAAGACTTATTAAAAGTGAAAGTGAAAGTGGGAAATTAGACGAGAGAGTGGATGTGAATCAGGTATTTCCCTAATTAAAATATACCAACAGACTAAGTTTGGGGTTTATAAGAATAGCACTGGAAATTAAATTTCTTTCCAACATGGAACATAGAGAAAGTGAAATCAAGATAATTTGTCAGGGCTTAGTTGTGTGAATGAATGTGACTGATTCACAAGAATGATACTGAATTAATTTCTATTAAAGTAAACGCAGTATCTTTTTTAAAACTATCATCTTCTTTCTTAAGTTGGGCTCCTTTAGCAATTACCTTTCCTGGTACATTTATACCAGGAAGGAAGTTTGCTAGCTGTGCTACATGGGAAATATCAAGAATAGATGTTGAATCTGATAAAATTACCAAGGCCCTTTTCCCTGAAAAATGCCTTCCCTCAGATTTTAGTGAATATTGTAATCATCCCATCCTGCCCCTATCTCTTCTCCAGAGTAAATAAGACAGATATTATTTCCACTGTTATTCACAGAACCCTAGTTTTCTGCTGTTGCTTTAAATCAAATATTTTCATTTTTGAGCCGATAAAGCCTTTTCTCATTTGATGTCCATAATCATTTTTGAATGATGTTTTTGTTTCTTCCGTGACTAAGTTAAATGAAGCCAAGAGTGCTTAAGTATCTGTCCAGTGGCACACTATTAGTGAGTAGGAAATGTGATAAATGAAGTTTTCATAAACCGTAGCCCATATTCTCATGGATTTATTGAATCAATCCATTTTTATCTTGGAGGGCCACAGACAACAGCAGCAAGGGCGATATACAGGCAGATAGATGTTCAGGTTGGGGCATTGGGAGTTATGATGCACACAAAACAAACAACCAAACAAACAAAAACCAAAAACAGCAACGAACACTGCCGGCCTAAATTGGTAGAGATGGCCCAGATAAAGACAGTAAGTTTGGGAACATCAGATCAAGGACGTAGAACCAAGGTAGTCATTGGTTAGCTAGTGGTGAGAGAAAGATCACATGGAACAAGTAGGCTCCAAGCAACACTGAAGAAACTCTCTGATAATGCCTCATATTGATCTCAGACCAGCAGGTAAGGAGACAAGGGTATCTTTTCTATTTTCCAGTGTGAATGAATGTCAAGCAGAGTCTCAGCAGTTAAGATGATTTTGACTATTCTACATATACCTAACTAAACACAGCCATCTTTAATTTGGCTGAGACAAAAAATGTGATCATACACTGTGAGCCGAGACAGTCCCTTAGCTTGTGAGTGATTCTAGGTCACCACCCATTACTCCCATCTGCTTTATTCTTTCTTCCTTATTTTCTACTTCTTGTGGTAAGTTTCAAGGAGGGCCAAATATTGTTGATGTTTTGAAATACGGCCCTAAAGGGAGAGTTAAAACTTAAATACAGAGTAGATATTGTATTGATATAATTTTTGAGGAAATGACCAGATTTTTGAGGAAAATGAGATTTCTGAGAAAGCTGAAAGACTGAATAAATATGTATTTATCTGTGTTTTTCTGGGGATTTTCTGACGTATTGGTACACAGCCCTTGCTCAAGTCAAGTTTACAAAATCGCCATCTAGAATACACACCAGACCTTTTTTTTTTTAAAGATTTTATTTATTTATTTGACAGAGAGAGAGAGAGAGACAGCGAGAGAGAGAAAGAGTAGGGGGAGTGGGAGAGGGAGAAGCGGGCTTCCGCCGAGCAGGGAGCCCGATGCAGGGCTCGATCCCATGACCCTGGGATCATGACCTGAGCCGAAGGCAGCCGCTTAACCGCCTGAGCCACCCAGGCGCCCCTCACACCAGACTTCTTCTAATTTAGTTAATTTATATAAAGCTCTCCTTTTCACACAGAGTAGAGAGGCTCTAGGACCTGCAGCAAACGACAGAAATGAGCTTCAATTCCTTAAGATAAAGTTAAATACATAGCTGGCAATCACCCTGCAGAGGCTGTGATCAGAGCCACATGACCAGGAAGTGGCAATTTCTATTCAAAATAGCCCCCTGGAGATGACCTATTATACATTAATGTGAAAATGACTTCCTATATCCAACATAAACTGCTTTAATTCGGAAGATGACCAACTTCTGCTCTTAGTGCCAAAACATACCTGTCAATGAGGAACAACCTCCCAGTCCATTTCTCATGGACAGATGGTGGGCCATGACCTGACCTTGGCTCCATATGGTCATATGCACGCTTCTTCACACCAACCCTAATGGGGTCGATCGAAGATTTGGAGGTTTAGAACAACAGCACATTAAAAGTTCATTCATAATTTTTAATTGGAGATCTCTATTAAAATGGAGAAAATTGAAGTATAATGGGCAAGGTGGGGGAATACCTCTGTTTTCCTAAGAGTACTGTGATCTGAGGGACACCTGGGTGGTTCAGTTGGTTGGGCATCTGCCTTCAGCTCAGGTGATGATCCCAAGGTCCTGGGATCGAGTCCCACATTGGGCTCCTTGCTCAGCAGGGAGCCTGCTTCTCCCTTTGCCTGCCGCTCCCCCTGCTTGTGCTCTCTCTCTCTCTCTGACAAATAAATAAATCAAATCTTTAAAAAAAAAAAAAGAGTACTGTGATGTGAAAAGAATTTTCTGACATCCCTTAAGAAACTCCTGTTGGTTGTATGATCCCTTGAAAGGTAATCAAGCAGGTGATTCCTACTAATGTTTATATGAATCAATTATCAGACAAGACAATTATCTTAATTCTGAGCTTCAAATATTATTCATGATTGAATTAATTGATTAAAAAACGTCTGTATTTGAATCAAATGTCACGCAAGACGCCCCTGACTCTAGCCATTTCTTGGCTGTATTTTTTTCAGAGTTGTATAGCATATTTTGTGAACAACTCATTTAATAATGTGGTCTTCTTTACAGTATTCCATTAAGTATTCAAGTACCCTATTTGCCTGTCAAGTTTCTTTTCCTTAAAATGGATTCCTGGCATTTCTAAAATTAAATACTGCCAGGGGAAAAAAGAACTTTGCATTTGTCATGTAGAAAATTATGTGCTTTGACCGTCCAATGGATGATGTATTGGCAACTATCCAAGATTCACATTTGTAGTCTCAGTTTGGAATTGAGATTCAAGAAGACTTTATGGTAGAGTGGTCGCTCCCAAGTGTCTTCCCCAACCCTGATTGTTAGAATCAGTATAAAACCCCAACTGTACTCATTACAGCATTTACCACATTCATTCTTTCAATTGCGCTTATTACTTTCCATATGAAATAGAGTTCTCCAGGGTATCTTTGTCATCTTTGCATTTCCTCATTGGACCTTTGACCGAATAGATGCTCATTAGTGCTCTGTACAGGTTGTCCTGGGGTAGGTATGACAGAGCCAAGTTTTTCCTATCAGTGTGTTCCTTCCTTGGTTACTCACATGCTCTCAAGTCAATTAGCAAATGATTCTAGAATGCAGCAATTGCCTACTTAATTCAGAGAAATTGAGAGCTGTGGTATGAAATAGTTAATCTGAGTGTTGGGAATCATGCTGTGAAAACAAACTTTTTCTTCCTTTTGCTACTGGACATGTCTCCTCTCTGAAAAGTTCTCCTTTGTCAATTGTATGCACTGCAGTTCACCTGTTTGAACGCTTGGGCTCTAAGGTGGTCAATTATTAGAACAAAAACTACTGTTAAATTGGAGGTTAATGCTTCTCCCTAGCTTTTCTTCTAGTGACTTCTATGTTACTTTATGGTAAGCATGAGTTAAATGTTATCTTAACAGAATTCCTATGCCATAATTCCTGACATTCTAAGAGCTCAAAGTACAGTTTTCCTTTATTACTAATGATGGTGAAGACACGTGTTCAAAACATGACACCCCACAATATGCCCTTTGACATATTGATTATTTTGAGCTGAAGACTTGAGAAACAGATGCAAGAAGGGCTCTCTGATGTCTCCTTTTCTAATTAAAAGTAGGTCATAATATTTTCCATGAGAAAAGGGCCTTGACTATACCAGAAAGAGAACATTCTTATCACTGGAGACTGGGAGTTGATGCCAAAATGGACCTGTACAAACAAATCTACCAAAATCACTCTAATCCTCCATTAGTTTTCTCTGTTCATTTCCTAGTCACTTTCCCATAATTTACTGCCAGTAAAAGCTTAAGCCCTTTTCCCTTGTCTTGTCATTTCTCCGCAGATTCATCTGTCTTTGTTAAAAAAAAGTATATAAGCTTTCAGTTCTATTTTTTTAAGTCTTCATTTTTCTTCTATTTTTATGAAGACTCCTGTGTACACACAAAAATATTAAATAAAATGTGTGTGCTTTTCTCCTCTTCATCTGTCTTATGTTCACTTAATTTCAGGGGAGCCACAGAATTTAAGAGGATGGGGAAGA
This sequence comes from Eumetopias jubatus, assembly GCF_037043125.1. NCBI lineage: Eukaryota > Metazoa > Chordata > Mammalia > Carnivora > Otariidae > Eumetopias > Eumetopias jubatus. The sequence continues at coordinate 28,004,204 of NW_028274807.1, forward strand.
TTCTTTTTCTTCCATTACATTGGCCATGGTTCAAGTCCCTTACCATGTCCATTTGAATATGTGATAGACATGATATGTTTGAGGAGATAAACAGCTAGAATGTGATATTGCACATACTATTCCTAATTAACAAAGTGCATGGAATGGGTTCTCTTGACTTCTCAAACACAAACCCCAACAAACCAGAAAGACATGTATGACCCAAACTAAGTTATGCCGAGTATGTGCTCATCGCAGTGCTACGCTTCCAAATGAGGAATACCTTTTTCAGATTGGAGGTAAAATGCCTCACTCTTAAGCCTGAGAGTCAAATAATTTCTTAAACTATTTTACCTGACTATTATGAGGTTAATGACAATAAGTCATCATTACCAACAACAAAATGAGTTTCCTTAGAAATCAGTGATATAGGGTATTGCTATAAAGCTACTTTGAAGGCTATTTTGTAAGTTCAGGGATGGAATGGAGCTCTGTTATAAAGGGTTAGTTTGTAACCACAGGCTAGCTGAATATGAACACTTTTTTCCTTAATTATGGGTGTGGACAGGAATGTGGCCTATCTTTCAGAATGACCTCAAACATTCCAGGAATGCAGCATGACCCTTCCCAAAGATGGGATGGTCAGCAGGGTGCATTACCATGTGGGATGAAGATTCTTCACTTATTTTCCAAGAGGCTATCAAATGAAAGGTTTATATGATTCTGTTTTCAAGGATTCTGCCTTGGCTGGGTTCTGGGAACTCCCTTGTCTAATGATGGTGGCTTCTTTCCAAAACGTGTTGATGTTAAGATAAAGTTACTATATCTTAGAACGGAAAACTATTTACCTCTCCCATATTGTAAAAATTGCCTGTTGAACCTAACTGCTCCTATGTTTTCTATATTTGGGAAAGTTTTTGAAATGCTGAGTAAAAATTAGAAATGACACAACTTTTGGAAGAAGTAGGACTTTCAAAAATCCACAAAACCCCTGGGTTTGAGTTCTGTCTCCACCACTCCACCAGTAACTAATTACTTGATCTTCAATAAACCATAATCTTTCTACCTTTTAGTCTCTAAACTTGAAGTGAGGATAATAAAGCATACTTAGTGGTTGCTGTAAGATTTCAATAATAAAAATATGCAAAGGACCTAATGATCTTTGGTGTCAAAGAAAAACCAGAGTTTGGATAGTAGTTAAAGCAGTAAAAACAGGTTTTATTCAGAACTATTGCAATAGGGGAAGAAAGATCTTCTTGTAGAACTGAGCTCAACTCTGAATACAGCATGGGCAAGTGGGAATCTTTAGCCAAGGAGCAGGGTAGAAGTAAGTGAATAAAGATTTACTAAGAGAAAACATCAGGGGTAAGGGAGATTCTAACTAAACTGACCTAACAAGATCTTTGCTGAAGACACACCAGGGTGATTGGACATTGCTTGGGAGAGGCTGGAGGATGAGAAACCGAGTTGATATCGAGGCTGAACAGATAGAAAGGATGGGGGACTCTTGCTAAACTGGTCTAGCAGGGTTCTTGCTGAAACTGGATTTTATAAGGAAGTGCATAGATGGGCCTAGGAGAAGGTTCTGGAGCCTAACTAAAGTTTGGTCAAGTAAAGGATCTTTGTCATTGGTTATGGTATGATCAGTAAGTCTTGCGTCCTACTATTCCTGTTATCTTAGTATTTGGGAACTCTTACTATATTAATATGTAAATATTAATAATTTACCAAGATAGGCATGTTTTTATTTCTTTGACATACTGAGCTTTTTAGATTTCCAAGAAAGTAATTTGATAAAAAGACACTGAAAATGATTTTAATATTTCTTGTAAATGTTAATATTTTTATTTTTAGGGCTAATGTTATAGGTTTATATTGGACATCTATGAATAAATGCCACAGTTACTGAGAAACATTAGTAAACACTTTGAAATTTGGATTCTTTCTGTTTCAAAGAGTATGTGCCCTCAAAATGATGTAACACTTGTGCATAAATCCCTTGTACACTCCCACGGAAGTTTTCCATTATGCCTTGACGACAGCTTGTCATCCATTTGGCAAAAATTTTACCCTTTGAGAACAATCAAATTTCATATTGTGGAAGTGTGTTTTTAAAATGGGAGCTTTGGTTTTAATTCTTTTTTTCCTTATGTATAGAGCAAAAGGAAATTCAAATCCTTAATAAGGATTTGAATAAGTTAATTAAGTAAAGAATTTAATGAGGATAAATTTTATATTTTGATCTGAGTTATATTTTTAAAATGTAATACTCAAAGTACATTGATTTGTGTAGCAAAGAGCTATCAAATATTGAATTTAAAAACTGAAATATCCTTTTTCATGGGCCTGGCAACAAATTTCCTCCTTGAGAATGGCTTTGGATTTCCATGGCCTTTTGTGCAATTCTTAATTTTAAATCTTTGATCATAATAGTTTGTTCATCTTAGTTTCTCTCCAATTATCCTGGCTTCTGCATTTAAGAGTCAAAAAAGCAAACATGAATATATCACGATGGCTTGAAATGAATAAGAACTCCTGGGAACTAGATTAGTTTTGATTAATTTTTCCATATAGACCAGGAACAAGTTTAGCTCACATGTAAGATCTGCTATTCTAACTTCTGAATTTACTGTAATTCTGTATTTTGACTTCGATTTGATTAATTCAGTCCTGCTACTGTCTTTGTATATTCACTTACTGTGATGCTACGGTATACTAGTGGGTTCTCTGAATGGTCATAACTGATCCTAAAACTCAAATTAAGCAAATGACTTAAGTCAGATGATAAAAGGACACATTTCAGAAATTCTATTTTGAAGGAAAATTACAAACATATTTCATAAGTCAGTTTTTCATTTTCATAATCACTTCAAATATCCATAATTACGGTAGACTTTGTCAATGCAGAGACAAGAGCTTTGACAATAAAAGTTTAAAAATCATTGAATATTACAGTAGTCCTTTGGAAATCTGATAATTACACACATGCACACGTACACACACACATACACACTACATTTTATTCAGAAATAGATGTTTTATCTGTCAGGTGCTGACCCAGGTAAGATAGCTTTCTTTTGTATTTGTAAAGAAGAAAGCTGAACTTCCGAGAAATTAATTTTGCTAAGGTCACACAACTAAACAGGGGAAGCTGGAAGACTAATCTAGGCTTATCTAATATCACTGCTTCTTTTTGTTCTACCTTGTTCTATGCCTTGAAATCAATAATTAAGCTGAGATCTTGGCCTTCAAAAGGTGCTGTCTAAAGGGAGAGACAAATAAGTTAACAGGCACTAATACACTTGAAAAGCAGGATAAGTTTTACTAGTTTCATGGGAACATTTTCAAAGTTTGTTTTATTATGTTTTTATTGAGATATAATTGACATATAACATTGTGTAAGTTTAAGGTATATGTTAATCTGATATATTTATATATTGCAGTATTACCTCTGTAACATTAGGTAATACTTCTATCACATCACATAATTATCATTTCTTTTCTTGTGGTGAGAACATTTAAGATCTAGTCTCTTAGCAACTTTGAAGTAAATAATACTGTAACATTGACTATAATCACTAGGTTGAGTGTTAGATCTCCAGGACTTATTTATCTTCTAACTGTAAGTTTGCAACATGGGAACTTTTTGATGGGTCCAACTTAGTCTGTCTTGAGACCTCAGGCAAAATTTCACTGAGAAACAGGCCTGAGGAGGAATAGAAATGTTCAAGGCAAGAATAAGAAGGAGAGCATGACAGCAAGAGGAAATAGCTCACATAAACAATTTGAGACATAAAAAAATTTCAGTGTTAAGAAATCACAAAGAGGTACATGTGGTAAGAACCTAGAAAAGAACAAAGTCTTAAAGTCTTAGACACTATGCTCAGGAATTGGGACTGTATACCACAGACATCTAGAAGGCATGGGAGGGTTTTCATCATTGGAGGAAACTTTGATCACTCAACAAATACTTGAGTGGTTATTATTGCCAGGCACTGATCCTATTCATAAATTAGAAGGATTTAAGACAACATTAAAGAAGACAGACCAGAAATGGAAAAGACTAAAGACCGTTTCAAAACCTTCAGGCAAAAATGATGAGACACAATTGAGGTAGAGACTAAGCCTATTTCAGCTTTGGGTGAGCTTTTGTCAGAGGGTACAATAAGAGCAAATGTGATTTTAGTAGTTGCCAAGTAGTTGCCAAGCCTACTTGGCAACTTTCAGTGCCCCAGCAGACCTCTGAGGGGCCGGCCCACAAGTTTCTTGTGAATGCGGATACTACCATCTGACTTAGTCCAGTCACCACTGTATTTCATTAGTATTGAAATTAGTATGCCCGAGATGCTGTCTCAAGTGGGAGACAAGTTCAGGAGCTACACTTTTGAGACAATTTCACCAGTACAAACCTCTGCAAACTTCTGTTTCTAGCCCAGGACTAGAAAGCTCTTCTGCTTCATATAGTGAAATCCTTCCTAAGAAGATTAACCCACTCAGGAGCAACACTGTATGTTCTGCTCAGTCCTTAGTTCTTAATGGAGGACTCACTAAGAAGTGAAGGAGGGTCCTTCTCTACTGTTCCAGACATCTTACGCTTCTCACATTTTAACTCATAGCTTTTTTTTCATATCTCTGTTTTTTGTTCTCTTCATGTTTCACTTATTGAATGAAAGTTTAGAAATATCATGTGAGAAAAAGGGTAGATATGAGGAGGTAGGCAAAGTAGTCCAAGCAATGGAGTTTTATCACACAGCTAGTCTATCAATGCAGAGTTCACTTACAGAAATCTTTCTCCATGGTCCCCAGGGCCCACGTCTGTGGTTCACAGTAGACAGACTTTTAGTTTTTTTAAAGAGACTGTTTTTTAGGGCAGTTTTAGGTTCATGGTAAAATTGAGCTGAAGGTACAGAGATTTCCCACATATGTCCTGCTCCCATGCATGCACAGCCTCCCTCATTATCAACATCCCCCACACAGTGGTATATTTGCTACCATTGATGAGCCTACATAGATACATCATTATCAACCAAAGTCTGTAGTTTACATTAGGGTTCACTCTTGGTGTGGTACATGCTATGGGTTTGGACAAATGTTTAATGACATATGTTCTTCATTACTGTATCATACAGAGTAGTTTCACTGTCTGCACATATGCTGTGTCTAGGCTATTCATCCCTTCAGACAACCATTCACTTTTTACTGTCTCTATAGTTTTACCTTTTGCAGAATGTCATAGAGTGAGAATCACATCATATGTAGCCTTTTCAGATTGGCTTCTTTTACTTAATATATGCATTTAAGTTTCCTCTGTGTCTCTCTTTTCTTTAATTTTTGAGAAGTCTTTGTTTGGAAGCTTATACAATTTCATATAGTCCTTAATACATTTATTTTGTTTTTCTTATTACAATGATATCATATTTTTAAAAAATACAAACTTTTTCACCAAACCCCGTATGGTTGCCTGCAAATCTCCTTCAGTGTTTCCCAGCGTGCTCTAAAATATCATTTCTATGGATGTCATGATGTGGAAAAGGGTTGAGAAACACTGTTTTAAACTTTGGATCAGGATTCTTTTTTCTTTTTTCTTTTTTAGATTTTTATTTATTTATCTGAGACAGAGAGAGCATAAGTGGGGGGTAGTGGCAGAGGGAGAAGCAGACTCTCCACTGAGCAGGAAGCCCAACTCAGGAGCTCTATCCCAGGACCCTCACATGACCTGAGCTGAAGGCAGATGCTTAACCAACTGAACCACCCAGGCACTCTTCTTTTTTTTTTTTTCCTTTAAGATTTATTTATTTATTTTAGTGATTGAGAGAGAGAGAGAGAGAGCACACATGCAAGTGGAGAGAGGGCCAGAGGAAGAGAATCTCAAACAGACTCCCCATGGAACTCAACGTGGGGCTCAATCCCATGACCCTGAGATCATGAGCTGAGATGAAATCAAGAGTCAGATGTTTAACTGACTGAGCCACTCAGGTGCCCCTTAGATCAGGTTTTTTAACTGCCCCTTCATGGATTTCCATGAGTGTGTAAAATATGCAAATGCATCTTTAGAGAGGTGGTCAATAGTTTTCATCAGGGTCTGCCATGTCTTTCATCTTGATAGCTCATTTCTTTTTAGTGCTGAATAATATTCCATTGTCTGGATATACTACAGTACTAGAGTTCAGCTTAGCGTAGGTAACTAGGCCTTTTGGAGTTGGTTACAGCTTTGTAGTAATATCACTGAGGTTGAATGATGCATTTTGGACAAATATTAATTTCTGCAGACAAAACCCTTAATGATGATAATATCCTTAATGATGATGCTGCCCTCAAAGAATATAATCATAATGAGGAAAAGTTTGCAGTGGTTATGCTGTCAAATCCCAAAGCAGTGAAAACAGCAACCCCAATTACAACCCAGTGGTCAAATCCTCCGATGACTGTTCCAGTTGCTTCATCCATAGCAATAACTGTAGCTCAAGCCCCAACCACTGTCTCTGCTTTGGTCCCCACTTCTGATCTGTACCCATTGCTCCAGCATCACGGACAGCGGTGTCTTCTGAACGTGCACGTCCCAGAGCAACTAAACAAGAGAAACCTGCACGGAAGCCAGTGGAGACTCCAGTGACTACGACTAGCCCAATACCTAATGGCACATAACGAAATTCTCAGTGAAAACCTTTTATAAGGTGTAACAAGAACACTTGTGACAGGTTGGTCTTATGAGAATATGACAATGAGATCATGTCCATGAGCTGGTTTCAACAACTCTGACAGAGCAGTAAAATATCTTTTATTTTTTTAAACTTTAACCAATTATTTTAAAAATTTGCCTTATTAATATGCTTTCTTTTTTAGAGCAGTTTTAGATTTACAGAAAAATGGAGCAGAGAGTTAGATTTGGTTTGCTAATATCTTGAAGACTTTTGCATCTGTGTTCATGAGAGATACTGGTTTGTGGTTTCTTTTCTTGTAATTGTCATTTCCTGGTTTTGGATAATGTTGGCCTAATAGAATGAGTTAGGGAGTATTTCCTTTGCTTCTGTCTTCTGAAAGAGATTGTAGAGAATTGGTATGATTTCTTCCTCAAATGATTGGTAGAATTCAGAAGTGAACACAGCAAAGTCTGGACGTTTCTCTTGTTAGGTATTATTGTTTCAATTGCTGTAATGGATATAGCTTTATTCAAATTGTCTATTTTTCCTTGTGTGAATTTTAGCACATTGTATCTTTTAAGGAATTGGTCCATTTCATCTAGGTTGTCAAATTTGTGGACTTAATAGGAAACAACAGATGTTGGCGAGGATGCAGAGAAAGGGGCACCTACACTGTTGGTGGGAATGCAAGCTGGTGCAGCCACTCTGGAAAACACTATGGAGGTTCCTCAAAATGTTGAAAATAGAGCTACCCTATAACCCAGCAATTGCACTACTAGGTATTTACCCCAAAGATAAAAATGTAGTGATCCAAAGGGGCATGTGCACCCCAATGTTAATAGCAGCAATGTCCACAATAGCCAAACTATGGAAAGAGCCTAGATGTCCATCAACCGATGTATCTATAAAGAAGATGTGGTATATATAATGCAATGGAACATTATGCAGCCATCAAAAATGAAATCTTGCCATTTGCAGTGATGTGGATGGAACTAGAGGGTATTATGCTAAGCGAAATAAGTCAATCAGAGAAAGACAAGTATCATATGATCTCACTGATATGTGGAATTTGAGAAACAAGGCAGAGGATCATAGGGGAAGGGAGGGAAAAATGAAACAAGATGAAACCAGAGAGGGAGACAAATCATAAGAGACTCTTAATCTCAGGAAACAAACTGAGAGTTGCTGGAGTGGAGGAGGGTGGAAGGGATGGGGCGGCTGGGTGATGGACATTGGGGAGGGTATGTGCTATGGTGAGCACTGTGAATTGTGTAAGACTGATGAATCACAGACCTGTACCCCTGGAACAAATAATACATTATATGTTAATTAAAAAAAATTTGTGGACTGAAGAGTTGTTCATGGCATTCTTTTATTATCATTTCAATGTCCAAAGGATCTGTAGTGATGTACCCCTCTCATTTCTGCTATTAGTAATTTGTGCTCTCTCTTTTTTAGAGAGAGGCTTATCAATTTTATTGATATTTTCAAAGAACCAGTTTTTGGTTTAGTTTATTTTCTCTATTGATTTCTTAGTTTCATTTCATTGATTTATGCTTCAATTCTTATTATTTCTTTTCTTCTTTTTACTTTGGATTTAATTCACTCTCCTTTTTCTAGTTTATAAAGTAAATGAGTAGATTACTGACTCGGGTCTTCTTTTCTAATATATGTATTCAATGTTTTAAATTTCCCTCTAATCACCACTTTCATTCATCCCACAAATTTTGATAAGCTGCATTTTTATTTTTATTTAGTTCAAAATATTTTAAAATTTCTTTTGAGATTTCTTCTTTGATCCATGTGTTACTTAAAAGTGTGTTCCCCTTTTAATCTCTAAATATTTTGGAACTTTCCAGCTATCTTTCTGTTATTGATTCTGGTTTAATTCTATTGTGGTCTGCAAGCAGATATTGTATGATTTACGTTATTTTAAATTTGTTAAGGTATATCTTATGGCCCAGCATGTAGTCTATTTTGGTGAATGTTCCATGTGAGCCTAAGAAGAATGTGTATTCTGTTGATGTTGGATGAAATAATGTACAGATGTCTATTATATCCAGTTGACTGATGGTGTTGTTGAGTTCAATTATGTCCTTACTGATTTTCTGCGTGCTGGTTCTGCATTTCTGATAGAAGTGTATTGAAATCTCCAACTATAATAGTGGATCATCTATTTCTTCATGTAGTTTTATAAATATTTGCCCCACATATTTTGATGCTCTGTTGTTAGGTGCATGCATGTTAACGATTGTTGTGTCTCTCTGGGGAATTGACGCACTTATCATTATGCAATGTCCTTCTATATCTTTGATAACTTTCCTTGCTCTTATTGCTGCCTAAAATAGCTATTTTCTCTTTCTTTTGGTTAGTGTTAGCATGCTGTATGTTTCTCCATTTACTTTTATTCTATATGTGGCTTTGCATTTATGTGGATTTTTTTGTAGACAACATATAGTGGGGTTTTGTTTTTTGATCCACTCTACAATCTTTGTCTTGTAATTGATGCATTTAGACAATTGATATTCAAAGTGATTCTAGATACAGTTGGATTAATATCTGCCACATTTATTACTATTTTCTATTGCTGCCCTTAGTCTTTATTCTTATTTTTGTCTTCCAATCTTTTTTTGTCTTCTGTGGTTTTAATTAAGCACTTTATGTAAATCAATTTTCTTTCCTTTCTTAACATATCAGTTATATTTCTTTTTTTACTTTTAGTTGTTGCTCTATAGTTTGCAATATACACATAACTAATCCAAGTCCACTTTCAAATAACATTATACTGCTTCATGGGTAGTATAAGTATCTTATAATAACAAAATAACCTAATTCTTCTCTCCCATCCTTTGTATCATTGTTGTCATTCATTTCACTTATATATAAACATAAATAAGCATACATATAATTGAATATAGTATTGCTGTTTTTATTTTAAACAAATTAGGATCTGCCACATAAATTAAGAACAAGAAAAATATAAGTTTTTATTTTACTTTCACGTTACTCATTCTCTGATGCTCTTCCTTTTTTAATATAGATCTGAATTTCTGACCTGTATCATCTTCCTTCTCTTTAAAGAACAGCTTCTAAAATTTCTTGCTGGTGGGAATACTGGCAACAAATTCCTTCAGTTTTTGTTTATCTGAGAAAGTCTATTTCTTCCTCACTTTTGAAGCATAATTTCATAGATTCCAGATTTCTAGGTTGATGCTTTTTTTCTTTCAACACTTCGAGTATTGACGTCCATGGGGAGCCTGGTAGGCTCAGTTGGTTGAGCTTCGGACTCTTGGTTTCCGCTCAGGTCATGATCTTGTGGGTTGTGAGATTGAGCCTGAGTCAACCTCACTCAGTGGGGAGTCTGCTTGAGATTCTCTCTCTCTCCTCCGCTTGTACTTGTGTGCTCTCTTTCTCTCTCAAATAAATAATCTTCAAAAAAAAAAAAAAAGAATATTGCAGCTCAGTCTTCTTGCTTGCATGATTTCTGAGAAGCCAGATGTAATTCTTATTTTTGTTCCTCTGTTGGTTTGGTGTTTTTAAACTCTGGCTTCCATCAGCATCTTTTCTTTATCTTTGATTTTCTGTAGTTTGAATATGATATGCCCAGATATAGTTTTATTTGTTTTTGTTTTTTGACTTTCTTTGTTTGTTTTTGCGTTTGTTACTTGGTGTTCTCTGAGGTTCCTGGAGCTGTAGTTTGTTGTCTAGCATTAATTTGGGGAAATTCGCTGTCTTTTTTCTTCAAATACTTACTTTTTTTCTTCTTTCTTCTCTGTCTGGTATTCCCATTACACATATATTACAGTTTTTGTAGTTTTCTCACAGTTCCTGGATGATTTGTTCTGTTTTTCTTCAGTCTTCTTTTCTCTTTGCTCTTTAGTTTTGGAAGTTTCTAGGGAGATGTCCTCATGCTCAGAGATTCTTTCCTCAGCCATGTTCAATCTGTGAATAAGCCAATCAAAGGTGTCTCATTTCTGTTGGAGTGTTTTTGATCTCCAGCACTTCTTTTTCAGGTTCTTTCTTAATGTTTTCCTTCTCTCTGCTTACATTGCCTTTCTATTCTTGAATACTGTTTACTTTACCCATTAAAACACTTAGCATATTAATCATAGTTGTTTTGAATTCTTGGTCTGATAATTCCAACACTCTTGTGATATCTGAGTCTTGTTCTGATGCTTGCTGTCTCTTCAAACTGTCTTGTTGTTGTTGCTGCTGTCTTTGGCATGCCTTATAATTTTTCTCATAGCAGGGCATGATGTGTAAGGTAAAAGGAACTGCTGTGAACCAGGCTTTAGTAATGTAGTGGGGGAGGGCACCTGGGTGGTTCAGTCCATTAATCATCTGCCTTCAACTCAGGTCATGATCCCAGAGTCCTGGGATCAAGTCCCACATCCGGCTCTCTCCTCAGCAGGGAGTCTGCTTCTCCCTCTCCCTCTGCCTGCCATTCCCCCTGCTTGTGCGTGCTCTCTCTCTCTCTCTCTCTGTCAAATAAATTAATTAGTTAAAAAAATCTTTAAAAAAAAGTAATGTAGTGGGAAAGTGGGTGGGGGGAGGGATGGAAATGCTCTATAGTGATTATTAGGTTTCAGTCTTTTAATGAGCCTGAGCACTGGACTATGAACTTCACCCCTTGGGTGAGACAGCGTGGCTTTTGAGGACTGGAATAGGTTTTCCCTTCCCACAGGTCAGTTAGGCTCTGATAAAACCATAGCAGGTAGGCTCTGGTTAAATAGTTTCTCCTGAGGGCAGACCTTATTAGGAAGAAAAGAATGATGAGATTGTTTCATGATGCCCCCCCCCCCCACCTTACTGGAAGCACAAGGAGATTTTTTTCCTCTATTTATTGTGAGACTTAGTAGAGCTCCAGGAGATAAAACTCATAAAATTGTGGGGCCTACTGATGACTGGATCCCTCTGGTGTTTTTATCTCTCAGAATTGTCCACACTAAACCTCCAGCAATTCATCAATTACAGTTCAGGTACATGGGACTGCTTCCCATGGAGGTTTCTGCTCTGTTAAGTTGTAGTTCACTCATTTTGTCTGTCTGTCTTTCCAGTTTTGGAGACAGCTGTTCACTCTGTGACCTCACTTCTCTTAGGGATCTAAGAAGGGCTGTGATTTTCCAGTTTGTTCAGGTTAGCTTGTTGTCAGGATAGAGTGGCAACTTCTAAGCTGATGTATTAAACCATAAACCAGAAGTCTCTGACCGTAGGTTTTTTTTTTCAATAAATTTTATTAAGCAGTGTTTTAGGAGTAACTAGAAATATCTGTACATCAGTATCATTTGACATTTGCAAACCCCTTGAAATTCTTATTTGAGAGGGTGAGATCACATCACAAACCGTATCTCCTTCATTGTTTTTGCTGACTCCTCCCTTAATATTCTTCCAAATGATCGCACTACTCCTTGACAAACTTCCAGGACAATCAGGACAATGGAAATATAGTGTAGGCTCCTCCTATTACTGCTTTCTCCATTAAATGAATAACACAAAAATTCTGGGGGATTTACTTTTTTCCACTTCGTTATTTACCTGGTGTTTTTAGCTTAAGGGCAAGCCTTTATTATATTACGGATTTCAAAGAAAAAAATGTACTGGTGACACTGTATTAGAGGATTCCAGAAACTTTTTGCAAGTTGTGATTTAAGAATGAAAATTTAGCCCCATTAGAAGCATTTAGGGTTTGCAAATATATTCTGAAGAATGTTCTTCCTTTCCACACCCATGTGCCCATCATCTGCTTAGTATGGTGCTTGATATTTAGGAATCCTCAAGTGTTAGTGTATGTCAAACCACATATTAGGTGCTGGGGAATGAGCATGAATGAGTCCAACAAGATTTTATTGCTCATTCTTTTACACTCATAAAACTTCCCCAGAGGGCTATAGGGAGGGTACCCTGGAGACCATATTGGAAAACCCTACAACACCAGTTTATTAAAAAGATGCTTCTTTCTTTATCTGTATAACTCCACAGTTCTGCTTAAGCTACGAACACATATAGTCCCATAAAACCATCCATTTTATTTGGATTTTTAACCTCCAGATGGAGGCATATTCTGAAAACAGGTACAGTTTCTCTCAGGCTTTGGGCAAAAAAAAAAAAAAAAAAAAAATCATAATGCCCCATGTCACATTCCCAGACATTTTTACCTGAATATAACAATTTGGGGACTTTTCCCCCAAGGTTTAAAGCTGGGGTGCAATGCCAAGTTATACATATTTAACTTCCAAGGGACCACATGCAACAGATTGAGCTTTGGGGCTGTCTGGGCTTAAACAGATATTTCTGGTAATAGCAGAATACATCTATAGGTATCTTCTCCTATGTTAATGAAGGCAGAAACATTTATCTAGCAGTATTACACATGAAAATAATAAGAAAGGAAATATAAGAAAATAAAACAACAATTCTGTGCTCTCTGAAGCAGAACTTGGGGGAGGGGGCTAACTCACCATCACTACTACCGCTACCAACAGCAAAATTCTTTCTAACTCCTATTGTTACCTGTATATTCATTTGGTACTTACTATATGATCTTCTACTCCTTAATATCTCAAACATTTGTTTCTTCAACCTTATTGGGAACAAGTGATGAATAAAATCTGCTTAGTATTCTATCCACATGTGTTCAGAAAACCATCACGAAGCATCTGGAAATGTCAAAACCAAGTAAGCAAATGTGCTTTGATCACTTACACATTCAATAAATATAACATATGAACTACAGCACAGAGTTCAAAATTTTCCCACCCTTCATGAGGGTGTATAAATAAAAGAGGCTTAACAAAATTTCATCAGGAAGTTTCTGAAATTAAAACAACTGGGCTATTTGCCACACCCCACAGTTTGGAATGTAGACAATCAGGATTTAGGGGGTGTAAGTCTCTAGCCAAATTAAGATGATGCAAACCATTGTGTTAGATGATGGAGAAGGTCTGCTTTCCTCCTACTCGAAATGCCTGGGAAACAGGAAATAGGAGTTCAATTAAGACGGCCTTTCTGTAGTAGAAAAGTAATTGTTGCATGCCAGAGAACAGTGAATGAATATTATTGATGATTCTGTGATCAAAGTAGCCTTAGCTTTTGCTATTGTGACAGCCATTTGACTGCTGCCTTGCAAATCAACACAAATTAATATGTTCATGATGACTGCACAATTACAATGAAAACAAACAAACTTGCTCTTGATCCTTGCTAGGGGAAGAAAAAGGCCAAGACATGTCCAGGATAGAAGTAATTCAGAGTTCTCTCAAAAGCATGTACAAGTTAGCAATGCTAGAGTGTGTTTTAGTCAATGTGGAGACTACACTACCATAGAGATACCTAAGGTTTTAGTACCCACTTGCATTTTGAGGCTGTCTAGTAACTTCTTCTGGGGTAATTTCCCATGGTGTGTAATCTTGTCGGGAGGCAGTATCTTACTCCTGCTACATAGGGCGAAGAGAACAGAGTACACTCTGGTACTCAGGTAGTGGTAATGATTGAATCTCTGCAATTGGATATTTCTACACATGACTTGGAATATTTACTCTGGGATACATACAAGGATAGAAGCAAGTCATTTTGAGCAGCAGTGCCACATCTGGGTTAGATGAAATGTTAAGAGATGCTTGTTCAGATGAGCCTTCTATCAGTATAGTTAGCTCCTGATAGCATGTATGTAATTATATGTGTGTGTGTGTATGCATATGTGCATATGTACATGCTTAAATATGTATCTCTTTAAGTATGCGTGTGTGTGTGTGTATGTATATGTATGTATGTATATGTATTCTCAAATCTCCCTACTCACGTACCTACTTACCTACCTATTGCCTTAAGCTAGTCACAGTATATTCCTGCCACTTATTGTAAGACAGTTCCTAATTGATACAGAATAGAGACCAACACAAGCAAAATATCCCTGGGGAAATATGGAGAAAATGGGATTATCTAGTCTGGGTGCATACAGCTACAAGTCCTATAATCCATGGGAAAGAGCTGTGAAATTTCCAATTCGATCATCCCGTGTTCATTTGGGAACAAGCTCTAGGAGACAACATTGCTGCCACCAAAGTACAATAGCAGGAGTTCAGGGATTGCATGGTGGCGTGGTTCCTTCTAATAGAATTAGATGGTTTGAAAAAAGGGAATTACAAATTTCAAATATTTAAATTGGAGATCTTGAAATAGGATATTTAGGTGGTTTTTGCCCCACCTTCCATTTAAACATCTCCTGTCCTCTGAAGTAGATTCCCCTTTCTTGCCTGATGGTTCTTTCCCAGTTTCCAAGATTATTCTGTTACAATCTCACTTTAGTGAATTCCTTAAAGAGGAAGCCCTTTACCTGTGTGTCACTCCCCATGCCTACTTTACCCAGACCTGCTCCTGGAGTTAGGTGTCAGCATAGCAAAGGACAGAAACCACAAATAAAACCTTTCAAGTTGGATTGATGTCATACACATGAAGAAGAATCAAAGAGTTGCTGATTTGTATTAGAAAAAAATCTGGAGGATATGTATGAGAACAGATTTTAGAGTGTTCATGCAAGGCTGAACCATTTTTAGATCACTGATACATTCCTCTGATGAAACTCTCTCTCACCATACTGTGAACATTGGTAGTTAAAAAACTTTGTTAAAACTTTCTCATGTGTGTTTGAAGAAACTAATATAGTTAATCATCATCTCCAAGTGACTATATAAAGAAACACATTTGAAAAATTACAAGGTTAATGGATTGTGTGATTTTGAACATTTGTCAACTCTTCTCTTTTCAGTCTTGCCGTATCCCCCCTCAGCTGCCTACACTTAGTGTATTTCCCATCATAACTATCAGTGATCTATTTAGTTTCATTAGGTTACAAGGAAGAGTTAAGGAATAGCTTTGTGTCCCTTTTAGAATTCTTTCATCCTATTGTCTGAAACTCAAGTCTTTCTTTCCATCTGGCCACATAGGAAGAGAGAGTTGAGAATGAAAATATCAAAACCTGTCTTCATACATTCATTGAACACTTCTAGATCTCTCCATTCCTAACTCACTTTTCTTTTTCAACAAATTATTTTTGTTTTCTTTCACTACCAAAACTTACCCTTGTGATGGCCTTAACACTCAAGTCTTTGCTAAATTGTCCTTGAAAATAATTCTCTGGGAACTGTTTTAGAGGATGGGCAGTATTTCTTTCCATAGATTTAAACAAATTGCAATTTACTGTTTTTTCAAAATAGAAAAAAAAATAATGGCAGTGTTATTTTTATGAAAGAAGAAAAGAAAAACCATTGGCCTGAAATCTACAAAGGACCATGAGATACATAATTATAATTCTTTCATTTACTCAGAGAGGAAAAGAATAACTTTCATTCCCTTTAAGAATTAGTATGAAAGCAACAGTAAAATAAGACAGAAGAGACAGGAGAGTCAAAAGGACATATCCTCTTGGAGAATTCAAAACAATTATACATGTAAGTAGGTTGTTGCATGTGGTACTCTGTACTTGTTTTAAAAAATACAAAGACACAGTATTATACTATCATTCCATGAATGCATGCTAGATGCACTGTATAAATTTACACACTGAATTACAAATGCCTATTGGAAATTTACTGCATGCACCTTCGCTCTATAGCTTGGAAGGTGTGTTAGTGAGTTCTCCAGAGAAACAGAATCGATATTGTATATACATATGTATATAGAGGGAAAGAATTATTTTCAGGAATTGACTCACATGATTGTGGGGGCAAGGAAGTCTAAAATCCATAGAGCAGAAAAAAAGCTGGAAATTCAGCTAAAAGTTGATGCTGCAATCTTGAGTCCAAAGACTAGAAATTCAGCTGGAGATTCTATACTGCAGTTTGAAGACAGAATTCCTTCTACTTTGGGAAATCTTAATCTTTGCTCTTAAGGCCTTCAATTGTTTGAATGAGGCTCACCCACATTCTGGAGGATAATCTGCTTTACTCAAAGTCTACTGACTCAAATGTTAACTACATCTAAAAAATACCTTTATAGCAACACCTAGATTGTTGCCTGACTAAACAACTGGGCACCACTGTCTAGCCAAATTTTTGACACATAGCATTAATCATCATAGAAGGTTTGGAGGGAAAGAACATTTTGTATCTAATCTGGTTATAGTTGCTTGTGGTCTTTTCTTTTATGGTCACTATTCTCAATTGATTTTACTAAGTATCTGAAACTATTTTGAATATGTGACATATAGATTCATGTTTAGTACATTGTACTATAATATTCATCCATGGCAAATTTTTCCACCGAATACACCTGAGTACGTTAGGTCCATTCTTTTCTGCAAGTCAGCCTCTGGTGGCTCATGCTTTGCTTCATCACTTAACACAGCAGCCCACATGGAAAATAGTGTAAAGAACAGAGTAGACAAGTACTAATTAAAATTATACAAATAAGAATTGTGTCCCCAGAGATGAAAGAATGAGAACATTTTGTTCTGACATATTGAGAATCAGAAAAATGAATTAAACAGGAAGACATACCAAGATATTTTAAGTAGAGTAGCAGATTATAAACCTACATAGTAACTGTTATGTGTTACAAGTCACTTCTGTTGCTTAGCAGAGCCTACTCTTAGTTATATCTGGAGACTGTCTTATCAAGAACTCCTGAAAACATCTTTATCTCATAAAAATCAAACTCCACCAAAACTAATGGCACAAGACTAACTATATTATTTCTTCAGATATTGGATCTGCTTTTCTCTGACATGACTTGATAATTTATGTGCTACTAAGAATGATGTTTGTTCTACATCTTGCAACCAATTCCCACACACAACACATTAGAAAAGTCATTTCAACAGATTGTCAAGTAAAGAAGATAACAAAAGAAAGCCAAATGTATGAATGACTCATGTTTGGGCTCCTAGGAAAAGGCTTTATTTTTGTTTGTTTTTGTTTTTATAATGAACAAAGATGCAATATTTTGTTCTGAATTCTTTCGTGTAATAGCTAAAATTCCCTTCTTGTGGCACACATGGTAAGTCATTTTATATTACCTCGGTAGTTTCATGAATGTCTTTTCTCATCGAGATTCCATCTGTGTCCAGTAGAAGGAGCATTCAGCTAAAAGGAAAATAAAATAGACTTAAAACAAAATTTCTAAAATGCTAGCAGCCCCGGGACACAACTTTATTTCAGAGACAGCTGCTCTGAACAAGGTTGTGGTCTGTGAATGGGCAGTTTTACAGGAACCTGATTCAGGATGCAGCTATTAGGTCCCATACCAAAGGTGGGCCTGGCTTTACTCCACTTCTGGTGACTTTATTTCTGGGAGGGTCTCAAAACTGCTGGTCAGGTTCTCAGTAGCTAAGATGCCCAGAGGAAAAATTGTTCCCAAAACTAGGGTCACTGTTCTGACTTTTATCTTCTTTTGGATATTGACCTGATAATTCTTTACTACAGAATCCCCCTCGCCTTTTATCTGCAGGGGGTATGTTCCAAGACCCCTGTGGATGCCTGAAAATGCAGATAGCACTAAACTCTGTATATATTATGTTTTTTTTTGTACATACCTACCAATGATAAAGTTTAATTTTTAAATTAGGCACAGTAAGAGATTAACAACAACTAATAATGAAATAGAACAATTATAACAATATATACAGTAATAAAGGTGATGTGAATGTGATTTCTCTCTCAAAATATCTTATTGTACTGTACTTACCCTTCCTGTGATGATGTGAGGTGATAAAATGCCTATGTGATAAGATGAAGGGAGGTGAATGACGTAGGCATTGTGACATAGGGTTATGCTACTGACCTTCTGATGGCAGATGGAGGATCATCTGCTTCCAGACTGGGGTTGACCCCGGGTAACTGACACCATGAAAAACAAAACCATGTGTAGGAGAGAGCTACGTATTTTGTGAGCTTCCCAGGACCGTCTGGCTGATGACTTTTATATTGTGTTTAGATTTTCTCTGTTAGTAGCAAAGTTGGTTCAAAATATGTATTCCCACCTTACCAGAAGTAGAGTGCATTGCCATTTCTTAACTCTTTTATATTCTTCCTCTATCTCTTCAATTTGGATGTGCGTAATGACCACCATATTGAGGACCAAAGCCAAATTTTATGAAATCTAATCTACATACCATAATGTGGAAAATGGTTTTAACATCATTTATCTCACTTTGCTGAGCTGTAATTGTGCTTATTTATTGATTGCCTTGGAGCCTTGGCTGGGGCTTTCTTTCAATTTAAAGAGCCTCCTTATCTGAAGGTTGCCTATTCTCTCCTACCCATATTAGAAAGGTTTAGCTCAAAGCCAATTCCATCCATGACTTCTTCTTCTACTTCTCATTCTTATTTGATCTCTATTTATTCTGAAATACCATTTTACTTATTCTCTGTGTGGGATTCATAATGTTTTTACTCATTAAGTGGTAGCAAGTGTGGTGGGCAAGATGATTTCCTTTGCAACTCTGGGATGCAAACTCTCCCAACACATGGTTTAAGCTCTGAGTATCTTCCTCTGAATTTATTTCAGGGCTTTAGACAAAATAGAGAGGCTAGACTTGTTAGAGACATCACTTTGAATATCCCACCACATATTAGAGATTTTTCCATTGCTCTCTGGATCCCATAGAAGCTTCTGAACATTACCTTAATTCAATGTGTTTCACTGGAAGAATTTTAACTGGTATGTGGTGTATTTTTTTTCCCCTCCATTTTTTAATAGTTATGACGTTTAGTGCATATAAAAAATAAACAGAAACCCATGATTTCAGAAATATGATTATGGTAATGTGGCCATCATGAATAATAGACATGTCAATGAGAAGATAAAGGGATTTTTCAAAATTCGCGAAGGTGGTGGTTAAATGTGGTAGGCTGATTGTAACAGTAGTTCCCCTTTGCTGACAATGTGATGCTGTCACTCCTCCCATCCATTTCCCCACCTTTGAATCTGAGCTAGCCTTCTAACTTGCTTTGGCCTACAGAATGCGGTGGGAATGACAAGATACTAGTTCCAAGCCAAGGCTTCAGAAGACTTGCACACTTTTGCTTCCTTGAAAACTTGCCAAGAAATTAGAACAAGCAGAGGCTAGTTTGCTGGATTATGAGAGACCAAATGAAGCTGAGCTGGGTCTTCCCAGCTGTAGATATGCTGGGTCAGCCAGCTCCCAGGCATCCTCCCTGCACTGGCCCCCTGCCAGAGGCAAATGCTTAAGTGAGCCCAGCCAAGATCAGCTGGGACTCAGTTCAAATCAACAAAACCATCCAGCTGACCCACAGAGTCAGGAGCGAAAACAAATATTTATTATCATATGCTGCTGAGTTTTTATTAAGTACTAGTATTGTGACAATAGATAATGAATACAGAGAATGACCAAAATTTGAGAAACACCTATTTATGTAGTGTACTAGCTATAGTCTTTGACCTTTCGATATGTATTATATAATATTGCATGTTTCAGAATCAATTCCAGAGCAGGTTGTGGAAGAAAAACAGATTAGACTTCAAGATCTATTTCTTCTACTTTTTTTCCTCTATGGAATTCTCTTCCAAATACGTTTCCTTACTATTACTATAGAATTTTAAAGCAGTGGCTAGGTAGGAACAGATAATGAGTGAGGTACAAAAGAGATCATCAAAGGGAGGGAGGCAATCCAGACAAAATCGCTTTAATAAATGTTCATTAATCTCTTTAATTGCTTAAAAGTTTGAACTTCAACTCCAATGATTGGTCAGTAACCCTTCTGCTTCTAAAGGAGATCTGAGCTATTATTTCTCTCTTTAACTAGGACAATTTTCTTGGAGGTCCCACATTTATTATTCCGAATGCTGTGGAAAAGAAGAATGATTGAGCTTGGAGCCAGCCAGACCTGATTTGGGTCCTGGCTTCCCTATTGCCTCTGTGAGTTGTGGGAGTTGCTTTATCTGTGGGCCTCAGTTTCCTCCTCTATCAAATCAGGACAATTTGATTTTTTTAAAAGAGACTTAAGATACTATTCATAAAGTCTGTGGTACAAATACATATGTAAAAGATGGCAGTTACTTCCCCCAAGGCAGCTTATTGTTTCTTAGACACCGAATACCTACAGGTACTCACTCTTGACTCACTCTTGACTGGGTAACATACTCCTCCAACCAACCTATTTCAGTCCACTTGGGCTGCTATAGCAAAATTCCATAGCCTGGGTGGCTGATACACAACAGATATTTGTTTCTCACAGTTCTGGAGTCTGGAAGTTTGAGATCGGGGTGCCAGCCCAATCTAGTTCTGGTGAGAACCCTTTTTTCTGGTTGTGCTCTGCTGTCCTCTCTCTGGTCCTCAGATGATGGTGAGCGGGCAGGAGAACTCTCTCTTCCTCTTTATAAGAGCACCAGTTTCACTTATGAAGCCTCCACCCACGTGACCTAGTCACTTCCCAAAGCCCCCCGTTACATTGGAGCATTAAAATTTCAACATACGAATTTGGGGGAAGACGGAAATATTCGGTGCATAACATGTCTCAAAGCACAATGACATTAAACGGATCTCAACTCTCTTCTTCCAAAATCACTCTTATTAGATTAGAGACAGGGACTTGGCTTTGACTACAGCCACATCCCCATCTTACCCTGTTGAGTCAGGTTCACTTGCTCTGCAGTATCCGATTTACTGAAGTGGTTAAAATTGACCACATTTTCCCAATATTTTCCTAGGCTTGGAGCTAGGTTATTAGATAAGATAGTGATTGCAAAATGATGATTCTTCTTTTAACTTTTAAGGAATTGCTCCCATTTTTATCTTTTTATTTCACTGCAGATATGTCTTTCCAAAACCCTCTTGGGTTCCTATGAACCAAAGTTCTATTAGATGCATGTTGCATTTCAAGACAGCAAAAATGAATACCCATATAAACTAGAACTTCAAGACTGAAAGGAATCTTGAGGAGATACTTTGTACATTGTTATCTGGTCAACATTATTTAGAACCTCACGATTCAAAGATTTTAGATCACCGAAGCTCAGCCTCCTTGTGTGAGTCAAGGTTCTCCAGAGAAAGAGAACCAATAAACAGATTTATTATAAGGAATTGGCTCACACAATTATGGAGACTGACAAGTTCAAAATCTGCAGAGCTCATGTCCCAGTTTGAAGATCATCAGGTAGAAAAAGCTGATGTGCCAGTTTGTAAGCTTGTAGGAAGGAGAATTCTCTCTTACTTGGGGAAGAGTCAGCGTTTTGTTTAATTCAGGTCTTACTGAGCAAGTCCCACCCACATTAGGAAGGACAATCTGCTTTACTTAGTCTGCCAATTTAAATGTTAATATCATCCAAAAACACCCTCGCAGAAACACCTAGAATAATGTTCGACCAAATATCTGGGCACCTGGAGGCCCCGGCAAGCTGACACATAAAAATTAATTATCACATTCCTCATTCTTCAATGAAGATCTGAGGCCTAGTGAGGTGTAGATATTTTCTCAAGATACAAGTCATGACATGTAAGACTAGAACCACCGATGTGCTAAAAATGTTTGAAAACAGATTGCCAAAAGAGGAAAAAAAAAAAGATAGGAAAAAAGTTTTGGTTTGTAGCATTTGCCAGTGTCCATAGTGGAAAGGAGTGTGTAGTGATGGGAAGGAAGGGGAAAAAGAATTTTAAAAAGAAAGAGAAAAACAAGATGGGTTTTGCAAGAATAAAATGTGCCATGGACTGAGCAATGGAATGAGAGCAACTTTCTGTTTCTAAAGGACAAAAGGAAGAAAAAAAGGCATATCTGAAGTCATTTACTCAGCCAGCATTAAGTGATAAACTATATCATATCAATGCTTTGAGGTCCTACCCTCAGACTAGGGACAAGGAATCCACTGTTAGAAGAATGGGGGTCAGTTCAACTTATAGAATTCATCAAAGCTTTATAATTAAACAACTCTTTATGAGAAATCAACCCAGTCTCTGTGGGTCTGACTTAACATATCCTCCCCCCCCACCCCGCTCCCCAAATGCAGCCAGACAACATCCAGGTCTGTTCATGAACCTTAGTGGTGCCTTTGAAGCAGGCAAGCCAGTTCTCATGGCCTCTAATCTTCCCATTAGGAAAACAGACACGAAACAAAATTTGCTTTTAGTTATAAATTTTAAATCATCAAAACCAAAAACTGGGAAAAATGACTCTAATTTTAAATATCCCACTTTCCAGTGCCTTTGTTCAAAATCTGAATCATTAGCTTTCATACTGAAAGTGAGAAGGAATGTTACAGATTAAAGAACCAGATTGATGTTTGAGGCTTAAATGATTACATAGCCCAAGATTTAACATACAAAATATATAGAAATTCACATCAAATAATGAATACCAGTATTTTCTTGAGCTATTCTTATTTCTAGATGTTCTCCCAATGTACAAATGTTGCAAACTGGAAATAATTCAGAAAAACATTTTTGAGTTCAAAGGTCTAAAAGTGGGGTCTGATTAAAAAAATGAACAAATACCTAATTGTGGACAGAATCAATTGTTCTGTGCATTTGTACTCCAAGAAGCATCCTGTGATATAAACGTCTCTTCTCCCAAGGTGGAGTATCATCTCCTTGCCAACATACCCTCAGAGATGGCAGTGAATTAGTAGATCTGTGGATCTCAAAGTGTGGTCTACTGACCAGCAGCATCAGCAAGTTCTTGTCAGATCTTCAAATTCTTGGCCCCACCTGAGACCAGCTGAATCAGAAACTCTGGGGGTGGGGCCCTGAGTGTCTTTACAAGCCCTCCAGGTGCTCAAGTTTGAGAATCACCGCATTAGATGATGCTTTTCCTTTGTAAGACCAACGCCCTCCAGAAACCAGTTTTTCATTCTCCTCTCCTAAGGTAAAACTTCGCAAAACAGAGTTTGGAAGGGAAAGAAGGTTGTATTTTAGTGAGGAGTTAGGTTATACATTTTCAGCTTATCACTCACCACTTGCCCCTTCCCTCTCCTAACAAAACAAGTCTTAGCACCCCAGATTTGAAGGGTCACAGACTATTGTGATGTCATTTCTCCTGAAGGGCTTGAAGGATTCAGCATATAACGGTATTCACAGGTATGTTTTATTGCAGTGAAAGGAAGCAAAGCACAATCAGCAAAGAGAAAAGGCATCTGGGACAAAGTCTGGAGGACACCAGGTGCACAATTCCAAAGGTCCTCTCCCAGGGTAGTCACGAGGGACGCACATAATTCCTGCCACAACTAGCTGGGACAACACATGTAAAATCTTGCGAAACAGGGAAGCTCATTAGAGACCCTTTGCTCAGGGTTTTTAATGGGGCTGATCATGTAGGCACCTTCTCCCTAGTGTCTGCTAAAATTCCAGACTCCCAGAGGGAGAGCAGGTGTTGTCATAAGCCACACTATTTGCATCAGCAGTTAGGCATAGTGGGCCACGCTTCACCGGGTCTGGGAATGGTGGGAACCCTCCAAAATGCAGTTTCCAGATGTCAGCCAAGGACCAACTATATAAGCAGTCTTTTCAAAGGATATTGGTCAGGCCTGTTATGTCAACTATTTTCTGTACAACTCCTTTCTGTTTGCTTTATCTGTGAAGGGACTTAATGATTAAATGAGATAATATATATAAAATTTGCAGAGCTCTGACCGACTCAAAATGATCCGTTAATAAATGCTAGCTAAAGTCAGTATAATTTGTGTTGAAGAACACATCCAGCCACCAGAACCAGATGTTGACAGTCGAGGGTGGGTCATAGTTCATCTTTTTTCTCTTCGCACTGTTCACTATCCACACAGTAGGTGCTCCTTAATTATTGGATGATGTGGTAGTGTTTTCTACCCTCCGATCTAATCTCTGTTTTTTACTTTTCAGGTCCTCCCATGTGACCTTTCTTATAACTAGTTTAGTCTTGATTCAGTCTCTAGGGTGTTCCACTATATAGAAGACGGACTTTCCATGGTCACCAATGACAGACTTTTCTCCAAAGTTATATGGAAAAATAGATATATTTCTTGTCTTGAACCTTCTAGCTCCTAACCCCTGCCTGAGCTCAGATTCTAGGACAGGGTATTGTTTGTCTCTCCCCTGAAACTTTCTAAGTCTCGAACTGAGATAATCACCGTCATTTTTAAAAGAGCCTCCAAATTTCTATTAGTCAGACCTTCATTTATAGGTGTTCAGAGTTATAATCTTGGAGTTGTTGTGAATTCTTCTTGACTTCATGAACTCATCAGCCCGGCTTACTACTTATTGTGTGGAGTCCCCCTTAATGTTCAGCAGTGCCACTGACTATCATATTGTAAAACTTCTTCAGAGCAAAAACCTCCCGCTCGTTGTTAGCATTTTGACATTTCAGTGCATCTTGCACACCCCATCTTACATAAGGGTGTGTGATCATTACAAAATCCCTTAGACATTACTAAAAATATCTACTGAGGATCTAAACTGTACATTAAATAAAACTTAACTCTTTGGCCTATCCCTAATATCTCTATCAATTTTTTTAATTTCTTTTTTTTTTAAGATTTATTTGAGAGAGAGAGAGAGAGAGAGGAGAGAGCACATGTGAGTGGGTAAGAATCTCAGACAGACTCCTGGCTGAGCACAGAGCCCAATGTGAGGCTTGATCCCATGGCCCATGAGATCATGACCTGAGCTGAAACTGATTCAGAACCTTAGCCGCCTAAGCCACCCAGGATCCCCTATCAATTTTTTTTTTTTCTAAAAATTCCCTACCTTCAGCCAAGAAGAGCTCCTAATTTCATCTGTGAACAAACTATTCTTGCAACCAGTCTGAGGCCAAGAGTTTCTGCAAGGCCTAACTCCACTCACTTTCCATTTCTTTAACCTAAAGTTTGCTAAGAAGGATAGTGTCTTCCCTGAATAGTTTCTTTAGGAATAGCAGTCCAGCCATGCCAGAGAAAAAGCCAAGTCACCAATCAGGATATGGATGCTACTTACCAGTCACGATTAAGGAGGAGGAGCTGTAAAGGGTGGACCAGCCTCTGAAGCGCTTTGCTTAACCAACCAACAGGGCTCAAGTACAGGCCAGCTGTGAGAGGTCAGTGCTGATGCACAAGTGACCCCAGCTGACCAAGGCAGCAGGCTTCCGAGACCCACATTCAGCCTGATCAGCGGGGCCACCAAAAGCATGTTGATCTTTTTCTCCATTTACCTCCTCCCAACAGCTAAGGGAAGCATCCGGACAATATTAACCTATTAAGTAGGAAGAAGACTGACGGGGTCATTGAAAGACCAACCCACTCATTGTAGAGGCAAAAAATACGACGCTCAGAGAGATCAAGTAATGGCAGCCCTCCCATTTGCTAAATTGGCTATTTTGTGAGAATTTTGTTTTTTTTAAAGATTTTCTTTATTTATTTGACAGAGAGGGACACAGCAAGAGAGGGAACACAAGCAGGGGGGAGTGGGAGAGGGAGAAGCAGACTTCCGACGGAGCAGGGAGCCCGATGTGGGGGCTCCATCCCAGGACCCTGGGATCATGACCTGAGTTGAAGGCAGACACTTAACGACTGAGCCACCCAGGCGCCCCTATTTTGTGAGAATTTTAAAAAGACATGTTTTACTCAAGCTATTTCACTTTCCTTAGCCAGAAATTTTCAGGACAACTACACAAATGTGAGACAACCAGCACATCCAGCCGAATCCACAGCAGCCTGGGTCCGCAGCTTTGTGGGCCGCAGAGTTGGAACTAGAACAGAACTTCTTTAGATTAAGGCCAAGGCGTATGCACCATGATATCTCCTCTTTGCGCCCCTGCTGCCCTGGGATTTTTTTTTTTTTTTTAAATAGCCCATTTCTGCTTGTTTTTTTTTTAAATCTTCAAACTGAATATAAGTTACTTGAAAGAAGGAATCATTTCTTTCCATTTTCTTTGGCTCTCCGAGAGTGGCGTTGTGTCTAGGCCCTCAATAAGTGTGTCTTGTGCAAACTCTGCCTACAACGTATTATGCCTCAGAGGTTCTTCCTCAACCATTTGGCAATACTGCCCTCCATGTCTGTTCCCCTCCTGCATGGTTCTCATTCTCATTAACAGTAGTAGCATTCACGAACGGGTGTGTAGCTCACAGACAAAATGCTCTTAAGGTTCAGCTGAAGGTTCGCTTTTGCTTCTCCTCATTTCTTCGTCTTCTGTAAGCTGAACATCCTCAATGTCCCTCTGTGTCCAGTCATTAGCTGAATGCTGCAGATTCTTCCCTCAACATGTCTTTCTCCTTAGCTCCTTTATTTCCTTTTTCACTACCATCCCACATGAAGCTCATTCCTTCTTTCCCCCAGAGAAGTTCATTCACGGTTGCACTGGTATAAATCAAAATAGATTAGAGAGGGAATCCAAAGACCCACGTAAACTTGGTTGTGCCACTGCCCAGCATACGACTTTTAGCAAGTCACTTATCTGTAGCTTCCTGACTTTTCAAATGATTTGAATTAAATAACTCTATGGTCCTCTCCAGACCTTTCCACCCGCCCACTGATGTCTCTCTGAAACACATTGCTCCACCCCACTCTGTTGACTGCTTTTACCTAATCACACCTTAGCCCAGTTTCTTCCTCCAGACAGCCTCTCTTGGCCTCTCAATGTGTGCTTAGGTGTCTTGTGACACCTTGCACTTACTTCAATTATACTACGCCATTCATTCATCAGGCAATAACTCGGTCTTCACCATCCGTGAAGCACTTGTTGGCTTCTTGAGACACTGGTGAATAGGGAGACAGTGTTATATGTCTATTCCTCACATTGCAAATGTTGCATTGTATCTGTGTTTCTGTTTTCTGTAGTGCACAGTAATTACTTGGAAGGCAAGAACATACAGCATTGACTATATATGCAGCACCTCACCACAACTCAATAAAAATTTGCTAAATGAGTAATCAAATGTTCCTCTGACTCATGATTTTAAACATATTTGAATCCAAAAGCTCTGGGTTTTGCCCTTCATTATGGATAAATGTCTTGTCACTAGTGGTTCAAATAAACCAACAAATAAAAAAAAGAGTGAACAAACATACAAACAAAACAAAGCCAGCAAATAATGAGAGGTGAAGTGTGTACATTAATGTACATGTAGTAAAAAATTCAAGAGGCTGCATTCAACAGTAGCATCTATGCTCCAAGAACAACCAACCAGCTTGTTTTGCTCAGTGTGTACATCGATCACCAAGTTCAGCATTGCATTCACACAGGTGATTTCAAAAATGATTTTGAAACATATATGCTAACAAAAATTGTGTTGAATCCAAAAGTTTACAAAATTCAAAGAGAAATTCACAATTGCATAAGTATTCATCTTCTTTTATTCGTGTTTTTTAAATTGTTTAAAGTCCTCTAACATCATTTATATCATGACACACACAAGCTCAATTTATTCACTTTGAGATGGCTCAGGTCCAGGATAAGTAATAAAATCATAAAAAGATTTACTACTAAACATTTCCCTTCAATCTCAACATGCCATTTCATATTTAAAAATAATTGCACTAATGGTCATTTGCGGCCGTGAAATATTTGCAATGTGTTTCCCTCAGTGGCCACTGGATGGCAGTGGTTTATCATAATTTCAGTAGCATTTTGTTGGGTTTGGTTCTTTTGTTTTTGTTTTTCCTAGGTGCAGAACAAGTAGTTTTTTGAAAGGTAAGCAGTTAAAGGGACTTTTTAGAGTAAAGATCAACAACCAGATCTTTTTTTTTAAAAAGGTATGAATTTAATATAATTAAATCCTTCCTAATTGAAATAAAAGAAATTTTACCATATATTTTCTTCCTTGGTCCTAGATTTTTTTATAGTGGCCAAGAATACAAGCTTTATAATCAGACAGATAGAAATTGATGCTCTTCTTTAGAAACAACCAACAATTTTATTTTAGGCAAATTGCTATATCTCCTTAAACCTTTGTTTTCAAATCTGTAAACACCTATTAAACATGTGTCCCTATTATGTATTAAATAAGAGGATGTTTATTAAGGGCTTAGGCCACATAGTTCTTAATAAATGCTAGCTTTAATAATAAAATATTTTATTATTAGATTCAGAATCTTGGCCAGTGGGAAAGAGTTGAACTAAAAAGCCTTCACCTTGAGCTTAAAGAGGGAGAGAGAAAGACAAGTTCAAAGGACAGAGAGAAGGGAAATATCAGACAGGTTTTTGCGAGAGAAGCAGTGATACACAGTGAAAGAACATCATTTCCAGAGCCATAAAGACCAGAGTTGGAATACTGATTTTGCTGTTTATGAGCTATAAGACCATGCATTCATGACTTAGCATTACTTAGTCTCAGTTTATTTGTAAATCAGAACTCATAACACTTTTAAGGCTAATATGAGAGAAAACAAGCTAATGCACGTAAAGTGCTTGACAAATAGTAGGCATTCAAGGTTGCTATTTTTCTTCTTTGCAGACTTTTATAAAAACCTGCAAAGAAACTTTGCATATTAAATTTGGATTTATTTTCCCAGGGCTTGAGATCTCTGAGAAGTCTATAGAACATACAGGTCAAGCAAGCCGCTGTGTGTTTCCTCATGGAAATGTTAGTGTGGCAGTTTTTCATAATTTAAAAATTTTATCCAAACCTATAAGTTATCTTCAATGTTTAACAGCTCTTTTGAAACCTCCTTCCATAAGATGTTCATGCATAAGGACATGACAAGACAAGGCAGTCTAAGGAATTAGAAAAGACAGAGAGGGTTCGTCTATTAAATGGAAATACAGAGGCTCTTGTGTGGCTCAGTCGGTTAAGTGTCTGCCTTTGGCTCACGTCATGATCTCAGGGTTCTGGGATTGAGCATCAGGCTCCCTGCTCAGCAGGGAGTCTGCTTTTCCCTCTCCCTCTGCCCCTCCCCCTGCTCTTCTCTCTCTCTCACCATCTCTCTCTGTCTCTCTCTCTCAAATAAATAAATCTTAAAAAAAATGGAAATATGGTCACTACGTGAACTATGTTCAAAAAGATTATAAGAAATAAACTCTTCCAAGGTGATGTGTAAGGATTTTTTCAAGGGGGTCAAGAGAATTATGGACTAAAGTACGTCAAACAACGAACAAATTGTATCCAGACTAGTTGATCAATGTTGACTAAACAAGTAATACAAGTCATGGCAAAGACTACTAATAGTGGCAAGGTGAAGAATGTTCTGTGCCTACTCTCCAGTACACAAAGGGAAACTTCGTGGATTAGAATTTGTGTTCAATAGGAAAATAGATAGAATAGACTACTATTCCCACTTCCAGAAGAGGATCTGTGACCCAGAAAAGGTCAACCGTGGAGTATTTGTTTTCAACAACAGTATGAGCTCCCTACTCATCCGCCACCTCTCTCTTCATTTTTAAAGAGGCAGTGTATTTCAAAATGTTGGAAAAACCTACCCATCATATTGTCAAACCAGTCCTTTTACCAGCGATGAGATTGAGGCCTTGAAAGATTGAACGAGTCATTCCTGGTTGCTGCATAGGCTGTGAGAAGCAAAACTCGCCTAATTCCCTAATCGAATATGTCTTCGATTTTTGCTCTCTGCCTCAAGAAAAACACACAATTAGATTCCAGTTTATTTATTTATCTTTAATTTCGACCCCTTCCTTTACAGAGCAGCCCAAAGAGTTGCAGGTGGCAAAAGCAAGCAGACCATAACCCAAAGATGAATCCAAATTAATGCTTTCATTGGACAGTGTGAGAGATCCGGAGGGATTCCCGGTCTTTTCATTTCCTATTTATTTGGGGAACAAGGATGCACACCACCTAAAATACCTTTAAAAGGCTATTTCAGTGGCTGCTGATTTTGGAAAACTAACCTGAGGGAATAATGGTGTAACAGCCTGATTTGGGGGATAAACTGTATGGAAAGCCAAACACTTAACTGAATTAGTTGTCCTTTCCATCTTGCCTTTCATCCCCAGGGTGGTAGAAAGGTGTTCAGATGTCTCCATTATCTTGCTCACTCCCGCTGGCGAAGAAGGATGGGGTTTCTCATTAATTTAATGGGAAGCTGTTAAGTCTTTACCATTCTCACCATGAAATGCACCATGGTCAGCACTCTCTGTCATGCCCGATTTATTACTGTCTGATAGCTAAAGTGCTGCTCTACTTGGAACATCTGAAGGGTGTTCTCTTGGTAGGCTTTGAGTTAAGGAATTTCAATATAGGAACAGCACATTTTAAATGCCAAATGATAAACAAATCATGTTAATGAGGGCTTTTAAAAAATAATGGCATTCCTTAAAAAGAAAAAAGTGATTTTTGGGGGACCATAATCCAAATGACATTAGAATAGAGTTGAGAGACTATGATTTCTTTTTTTAAGGTTGTGGGCACTGGCCCTACTTTGCAATTTACTGATTAATTGTTAATTTAAAGAAACTCACAAAATATACCTACTCACATAGAAATTCAATTATAAGTCAAACTATAATATCCTATGAACTGGATGGTTCACCTTCTCATTTATAAATGAGAAATGAGGCTAAGAATAGTGGGCAATTGCACACAGTTTACACAGCCAGTTAGAGTCTGGGGTGGAAGGAACCCAGATCATATAATTTTCAGGGGGCATAGAGCTTTTCACTATTACCAAGCCGCTCTTGGTTGGACTTGCTTCAGGCTGGGTCACCTGGGACATGGAAGGAATAAGGCAAATTACTTTCGTACTTTGGAATTCTTATTGGGAATGCGAGTGGGTGAGGAGGTGGGGAGATGGGGGGAACAATACCAAGTTTGACCATGTTTTATAAAGAGCCACCCAGGTATCCCTCAGAAGGATTATTTAAAGGTTACACTGCGGTGGGGGGAGGGCACTTGGGTGGCTCAGTCGATTAGGTGGCTGCCTAATTCAGCTCAGGTCATGATCCTGGGGTCCTGGGATGGAGCCCCACGTTGGGCTCCCTGCTCAGCACGGAGTCTGCTTCTCCCTCTCCCTCTGCTCCTCCCCACTGCTTGCTGTCTCTCCTGCTCTCTCTCTCTCTCTCTCTCAAATAAATAAACAAAATCTTATAAAATAAAGGTTACATTGGGTATAATATGTAAAGCATCTAGCAGAGTGATTCACTTATACCTAATCTTTAATAAACATTAGAACTACCTTACCAGGCTTCTAAGGCAATGAACCATTTAAACTAGATCTGAGATGAAAGTCAGGCCTGGGGTAAGAAAGGAAGAAATGAGGGAGGTTCAGAGTCTGGTATATTCTACAATTTGACAGATGAACTGCAAAACTTTAAAAATACTGGGAGCATGTCAGACTCCTCATTTTGTTTGTCCAGGAAATACAATGCCTTTTAATAAGCCAACAAATCATAAGGGCCATGTTTCCTATACACTCTCTCTCCCTTTAGAGCATCTCAATCTTAGCAGTTGCTAGAATATAATAGGAACAACTGCAGGAGGCACTGAAGAAAGCCTCTGAGAAGCCATGTATCTTAACCGAGAATGCTTCTTTTGACAAAAGTCGTACCGCTCTCTTTTCCTTTTGTGCTGTGGTTGGAGGCAAACTGATATCCATTTGTCCTATGATCATATTTTCTGCATATTATTGACCTGAGGCAAATAGCATTCAGAGGAGAGAGTGTATTTTTAGGCTCTTGTCCTTTCATGTACTAAGAAACACCCTCCAACGAGCAATTTTGAGATCTGTCGGTTATTCTTCCCACAGTTTTGCCGTGTGGATGGACAGTGAGAGACCGCGTGCCCATTGGTCTTAAGAGAATATATTCTCAATTAAATGCAGACAATCTTGCCTGCCTACTTTTTCTGAAGCTCTTGGAAGATATCACTGAATAAGACACAGTTGTCCTCAGGGAACTCTTACTTCGTGCTTGTTTATTAAGCTCCTGTGACAATTTATGGAGCTGACTTTTAGTCAAGAAAATGAATCTACAAACCAGTGTTTGTAGAGAAGTAGGTTTTCTGCTTTTATTTTTTTTTTTATTATTATGTTCAATTAGCCAGCATATAGTAAGTACATCATTAGTTTTTGATGTAGTGTTCAACTATTCATTAGTTGCATATAACACCCAGTGCTCATCACCACATGTGCCCTCCTTAATGCTCATCACCCGGTTACCCCATCCCCCCACACCCTCCCCCTTCCGTAACCCTCAGTTTGGTTCCCAGAGTCCAGAGTCTCTCATGGTTCATCTCCCTCTCAGGTTTCCTGCTTTTAAAGAACAAGTCCGTATACACATGCTTGCAGGGATGTAATTCACAGAAGCTTATTGGAAGAGAAAGAAGTAATGGAACTCTTTTTGTATGTAAGTTTGATTATACACTCCACCCTTGCAAGGATTTATTTTTAGCTTCAGCATATCTGGATTGACTTTTTTTTCCTCTCTTTGATCATTCATGCCCTTCACTCAAGGTTTAGATGGGTAGGCTATTTAGAAGTTTGAACAGAATGGTTTTGATGGAGTTCAGGTCATACTGCCCCAAAATGTGGCACCTTGGCATATTGAATATTTTAAGCTTGAGTTTGAGAAAAATGGCAGAAGCTGGAAGGTCACAGTGACCTTTCACAATCTTGCCCTTCTTCCCTGAAATAGGTCATAAACTTCATTTGAGAGGTGCCCTATCTATACCTGGAAGAGAGGAGCATCCTATATGTATCTTTCATTATATTTCTATTGTATGGCTCCTCTTTGTAACATACTAGATAGGAGAAGAATGGTCTAGATAGGAGAAGAATGGTCTAGTTCTTCGAAGTTTAAAAGGAATTGTCTGTTACAATAATTACCAGGGAATGAATAGACAAATTAATGTAACAGCATAGAAAGTGCAGAATTTGCATTTTTTGATAATGTGGCTTTAATAAAAATTTCAATGTCTTTGTTATTTGTTTACTGAGTTTTTCTACCACATTTTCTTTCTTTTTTTAAAAAAGATTTTATTTATTTAATATGCCCGAGAGAGAGAGAGAGAGCACAAGCAGGGAGAGTGGCAGGCAGAGGGAGAAGCAGGCTCCCCACATTAGCAAGGAGCCCAATGTGGGACTCGATCCCAGGACCCTGGGATCTTGACCTGAGCTGAAGGCAGATGCTTAACCGACTGAGCCACCCAGGCGTCCCTCCACCACATTTTCAATCAGTTTTTCACAATGTGTATTTTCCTAGAAAATAGTTTTTTCATTCACATGTTTAATGTTTTTGACATGGAGTTATACATTCTTTCACAGTGCGATTTATGGCGGGTGCTTCTCAATTGGGGGTGATCTGTTTCTGCAGGGGACATGTGGTAATGTATGGAGACACTTTTGAATGTCATAGTTGGTGGTGCTCGTGCTACTGGCATCTAGATGTTAAGACTCCAGGGAAGCTGCTAAACATCCTACAGTGCAGAAGATAGCCCCCTATACAAGGAATTGCTTGGCCCAAATGTAAATAGTGCCAAAGCTGAGAAAAACTAATCTGTAATAATATCCTCTCTTTCCCTTGGTGTGTTTAAATTTGAGTTTTGCCTCTTTTTCTTTTCTTTTCTTTTTTTTTTTTTTGGTCTCATTTAGTATTTCCAGAATTTTGTTTATCTTTTTTTTTAAGATTTTATTTATTTATTTGACAGAGAGAGACACAGCAAGAGAGGGAACACAAGCAGGGGGAGTGGGAGAGGGAGAAGCAGGCTTTCTGCTGAGCAGCGAGCCCGATGTGGGCCTTGATCCCAGGACCCTGGGACCATGACCTGAGCCGAAGGCAGACACTTAACGACTAAGCCACCCAGGCATCCTCTTTTGTTTTTTTCAAAGAACTAGTGCTTGGATTTATTTATCAATCTTGCCTCTTCCTATTTTGAAATTAATTAAATTATGGTTTTTAATCTCCATTAATTCTCCTTTTCCTGCTTCTACCTCTTAGTTTCATTTTGTTGTTATTTTTATAGCTTCTTGAGTGGTATTCTTTTGTTAAGCATGAAATGCTCTGCATTTTCCTGAGTACACTCTTGACATAATCCCATAAGATTTTTAAAATGTTTTGTTGAAGGATAGTTAATGTTAATGTACATAGAGAAAAGTGTTCATGCTGTAGCCATAAAGCTCAATGACTTCTTTTTTTCTTAAAGATTTTATTTATTTATTTGAGAGAGAGAGAGAGAGCACGAGTGACATGAGTGGGGGGGCGCAGAGGGAGAAGCAGACTCTCCACCGAGCGGGGACCCTAATGCAGGACTCGATCCCAGGACCCTGAGACCACGACCTGAGCAAAGGCAGATGCCTAACCGACTGAGCCACCCAGGCGCCCCAAAGCTCAATGAATTCTTACAAACTGAACATACTCAGGTAACCAGCCACAACTAAACAAACCTATATTCGAACAAGAAATTGAATATACCCAGCTTCCCGGAACTCTCCCTTCTAGTTACAGTCCTCTCAGGAGTAACTAATATCTCAACTTTGAATAGCACAGATTAATTTTTCTTTTTTTGTACTTTATATAAATGGAAACATACAGCCTGTGGTCTTTTTATGTAACTTCTTTGGCTCCACATTATTTGTGAGCTTCAGCTGTATTATTATATGTAGTTATAACTTATTCACTCTCATTGCTCCACAATATTCCATTCTGTAAATTCACCCCAATGTACTCATCTATTATACTGTTTATGGACATGTGGATCATTTCTTTCTTTCTTTCTTTCTTTTTTGATCATTTCTAATTATAGAATTTCTTAAATAGTGCTGCTATGAACATTCTGGTAGATGCCTGTTGGTGGACATATAGATACATTTTCATTGGAAATATACTCGGAATATATGCATTCAGCATTAGTAGATACTACCAACCAGTTTTCCAAACTGGTTGTACTAGTTGCATCTCCACCAGTAATCGTTGGGAAGTTCAAAATTCCATATATACCATCATTAGTTGCTGCCATTATAGCAGTTAATATTGATTGAGTACCTATTATAAGCTGGGCACTATTATTAGTATTTCATATGTATAAATATTTTTAATCATCACAACAATTATATTCTTCACTTTCTAATAAGGAAACCGGGGCAGGAAGTTTGCAAGTATTTTCCCCCAAATCCAGCTAGTTAAGTGGGGGAAACACATTTAGAATCTATGTGGTATAGCTCTGTAGGCAGTGTCCTTAAACAAAATTTGTCCTACATATTTCTATATTGCTATAATTTACAATTTGCTATCCAATAAATTAACATATAAATACAATATTCAATTGTTTTATATGCTTAAATTTTGTCTTGAATGACCAAAGACTGAGAAACCTTTAAATGTCTTTCCATGGTTATAATTTATCAATTTTTTCATTGTTCCACTAGATTTTTGCTGTTTTTTTGAAGTGTCATGATATATAGCACACAAAATTTATACCTTTTACAAAGTCTTTATGGATTTTACCTTTTAAGTATTGACTGGGTTACTAAATGTAAAGCACTTTTGCTTGACACATGCTAACCGCTCTAAAAGCACGACCTCTTTTTATATACTGTCTTCTCTCTTCTTAGGTTTCTCTCTTTTTCTCAGGGTTGTGAGTTCAAGCCCCGCAATAGGCTCCATGCCCAGGGCTTGAACTGAGCTGAGATCAAAAGTTGGATGCTTAACTGACTGAGCCACCCAGGCGCCCCTCCCTTCTTAGGTTTCTGATCTTGACTTTATCTCCATCAGCTGTCACTTTCTTTTTGTAATTTTTCTGGAAATCTGCATAAGTATTATGCTTCATCTTTTCTTTTCTCTTCTCCATGCATCAACTTGATTGGATATAGGATTCTTGGATAAGAGAATGGGTTTCTTAAACTCTGAAGGCAATGCTCCATGATCTTCTGCCATTTAGTATTGCAAGAAAAGTTTGGTGCCAACTTGAAAGTTTACGTTTTGCTTTTGTAAATCACTTATCTTCACCCCACCGTGTTGATGCTTGTAAAATTTTTTTCTTTGGCCTTGAAATTTAAGTATTTTATCAGGCTGTATCAAATTTAAGTCTGTTTTAATGAATATGCCCATTCTCTTTGGAGTCACATGACTTTCTTCAGCATAGATGAATTTTATTTTCTATTGCTTTTTCTTCTTCTTCTCTACATTTTTTTGACAAATAACATTATATTAGTTTCAAGTGGAAAACATCATGATTTGATACATGCATATAGCTCAGAATGATCACCACACTAATCCTTTTTAACATCCGTCACCATACATAGTTATAAATTTGTTTTCTTGTGATGAGAATTTGTAAGATCTACTCTTAACAACTTACAAATAAATAATACAGTATTAGTAACTATAGTCACCGTGTTGCACATTTCATTGCTATGACTTATTTATTTTATAACTGGAGGTTTGCACCTTTTGGCCACCCTCACTCATTCTTTGTCTTCCTTTTTTAACTTTTGCTACTCCATCTGTTAAATTCTTTCCTTTTAGACTTCTTATAAAACTTATTTTAGCTTTCCTGGATCTGTCTTCTAAAGGCTTAAACTTTTCTGGCAACATTTTCTACTTTTCCTAGAGGTTCTGGAAGAATTTCTCTAGCTTATTTTACTCATCCCTCAATTCTTAGTCTACAGAATCTCATCTTGTGTTCACGAATTCCACGGCATGAGAAAACCTAATGGTCATATTTTTTCATCTCAAAGCAAATTTTCCTGCTCCCAGGTTATACCTTATTTTAAGACTTCATGTTTTTTACTAAGTAGATAAAATGTCTTCTGGAATCTTTTAGAAAATCCACATTAGAGATTTTCTATGGTTTTTTCTAACTTTCACTAATAAAGCCATTCTAGAAGGACATATATTTTTTCTGCCTACTCAGTTTGATTGCCTTCTTTCAAACTACTTAATCTTTATATTATAACTTTCTCTTTGCTTATCCTTAGGAATAAGCATGCTTGGCTAGGATAGGGAATGAAGGAGTGACTGGATAAGCAAGATGGTGGAGGAGATTATAGGTTTGTCCATATTTGGAGATCTGTGTGATTTCTTTCAAAGACTGTGTTGGTCTAAATCAAGAAGAAAGAGGGAACAAGGAGGAGAAGAGAGAGGGAAGAAGAGAGAGGGAAAGGAAAAAACACAGGAAGGAAGGAAGGAAGGAAGGAAGGAAGGAAGGAAGGAAGGAAGGAAGGAAAAAAAAAGAAGGTGGGGTTAGCTCTACAGCAGTTTTATATTGACAAAGGACGGAGTAATTCCCTGTGCAGTGTAGGGTGTGAATGAAAGCCAGGGCCAGCCACATCAGGGAGTTTTGCCCCTATGCCAAAGTGAGTCTGTTCCCTCTTTGTTTGCTGGGATAATGTCTCTGTTGGTTAACTGGCACAGCCTGTCTCTTTAGAGGCCAGCTGTGGCCCTGCCCCTCTTCTCTAGTTCAAGGGTAAGATGGGAGCCACCTATGCAGAGTAATCTCATCCTTATTAGCTATAGATTTGCAGTCTCCTTCCCAAACCTGCCATTGTCCTAATGCCCATTTTTACTCCAGGTCCTGGGCTGCCCTGTGCTTCGGGTTGGTTTGTGATTTGTGAGTTGGCCAGCCATCCTCCCAATCCAGTCTTTGTTTCCTTTTCTTTCTCTTTTCAGTTATTGCATGAAGGAGTTACTAGTCCAAGTTAGAAGCAGACTCCCAAATGGATACATTATGCAAGCTGTGAGGTTTTACAACTTGTGACAAGGGACAGAACAGAAATTCTACTCATTGCAAGGAAATCCTCACTTAAGCTTCAGTGAGCCAAAAGCACTTAAAACCCATGAGCCTTCAGCTGGTCGTCCTTAGCCAGTCTAGTCTCTACCAGGAACTCGCATATGTTCCTGCACTGGTCACTCCTCAGTGGAATTACTTCTCCATATTCTGGATGCTCAATTACAGGACCACTGCAGGCCAATTCTTCTTAAACGCCTTCACTAGTTTCTTTTTATCTTAAACATCAGCGACCCCTTGGACGGTAGTAAGGGTCTTCCTGCTGTTTCTCTGTTGAATTCTTATATGTATATAATCCTTAGTGCCAGCAGGAAGCAGATCATCACCCCTACTTGCATCAGCAAAGGGGTGGGAAGAGTGGAGGTTCTGGATAGGGGACATGCTGGAAGGCGGCAGCAGGAGAAGGGGGTGTGGGCGGTGAGGGTGGGAGGCAGGAACTGAGCGTCCAAGAGGGAGGGAGCTCTAGTGGGAGGCTGCTGAGTCCTCAGAGCCTGCTCAGTGACTGGGTCGTCTCCCAATCCAGTCTTGCTTGCAATATATTTGGCAGAAATGCCTTGATTTGTGGACATTGTTGCTATGAACATTGGGGTGCATATGGCCCTTCTTTTTACTATGTCTGTGTCTTTGGAACCAAACTGTGGAAGGAGCCAAGATGCCCTTCAACAGATGAATGGATAAAGAAGATGTGGTCCATATATACAATGGAATACTACTCAGCCATCAGAGAGGATGAATACCCAAATTTTGCATCAACATGGATGGGACTGGAGGAGATTATGCTAAGTGAAATAAGTCAAGCAGAGAAAGTTAATTATATGGTTTCACTTATTTGTGGAACATAAGGAAGAGCATGGAGGACATTAGGAGAAGGAAGGGAAATTGGAGGGGAAAATGAACCATGAGAGACTATGGATTCTGAGAAAGAAACTGAGGGTTCTGGGGGAGGCTGGGTTAGCCTGGTGATGGGTACTAAAGAGGGCACGTACTGCATGGAGCACTGGGTGTTATGTGCAAATAATGAATCATGGAACACTACATCAAAAACTAATGATGTAATGTATGGTGATTAACATAACATAATAAAATAAAATTAAAAAAAAGAAAAAAAAGAAAAGTCAAGAAATGTCTTGACTTTTCCCACAATAGTTTGGTTTCCTTTTCTGATAATCAGAGCTGATACAAATTTTCCAGGATTTTCAAATTCCTCTGGTTATCCCATTGGGAACTTGGGAAAATGAGAAGTTAAATGCAAGGATTCAGACCAAAAGTCTCTCTTTTTAAGTAGTTAGAATAGCTTGTTATCAAGATTACACTATAATTAACACTCTATCAAATCA
Organism: Eumetopias jubatus; assembly: GCF_037043125.1. Taxonomy (NCBI): domain Eukaryota; kingdom Metazoa; phylum Chordata; class Mammalia; order Carnivora; family Otariidae; genus Eumetopias; species Eumetopias jubatus. Next base: position 28,043,718 of record NW_028274807.1, read on the forward strand.
ATGAGATATATTGATATAGCTCCTAATTTTTGTGGTTCCTAAACTCCAATTTACAGTCTAGCTACATTGGAAATAGTTGGAGATTTCTTTATGAATGCAGATCCTCAATCCCACCTCAGAAATTCTGATTCGGAAGGTATGGTGTGGACCTGGGAATATGCATTTTAAACCTCTTTCCAAGCTATTTTTGTGAACAGTCATGTTTGGGAGTCATTGTCTTTAGTCTAGAACAGCCAGACCCTTTGCAATTATGATGTCTTATTTTCTATTTCTGATTTGAGGACTCCTCTCATTCCAGCTCCTAAGGATACCAGAATACATGTTAGGTTTTTTTTTTATGAGAGCAGATTTAGATTAATTTTTCTTTTAGAATTTCATGACAGTTGTTAAGATAACTGGATACCCTCCAACGCGTGGCAACAAAAAGTTATTGCTCTAACTGTAGTGTGGTTGTAGCTACATCTGAATAGGGCACTATTAGAAAATGAGATAGTAATCCCCTACAAATTCTTTGCTGGAGTTTTTAGATCTGGAGAAGTAATTTCATCATGTGTTGGCGATTATTTGGGAAAATCCTATTGTGCCTTTTTAAGATGCTAGTTGGAAGTGATGGGGGGAAAATGAAGAGAACAGCTGGAGGCTTTGCAAGTACATTCATAAGCCGGATATTCCATGCCAGGAGAGAATGCATTTTATGGAAATTTTAAAATAAAAATATTCTACTTCATGAATACATTTTTTTTTATCACTGTTATTCAGAAATTCTCATACTTGCTTTATTCTCCAGGGTAAAAAGCACAGATATGCCTGTTACTAAAGATTTAGTTGGCACATTTTGGGTTTATCTGGAGGGGGAGGGGTTGCCTATTGAGATTAATTCATAATTCAAACCTACCAATATTGATCGGAAGTGCTCATGCTTAGGTTGGCACCTGCAAGTACAAGAAAACGAAAGTCATTAAAAAAGTTTTTTAACTTAAGAACTCTGCCCTCCAGCATTCAAGCATCTGGTTCGCCTTCTCTTCCCTGCCAAAGCTAACAGCCAGAGTCCCTTAAGACGAGGGATTAGATGTAAAATCTTGATAAATCCCATTCAGTTTGAGCTGTGTACCAATAACAGAAGGACATTTGTTGTCCATCTGTCTTTGGATGAAATGGGGGAGTTTTGGTGCTGGCACTGCAATGAAATAGAGGGTTGTGAATCTATCTTGCAGTGTATTTTGATTCCGGCTGCAATCAGATGACACAGATAGTTACCACTCTGTACTCCGAAATCACAAAAATAAAATTGCTTAAAGCCTCTGTATAATTCTGGGCTAACTAAACAATAACACCCACATCTAAATGATCTGTGTGATTATGCAGACAAACTGCAGGTTTTCTGTTAGGTTTACCACTCCCCTAGGAACTTTAAATCTCGCCGTAGCCAGTCTCTAATTTCTTCTACTTCTTGTTCCGTTTATAAGTGCAACTTGGGATTCAAAGCAGAAAAGCATTTGCAAGGCTTTGGGGTTTAGAGCTCTACCTTAGAGGACAAAACAAATTAACATGCAAATCCTTTGTATAGATCATTGCATCATCATCAAGATGGGAACAGAAAACATTTATTACATTTAACTATAGAAGGTGTGCATACAAGATAGGTAGACAAAGAGCTATTTAGACATGAAGCCTAAGTCAAGGATAACCGCACCAAAGGCAAATAGAACAGCAAGAATATGGCAGGTTCTGCCCAGTGTTTAAAGCCACTAGGATCTCCTAGGGCACAAAGTGTGCACGCACCATATGCTGTGGCCTTTGGCAGTGTATTCATTTTCTACTGCTGCATAACAAATTGCCACAAACATAACATCCTGCAACATTAATTTATTATCTCCCTGTTCCCGAGGGTCGGAATCTGGCATGTTTTAGTTGGGTTCCCTGCTCAGCGTCTCACATGGGTGAAATTAAGGTCTTGGCTGGCTGCACCCTTAACCGGGAGCTCACCTAGGGATATTGACTTCCAAGCTTCCTCTGGTTGTTGGCAGGATTCATCTTCTTGCAGCTGTATAACTCAGGTCCCCATTTTCTGGCAAGCTGTTGGCCGGGGATTACTCTCAGCTCCTAGAAGATGCTTTCCACAGGCCAGAGGGCTCCTTTCATAGGCCTTCCCACAACATGGCAACTTCCTGCTTGAAGGCCAGGCTTAAGGGTTCACTCGATTAGGTCAGGCCCACCCAGGATAATTTCCCTTTTAATCAACCCAAAGCCAACTGATTAAGAACCTTAATTATATCTGTAAAATCCTTTCACCTTTGTCATATAATGTAACCTCATCATAAGATTGATATCTCCTCATAATCACAGATTCGGTCTGTACTTCAGGAAGAGGAAATACACAAAACATATAAACCGGGGACTGGGATTTGGGGGAACCATCTGAGAGCGACACCACCCACAGGCACCCTAGGATTTAGAGCCTCTGTCTTAGTCCATATACCCTGACCTACTTTCCATTTCACCTCACAATCTATTTTTGATTTTTACAAACTCAAGGCCATTATTTTATTTATGATTTCACTGTACTACGAATCCTTGGCCTTGAGTTCTTGGATCACCACTTTGTGATCTCTCAAGGCCAGTTAGCCATTGTTGCTTTAGTTGAAGACATTACTTTCCCTTTTATTTTGATTTCCACCCTAGAACAGCCTCAAGTTAAGAGATTTACCTGGAATCAGGATGCTCCCTGATTACTGAACACTTACCTGATGACTATCTCTAATATATGCAGAGTCTGTGATCCCATGCAAGAAGAAGAGGAAAGAAGTGGAAATCATCCAGGATTAGATGTATGTCTATAAATTTCCACAGATATGTTTGGTGGGTAGCCAGAGCCTGTTAGATTGAGAAGAAAAGGAAGAAAGAAGGATCCCATCCACCTAATCAGGCTTACAACTCCAGATTGCTAGAGTCCCTTGAAGCTGCCTGGTGAGACAGGGAAGGTGAGCCTTATTGGTTGAGTGGCCCCAGGTGCTATGTGAGACCAGAAAAATGCATTTTTCTAGAACTCTGATTTTAACTTAGATTGCATTTCTCCATGGAAACAAGGTTTTAGGCAATATTTTGCTGATGAGGTCAGTCTACAAACCCTTTAATAAAGAAAACAGATAAGAAAATGTCCTAAGTGCAGAATCTTTCCAAATGACTGCTTGTCTGTATTACACACCTACCGTTTCTTCTCTTCGGAGACTCGACTTAGGTACTCAACCAAACTGAGCAGGGGTGTACTGTTTTGGAGTGTGGAATAGCATTATCCTACTTTCTAAAATTGTTTTCTTTTTTTTAAAATTTGTTTAAAGATTTTATTTATTTGAGAGAGAGAGAATGAGAGAGACAGAGTACATGAGAGGGGGGAGGGTCAGAGGGCAAAGCAGACTCCTTGCTGAGCAGGGAGCCAGATGTGGGACTCGATCCAGGGACTCCAGGATCATGACCTGAGCCGAAGGCAGTCGCTTAACCAACTGAGCCACCCAGGCACCCCTAAAATTGTTTTCTTGAGTAAGGGTTAATGCCTGTGCTACTGTAAAAATCAGTTTGGCTGTTCCTCAGATGACTCAGCAGTTCTACTCTTAGGCACATACCACTGAAAACAGGTGCTCACACAAAAACTTGTACACAAATGTTTATAGCAGCATTATTCACAATAGCCGAAAGGTAGAAACAACCCAAATGTCCATCAACTGATGAACTGGACACACAAAATATGTTATATTCATACATATTATTATAGGTTATATTTATACATATTATTCTGTCTTAAAAGGGAATGAATGAAATTCTGATATAAGCTGCAACATAGATCAGCCTTGAGAATATTGTATTTTTTGTAATTTCATAAGTGAAAGAAGCCAGAAACAGGACTGCTACAAGATTCCATTTATATGAAATATCCAGCATAGGCAAATCTATAAAAACAGAAAATAGATTAGTGAAATCAAAACCAGAAAATAGTTGCTTAGGATTAAGGGAATGGGGGTTTGGGGGGGTGATGGCTAAGTGGTATGGAATTTCTCTTTGTGGTGATAAAAATGTTCTAAAATTGCTACAGTGATGGTTTCACACATCTGTGAATAGGCTAAAACCCGTTGCATTGCCCACTTGAAATGGTTGAATTATACAATGTGTGAATTATACCCCAGTAAAGTTGTTCGTAAAGAGTTAACAACTCTTAATAAATAAAAAGGAAATCACGTTGGGTAAACAGAGGTAAAGCATTAAACTTCAGACACTTTTCTCAAAGCCTAAGTAAGAAATGCAGCCTCCTTTCTGGCAGAATGACGTTCTCCTGGCCAAATCTTTTTCATTCACCCCCAGCATGCATTTTTCTTTAGCTTTTGATCCAAAGAGCTTCGGGGAATCTGTGTTGTCTCTTCAATTAAGAGAACTCTTTGGGAAGTGCCCATGTGGGCTCTGATTTTGGACTCTAGAAAGAACAGTATCTCATGTTTGTTGTTTGAGGTTATTTACTTGCCTCTCTTATTTGAAAGTAGCTTTGTGCGGTGGGTTCAGGAGAGGGTGAAGGTGGACATTCACATTCCACTTCTGGGGGAGCATGAGTGGCTTTACAGATGCAGTGTTGGTTCAACACAATGCTACAAGGTCACACATCAGGGGTTTTTTGGCCATAAGAGAAAGAGCAGTGGTGTTCTGGAGTTTTCATGGAGCTAAACTGGACCAGATGCTGTGGGGGAGAAAGGGAAGTAAAGGAAGCCAATAGTAATGGGCATTTAAGAAGGGAGGCACGTCAAGTGTGTTCTCATGAATGAAGGGTCTTCCATAGTACATACTCCCTGCACACCTGCTTAGTGAATTAGAGGATATCGTTTCCATTTTACAGATGAACAAGTAAGGCCTGGTGGGGTTGTAATTTAATCACAGATCTTTTTGATACCCTGCGGTCTTGTTCTCCTCCCTCTTCTCTGTTCACTCTACGTTAGTGATGCTAACAAGGGCAATTTGGGGTAATGTCTGGAGACACTTCCGGTTGTGACAACTGGGTGGGAGAATTCTAGGGGTGTCTAGTTGGGTAGAGCCCATGCAGGAAGCTAAAGTTCCTGCAGTGGACAGCACAGCCTTCCACAATGAATTCACTGTCCCCAAATCTCAATAGTGCAGAGGGTGAGGAACTCTATACATCACTTAGTATTTCACCAGCTCCCATCCATGAAGCGAGAATCTCTAGATGATTCCAATTCCCACATTTATATCCCTAGTCCAGATGTGTCTCAAGAGCTTTGGACTTATGTATGCAACCGCTCCCTAGAAGTATCTCCTCATAAATTCCCCGCACTCAAAATATTTAGTGATCACATAGTCTGTCAGTGTTTGGATTTGCAGTGAGGGCATATCTATCACAATTGTGACTTACCCTTTACTTCCTTAAATCAGGATATAAATAAAGTCTACTCATTGCAATTGATAGATATGTCCCAGAATACTTTTCCAATCTACAGTCTTTTGTCCATTTCTTTCTAAATGTAGGTCAATTTGGTTGTTTGTAACTTGTGTTGTTTTAAATTTCCTATACATTAGTAATTGTTCTGGAGCTTTGATTAGATTCAAGTTCAACTTTTTTTTTTTTTTTTTTTTTAGCAGAATGAATTCACAGGTGGTTTTCTGTTCTATCAGGAAGCATTTAAAATCTAGTTGCTTTTCTTTTGTGGCTTTAGCAGCTATTGCTGATCAATGCCTACCTCCATTACCTCAAATGGTGATGCACTAATTAAATCATTCATTCCTCATTTGTCAGCTGGACTATTTCTATAAAGAGAAACTTTCCCTCATCTAGTATTTGTTATTCCTTGGTACAGTTCATATAGGAAAGGCAAAGGAAAAGTTTGATTCTTTATTAGCAGTTTTAAAAATAACTCACTGATACTCTTGACTGGTAACCAGTTAGTTTTATTACAATATCATTATAGGCTTACAGGCTGAAACTTATTTACAATAAGTTTCTATTATAGTTACTATTGTTATTGACACTTAAGTTGCCCCCTTTTTGGGAAGTGAGAGCCTTTGGAACTTGGCTCCTTATTTGCTCCAGGTGCTGGGGATTCGTGCACTTGACTGTAATTCCTTTGTCTATCTGATCCTGTTTGATTTGTTTTTTGCAGATCCTTCATATCTCTGTTTTATAGATGGAATTTCTTATTGTTTCCCAAGGCTGTTACTTATTTGGTCTTTAAAGCAGTATTCTTTTGCCCATGGGGGAAAAGAGGTATCTAAGGTAAAAAGTCAGAAACTGAAGGAGTCTGCTGTCTTGATCTAATTTCTCTCTTTTTTAAAAATTTCAGCTTGGGGCGCCTGTGTGGCTTAGTTGGTTAAGCAACTGCCTTCGGCTCAGGTCATGATCCTGGAGTCCCGGGATCGAGTCCCGCGTCAGGCTCCCTGCTCAGTGGGGAGTCTGCTTCTCCCTCTGACCCTCCCCCCTCTCATGTGCTCTCTCTCTCTCATTCTTTCTCTCAAATAAATAAATAAAAAAATATTTAAAAAAAATTTCAGCTTGATTAAGGTATCATTGACAAATAAAACAGTAAGATATTTACAGTGTACATCATGGTAATTTGATATACATGAACGTTATGAAAGGATTTCTCTCACTCAGTTACTTAACACATCCAACATGTACCATATTTATCTTTTTTGTGTGTGTGTGAGAACTCTTAAGTTCTACTTTCTTAGCAGATTTCAGTTGTATAAGACTGTGTTATCAGTTACAGCTACCATGTCTTGATCTAATTTCTGAGAGATCTTTCTAAAATATAAATCAGATTATGCCATGATTGAAACTTGTAATGGCCCACGCCTGCCTTCAAACCACGTGAAGACTCTTAAAGTGTCCCTTTACCCTGTGAATACTGCTTACTTTGCTTCTCATCTGGCTCCCTGCCCTTGCTAAACTTCGGCCCTGTGGAATCTCTGGTAGTTCCCCTAAAATACCACTGTGTGTCCAGCTTTTTGTTTTTTGCTTATTATGTTCTTTCTGCCTGAGCACTTAGAGTACACACCCTACCTGCTCGTCTTTGTCTCCTTGACTTCTACTCCTCTGTGGGTCCTGCCTTAGATGTTATTTCTACCACGAGGTCTTCTCTGAACAGAATGTCTATGGCTCCTGGTTTCCCAGGACAGTTCTGGAGTAATCCTGATGAAGATCAATCAGTGTCTGTTTATCTTTAGGGCACACTTCCATGTTCACAAGTGTCCCATTTTGGGTGATACATTATATAATCATCCTATCTCTGAACCCACAATCCCAGAACTGTGTTATATACCCATCATGTGGCTTTCCTTGGCATTCTAGAATTCCACCTAGCATTTTTCACATGGAATAACAATTTCCGGTGTAATTATTTCTTTGTTATGGACTGAATTGTGTTCCCCACAAATTCATCTGTTGAAGCCCTAGCCCCCAGTGTGACTGTATTTGGAACTAGGGCCTTTCAAGAGGTAATTAAGGTTAATGAGGTCATAACAGTGAGGGCCTAATCCAATAGGACTGGTGTCCTGTAAGAGGAGGAAGATACACCAGAGATGCACATGCACGAGGGAAAGGCCAGATGAAGACAGAGCAAGAAGACAACCATCTACAAGCCAAGAAGAAAGACCTCAGGAGAAACTAAGCCTGCTGACACCTTGATCTTGGACTTCTAGCCTCCAGAACTGTAATAAAATAAATTTCTGCTGTTTAAGCTGCTTAGCCTGTGGTATTTTGTTATGGAAACCCTAGAAAACTAATAGTCTTCTTTACTAGATAAACTTATTCATTTTTAAAATCCCCCCTATTACCAGTTGTAGTGGTATGTTCACAGTAAGCACTGTACCATCAGGGTTCAGAGAGGAACAGAACTATAGGAGTGATATAGAATAAGGACTTTATTATAGAGAGTTGACCTACGGAATTGTGGGAGCTAGTTAAATAGGCTATCAAGGTCTGTTGTCTTTGTGTTGGAATTAGAAAGGCAGGCACCTGGGAAGAAAAGATGGAGGTGAAGCGGTAAAGAGCAAGGACACACTGGAACCTAAGAGTTTGAGGCTGGCACTTGTAAGAATGGACTCGAACCCGTGTCAGACTCCAATTTTGATGTTGTGGGTGACCTATAATGGAAACTTGAGCCCTTTGTCACACAACTATACGTTCACCCGTCCCAGGAGTAGGGAAAGTGGAAAGGGATAGCTGATGGGAGCAGGAGGAGGGGCAGACTGGGATCTGCCCCATACCTTCAAGGTAAGCCAGTACCTGGACCGTGGGTGTGAGTTTCAGTAGTGCCTAGTAGAGAGAGAACCTGCACAGATCTTCCAAGTATTAAAAAAAAAAAAAAAAGCTGCTGTTTTACTTCCATCTCCCAGGTATTGTCCAAATGTCACCTGTGGCTCACACTAACTTGAAATTTATATACAGTGAGGAGAATTCTCGGAAATGCTGTTCCACCTCCACTAAGTTGACACAGTATGAATCGCTATGAGTGCTCAATATTGTTTGTTAAATAAATAAATGATACTGAAGCTTGTGACCTCCTCATAGTATCACCATCCTTCTCCTAGAATGGAGAAGACTCATAGAACCCATCTAGCATCTTGTTTGGGAACCTCATGTGTCAGTTTTCCCCTGTGGACTTTGAGGGTATTGAACATTTTATTATGAGGTGGATATTTTATGACTAAAATAATGGGGACAAAGCAAATGTATCAGATAAAAATGCTTCAAAAAGAAGGTTGAATCATCAGGGTGGGCTATAGGATTGATTTGGGTTTTATTTGCCTTTTTTTTTAAAGATTTTATTTATTTAATTTGTCAGAGAGAGTGAGGAAGCAGGAACAGTGGGGAGGGGCAGAAGGAGAGGGAGAAGCAGACTCCCTGCTGAGCAGGGAGCCCGATGCAGGGCTCGATCCCAGGACCCTGAGATCATGACCTGAGCTGAAGGCAGATGCCTAACCGACTGAGCCACCCAGGCGTCCCTGGGATTAATTTGTAATGTAGCTAAAATATAAAATTTGGACAAAGAATATCATGTAGTGGCCTTTGTAACTTCATAGCCACCCTCTTACTAATGTAATCATAGGTTACCTGGTTTGGAACTAAGCCAGTTTGCTTCTTTGTTTCTGCCTGCCTTTTATTCATTCAACATGAACTGAAGAGGGAGAAATGGGAACTTCTGAAACACATACTGTGACATTGACATATTTTGCTTTCTAAATTTCCCAGGGACCAGGAGTTTGCTGTGGAACAAAAAAAAACCAAAAACCAAAAACCAAAAAAACCCAGCATTGCTGTTGATTGCTTATATGGAAGGACAATATATGTTTCAACACATTAACTCACAAAGATGATTTATTGCCACAGCATCCAAACAATGCTCTGTAACCGATGACTGTAGTTTTTAGATAAGTGATAATTTGCATGAACAATGCTTAGTCTCTTTATCTGGGACTCTTGAGGCAGCTCCGCTGTTACACAAAGGTCCCACAGACGTGGGAGGTTTTTCTTTTCTGTTTGCCAGGGTCACTTCAGGAACCAGCAGATCAGAACTGTGGATCTGTCACTCATTCCTAAAATCTTCCCCTTGGCCACTGTGAAGGGGAGGTGTAGTTGCAGGAGACAGAAGTGCTTGCTCGGGCTAAACCAAGTGACTGTTTGAAGACTGAATGCCAAACATGGCAGCAACTTTGCCAAAATGTCTGCAGTGGAATAATTGGTTCAAATATTATTCAAAGATGAGCTGATTTTATTTATCCAATTAAATCTTAGGCATCATTTTTTTTTAATGTGCATCATTGCAGGTTGCTGGCGTTCCTCTTTTAATTGGTTTTGACTCTGCAGAATGATTTTTTTAATCTCTCCAGCTGTTTCATCAGAATTGAAGGGAGAGAAAATGACCCCATCACCCTCTTCTCTCATTCTAATGAACTAAAAACCACAAAACTGGAAATGAACATGGGTTTTCTTGACTATTTCTTTTAACACAAACATAGCAATGATAAACAATTCTTAGTCCTCAATGACTTCCAGGATGTGGCCTTGGCAATTATATGAGGATGCTGTATGCGGACTTGGCAATTATATGAGAGGAATTCCCATATTCCCCCAAACAGTGCAGATAGGAGAGAGGTGAGCTGAAATGGGATTGAGGAAGCAATAACAAATCATAAATGATATCAGAAAGATCCTGATAGATCAGTGGCAAGGATCTAACAGGGCTCTATAGGTCTATAAAATTCCTTGATTACTGCCTGCATAACAAAGAAAGGGATCCCATTAGGGCATGCTTCTTTGTGTCTGTTCTCCTTTGCTCACTGAAAAATCGAGACTCACTCGAACCACTAGAGGGATCTCTCTTCTTGGGAAAGGAAAAAAAATTAAAAAAAAAAAAAATCCAAATTGTATATTAGACTGTTCACTTGAAATGACACAGGGAAAAGCCAAGCAGGACCACAAATTAACTATTGCGACTTTCAAAGATGTTTCCATGCCTGCAGAGGGGCCCTGCCTCTGGAGAGTCTGACCTTTCCAAGGTCCTGAGAGAATGTGGCCAATGTGGACTTGCTGCACAAACACACTTTGAACTACTTGAGTGGGCTTCATGGTAGCTTGAAGGGAGAAGGCTACAGGTCTCAAAAAGTTCAGTGACAGGCTGGATCATTAAGTCCAGGTGAATTTGTAACTCCTATTTTTTTTTTTAAGAACTTTATATTTTGACTTCAAACCCTAACATGTTTGAAAAAAATGAGAATGAGGTAGTAAACACACACACATACACCCCCCATCATTTAATTTCACAGTTTATGAAGCAGATATTTGTATCATCATTTTATATACATGAAATCAGACTTGGGGGAAGTTAAGTCATTTCTTTAACCACTAAAGTGGAAAAGCCATGATTTTAACTCAGTTCAGGTACTTTCTTTTTTACTCAAGCTTCCTGTGGAAATAACCAGAATTTTGGAAGAATGTGACTGTTCTATTGCATGTATCTGATAGCTAAGAAATATAGAAGATAGTCATATAATATAAGCTTTTGAAAAACACTCCTAAGGAAGTTCAGAGAAAACATTTAATAATTTTATATAGAGACCTTTAAAAGAGGAAATGGCTGGAGGAAGAAGAACCACAAAAGTGAAAATTTGAGAGAACACTCTCAAAATTGTAAGGGAAAAAGATGTCCCTAAAGGCATCGGGGTAGTGATATAGAAGGGTTTCCGGTAAGCTCAGATGTTACAGGATGTGTGAGAAAGATGGCAGGAGCTGTAATCACTAAGGGCCATATAGGCAAAGGAGTGAAGCAGATCTAAGGAGAGCATGTGAGGTAGTTGAACCTTTAATATAAGAAGCCCATGCATGTGAAACATGCAAAGGACAGTACCGTGTTCAGGCTATGTGGAGAGGAAGGATAATGAAGGGTGATTTGGTATGTGGGGCAGATTGTTTAAGGATGACAGATGAAAGTTTATAGCAAGATGGCAGAGGAGTAAGAGACCTAAATTTCTTCTGGTCCCAGGAATTCAGCTAGATAGGGATCAAACCATTCTGAACACCTATGGACTCAACAGGAGATTGAAAAAAGCAAAGCAGCAACTCTCTGAACAAAAAAGCGAACACTTTCTGGAAGGTAGGACGTGCAGAGAAGTGAATCCGAGGTGATATTCAGGAAGATAGACGGGGGCGGGGGGTAGTAGTGAGGGAGTCTCCATTGGCTGCTACTGGTAAGTGATAGAGCCACAGAGCACAAAATCGGAAATTTTAGAAATCTGCTCTGCTGAGGGATGTTGCTCCAGTGGCTAAGCGGGGGATTGAACCCTCGCTGGGACAGTGTGGTCTCAGGACCCTCGGGGTCACAGAAAGATCGGGGGTGCCTGAGTGCGGTAGAGCTCCCAGGTATCGGAGCGGGGATGCTGGCTGCAGAGATGGAGCCGAGGAGCAGGCTCTCAGCTTGGGGTTTCCATAAACCATGATCCGTGGCACAGTCAGGCCCCTGCTCCTCCATCAGGGACCGAACAAGCAGCAGATCCGGGGAGATTCCCCTTCCTCCCTGGGGAGGAGCAGCATGGGAGCGCACCACAGGGATCTGCTGGGTTTGGAGACTCCACAACGGTCGTGAGCCAGAGAAAGAAGCACTCGGTCACAGGCCAGGTGAACACAGAGTGTGGCCAGAGACCGGGGAGAAGGGAGTGATTGACTGCTTTTCTCTGGGGATGTATTGAGGAGTGGGGCCCTGAGTTCTCGCCTCCTCCAGGCTGGAGACTGGGAGACCACCATTTTCACTCTCGTCTTCTAAAGCTGTACGGAAAGCTTGCAGGGAACAAAAGCTCCCGAGAGCAAACCTGAGCAGATTACTTAGCCCGGTCCCCAGCAAGGACGGGGCAATTCCGCCTCCAGGAAAGACATTTGGGAACAGCTGCGACAGGCCCCTCCGCCAGATGATCAGCAAGGACAGCCGGCCAAGACCAAGTTTACTGATAAATGAGAACGGCAGAACTCTAGCCCTAGAGGAATACTGCACATAGAATTCATGGCTTTTTTCCCATGATTCTTTAGTCTTTCGAAGTTAATTTTTTTTCATTTTCTTTTTCTTTCTTTTTTTTTTTTTGAATTTTTCTTTTTCCTTTTTTCAACCAACATCTTATCGATCCTTTTAAAAAAAATCTTTTTTATTTTTCATTTTTAGAATCATATTCTATCCCTTCATAGCAGTTAACCTTATTTTTGGTGTGTGTGTATATATATATATATTTCTCTCTTTAAAATTTTGGGATACAATTTCTTCTAAATATACCCTAAATCTCTAGTGTATGGCTTTGTTCTAGTCTCCTGCCTGATCACATTCTCTCCCTTTTTTTTTTTAAGTCCTCTTCTTTCTTTCTTCAACCAACTTCTTATCAATTCCTTTTATAAAATCTTTTATAATTTTCATCTTTACAGTCATATTCCATCCCTTCATCGTATTTACCCTTATTTTTATATATATATAAGCTTTTCTTTCTTTAAAATTTTGGGAGGCACTTTCTTCTAACAGACCAAAGTATTTTGGTCCAAAATACTAGTGTGTGGCACTGATCTATGCACCAGCCTGATCTAGTGTGTGGCACTGATCTATGCACCAGCCTGATCATATTTGATCATATTCTGTTTTTTTTGTTTGTTTGTTTGTTTTTATCTTTTTTAATCTTTTTTCTTTTTTCTTCCTTTCCCTTTCTTTTCTCCCGGTTTCAGGTCTCTTCTGATTTGTTTAGTGTATATTTTTCTGGGGTCATTGTTACCCTGTTAGCATTTTGTTCTCTCATTCATCTATTCTCCTCTGGACAAAATGACAAGACAGAAAAAATCACGTCAAAAAAAAAGAACAAGAGGCAGTACCAACTGCCAGGGACCTAATCAATACGGACATTAGTAAGATGTAGGAACTAGAGTTCAGAATGACGATTTTAAACATACTAGCTGGGCTTGAAAAAAGCATAGAAGATATTAGAGAAACTCTTTCTGGAGAAATAAAAGAACTAAAATCTAACAAGTCAAAATCAAAAAGGCTATTAAAGAGGTGCAATAAAAAATGGAGGCTCTAGCTGCTAGGATAAATGAGACAGAACAGAGAATTAGTGATATAGAAGACCAAATGATGGAAAATAAAGAAGCTGAGAAAAAGAGAGATAAACAACTACTGAATCATGAGGGCAGAATTTGAGAGATAAGTGATACCATAAGATGAAACAATATTAGAATAATTGGGATCCCAGAAGAAGAAGAAAGAGAGAGAGGGGCAGAAGGTATATTGGAGCAAATTACAGCAGAGAACTTCCCTAATTTGGGGAAGGAAGCAGGCATCAAAATCCAAGAGGCACAGAGAAGCCCCCTCAAAATCAATAAAAATAGGTCAACATCCCAATATCTAATAGTAAAACTTACGAGGCTCAGAGACAAAGAGAAAATCCTGAAAGCAGCTTGGGATAAGAGGTCTATAACCTACAATGGTAGAAATATTAGACTGGCAACAGACCTATCCACAGAGACCTGGCAGGCCAGAAAGGACTGGCATGATATATTCAGAGCACTAAATGAGAAAAATATGTAGCCAAGAATACTATATCCAGCTAGGCTGTCATTGAAAATGCAAGGAGAGATAAAAAGCTTCCAGGACAAACAAAAACTAAAGGAATTTGCAAACACGAAACCAGCTCTATAAGAAATACTGAAAGGGGTCCTCTAAGCAATGAGAGAGCCTAAAAGTAACATAGACCAGAAAGGAACACAGACAATATACAGTAAGAGTCACCTTATAGGCAATACAATGGCACTAAATTCATATCTTTCAATAGTTATCCTGAATGTAAATGGACTAAATGCCCCAATCAAAAGACACAGGGTATCAGATTGGATAAAAAAACAAGACCCATCAGGGTGTCTGGGTGGCTCAGTCGTTAAGCGTCTGCCTTCAGCTCAGGTCATGCTCCCAGGGTCCTGGGATCGAGCCCTGCATTGGGATCCCTGCTCAGTGGGAAGCCTGCTTCTCTCTCTCCCACTCCCCCTGCTTGTGTTCCCTCTCTCACTGTGTCTCTCTCTGTCAAATAAATAAATAAAATCTTTAAAAAACAAACAAAAAAAGAACAACAAAAAAAAACACCAAGACCCATCGATATGTTGTCTGCAAGAGACTCATTTTAGACCCAAACACATCCCCAGATTGAAAGTGAGGGGTTGGAAAAGCATTTACCATGCTAATGGACACCAAAAGAAAGCTGGGGTGGCAATCCTTATATCAGACAAATTAGATTTTAAGCCAAGGACTATAATAAGAGATGAGGAAGGACAGTAAATCCTACTTAAAGGGTCTATCCAACAAGAAGATCTAACAATTGTAAATATCTATGCCCCTAACATGGGAGCAGCCAATTATATAAGCCAATTAATAACAAAAGCAAAGAAACACATCGACAACAATGCAATAATAGTAGGGGACTTTAACACCCTCACTGAAATGGACAGATCGTCTAAGCAAAAGATCAACAAGGAAATAAAGACTTTAAATGACACACTGGACCAAATGGACTTCACAATATATATTCAGAATATTCCATCCCAAAGCAACAGAATACACATCATTCTCTATTGCCCATGGAACATTCTCCAGAATAGATCATATCCTAGGTCACAAATCAGGTCTCAACCGGTAGCAAAAGATTGGGATCATTCCCTGCATATTTTCAGACCACAATGCTTTGAAACTAGAAACTAGAAATTCAATCACAAGAGGAAAGTCAGAAAGAACTCAAATACATGGAGGATAAAGAGCATCCTACTAAAGAATGAATGGGTCAAACAGGAAATTGAAGAGGAATTAAACAAATTCAGGGAAACAAATGAAAATGAAAACACAACTGTTCAAAATCTTTGGGATGCAGCAAAGGCAGTCCTAAGAGGAAAGTATATAGCAATACAAGCCTTTCTGAAGAAACAAGAAAGGTCTCAAATACACAACCTAACCCTACACCTAAAGGAGCTGGAGAAAGAACAGCAAATAAAGCCTAAACCCAGCAGAAGAAGAGAAATAATAAAGATCAGAGCAGAAATCAATGAAATAGTAATCAAAAGAACAGTAGAACAGATCAACAAAACTAGGAGCTGGTTCTATGAAAGAATTAATAAGATTGATAAACCTCTAGCCAGACTTATCAAAAAGAAAAGAGAAATGACCCAAATAAATAAAATCATAAATGAAAGAGGAGAAATCACAACCAGCACCAAAGAAATAGTTATAAGAACATACTATGAGCAACTATATGCCAGCAAATTAGATAACCTGGAAGAAATGCATGCATTCCTAGAGATGTATCAACTACCAAAACTGAACCAGGATGAAATAGAAAACCTGAACAGACCTATAACCACTAAGGAAATTGAAGCAGTCATCAAAAATCTCCCAAAAAACAAAAGTCCAGGGCCAGATGGCTTCCCAGGGGAATTCTACCAAACATTTCAAGAAGAATTAATACCTATTCTTCTAAAACTGTTCCAAAAAACAGAAATGGAAGGAAAACTTCCAAAGTCATTTTATGAGGCCACCATTACTCTGATCCCAAAACCAAAGACCCCATCAAAAAGGAGAATTACACACCAATATCCTTGATGAACATGGATGCAAAAGTTCTCACCAAAATACTAGCCAATGGAATCCAACAGTACATTAAAAGGATTATTCACCACGACCAAGTGGGATTTATCCCTGGGCTGCAAGATTGGTTCAATATCTGCAAATCAATCAATGTGATACAATACATTAAAAAAAGAAAACAAGAACCATATGATCCTCTCAATAGATGCAGAAAAAAACATTTGACAAAGTACAGCATCCTTTCTTGATCAAAACTCATCAGAGTATAGGGATAGAGGGTACATACCTCAATATCATAAAAGCCATCTATGAAAAACTCACAGCAAATATCATTCTCAATGGGGAGAAACTGAGAGCTTTCCCCCTAAGTTCAGGAATGCAGCAGGAATGTCCACTATCACCACTGCTATTCAACATAGTATTAGAAGTCCTAACCACAGCAATCAGACAGCAAAAAGAAATAAAAGGCATCCGAATCGGCAAAGAAGTTAAACTCTTACTCTTTGCAGAGGATATAATACTTTATGTGGAAAACCCAAAAGACTCCACCCCAAAACTGCTAGAACTCATACAGGAATTCAGTAAAGTGGCAGGATATAAAATCAATGCACAGAAATCAGTGGCATTCCTATACCCCAACAACAAGACAGAAGAAAGAGAAATTAAGGAGTCAATCCCATTTACAATTGCACCCAAAATCATAAGATATCTAGGAATAAATCTAACCAAAGAGGCAAAGGATCTGTACTCAGAAAACTATAAAATACTCATGAAAGAAATTGAGGAAGACACAAAGAAATGGAAAAACGTCCCATGCTCATTGATTGGAAGAATAAATATTGTGAAGATGTCAATGCTACCTAGAGCAATCTACACATTTAATGCAATCCATATCAAAGTTCCATCCACTTTTTTCAAAGAAATGGAACAAATAATCCTAAAATTTGCATGGAACCAGAAAAGACCCTGAATAGCCAGAGAAATGTTGAAAAAGAAAAGCAAAGCTGGCAGCATCAGAATTCTGGACTTCCAGTTCTATTACAAAGCTGTCATCATCAAGACAGTATGGTACTGGCACAAAAACAGATACATAGGTCAATGGAACAGAATAGAGAGCCCAGAAATGGACCCTCAACTCTATGGTCAACTAATCTTTAAAAAAGCAGGAAAGAATGTCCAATGGAAAAAAGACAGTCTCTTCAACAAATTGTGTTGGGAAAATTGGAGAGCCACATGCAGAAGAATGCAACTGGACCATTTCCTTACACCACACACAAAAATAGACTCAAAATGGCTGAAAGACCTAAATGTGAGACAGGAGTCCATCAAAAACCTAAAGGAGAACACAGGCAGCAGCCTCTTCGACCTCAGCTGCAGCAACTTCTTCCTAGAAACATCGCCAAAGGCAAGGGAAGCAAGGGCAAAAATGAACTATTGGGACTTCATCAAGATAAAAAGCTTTTGCACGGCCAAAGAAACAGTCAATAAAACCAAAAGACAACCGACAGAATGGGAGAAGATACTTGCAAAGGACATATCAGATAAAGGGCTAGTATCCAAAATCTATAAAGAACTTCTTAAACTCAACACCCAAAGAACAAATGATCCAATCAAGAAATGGGCAGAAGACATGAACAGACATTTTTTTTAATTTTTTTATTGTTATGTTAATCACCATATATTACATCATTAGTTTTTGATGTAGTGTTCCATGAATGAACAGACATTTTTCCAAAGAAGACATTCAAATGGCCAACAGACACATCACTTGGCATCAGGGAAATCCAAATCAAAACCTCAATGAGATACTACCTCACACCAGTCAGAATGGCTAAAATTAACAAGACAGGAAAGGACAGATGGTGGCAAGGATGCAGAGGAATGCAAGCTGGCGCAGCCACTCTGGAAAACACTATGGAGGTTCCTCAAAAAGTTGAAAATAGAGCTACCATATGACCCAGCAATTGCACTACTGGGTATTTACCCCATAGATACAAATGTAGGGATCTGAAAGGGTATGTGCACCCCGATGTTTATAGCAGCAATGTCCACAATAGCCAAACTATGGAAAGAGCCAAGATGTCCATCGACAGATGAATGGATAAAGAAGATGTGGTATATATATATATATATATATGTATATATATATATATATATATATATATATATATATATATACACAATGGAATATTATGCAGCCATCAAAAGGAATGAAATCTTGCCATTTGCAACGACGTGGGTGGACCTGGAGGGTATTATGCTGAGCGAAACAAGTCAATCAGAGAAAGACATGTATCATATGGTCTCACTGATATGAGGAATTCTTAATCTCAGGAAACAAACTGAGGGTTGCTGGAGTGGTGGCGGGTAGGAGGGCTGGGGTGGCTGGGTGACAGACATTAGGGAAGGTATGTGCTATCATGAGCACTATGAATTGTGTAAGACTGTTGAATCACAGACCTGTATCTCTATGACAAATAATAGGATATATGTTAAAAAAAAAAAAAAAGAAGATAGCAGGAAGGGGAAAATGAAGGGGGGAAATCAGTGGGGGAGACAAATCATGAGAGACTATGGACTCTGAGAAACAAACTGAGGGTTCTAGAGGGGAGGGGGGTGGGGGGAGGGGTTAGCCTGGTGATGGGTATTAAAGAGGGCACGTACTGAATGGAGCACTGGGTGTTATACACAAACAATGAATCACGGAACACTACATCAAAAACTAATGATGTAATGTATGGTGATTAACATAGCATAATAATAAAAAAAAAGGATGGCAGATGAGAGCAAATCAACACTCATTTTTATGTATATAATCAAACTTTTAAAAAAATACATTGACTATGGGGCACCCACGTGGTTCAGTCAGTTAAGGGTCTGCCTGGGATGGAGCCTTGAGTGGGGCTGCCTGCTCAGAGGGGAGTCTGCTTCTCTCTCACTCTCTCTCTGCCCTTCCCCTCACTCATGCTCTCTCTCTCAATAAATAATAAATAAAATAAATAAATAAATAAATAAAATCTTAAAAAAATATATTGAATGTTCTATCAGGAAAATAAAGTCCAATTTGGAAAGTTAAAAAAAGAAAGCTTGAAAGTGGTAAAACAACTATAATTAAGGAGGGAAGATGGAGTGAGGACTATTATTGCCTGCTCAACAGCAATCCTCCAGCCCTCCTCAACCCCTGCTTTGCGGTGACAGAACCCTGATGTTTTTCAAGTATTGGGTGGTTTTTGGTTTCAAGAGTGAGTGGAACTTTCCTGTACCCCAAGAGTTGATTCCTGATTACTTTAAACTTATCCCAGCTATTCTATTCACTTTTAAAGGATTTGTTTAAGGATGGGCACATGACATCATTTTGGTCCCAGAGACACGAGGGGAAAGCCTTGTCTGGGGAATGGCTGAAAATGTTTCTCTGTTTTAAAAAGAGACACGTGGAAGGGAGGTGCCCTCTCCTCTCTTCTGGACTTTAGATATTGTTGTTAAGCGTGGGATGCCCGGAGCTGCAGCCATCATTCAGAGTCGTTACTAGAGGAGCCCATCCCGTCTTGGTGACATAGTTCAGAACCAGAAAGAACTAAGCATGGAGATGCCTCCTTGGGTCTTGTTATGCAGAGTGTGTCTTCCTAATTTGTACCAGCTGTTCTTTACGTCCTTTTACGTCTTTCACGTCTTCTCTTCCTTGCTGACAAAAGTATCTTGACTGAGACCCAGGTGATCAATTTATTTTAAAAAAGAAAAATCCTGTACAAAATGAGAAAAGATATGACTTAAGCAAAGTTGACATATAAGTACTTAGTGTTTTAATAAAGTGCAAAGCAAACTGGAGTAAATAAAATTCAACAAAATTGAACGCTGGGAAACTAATGCTATCAGTGTGTGTTCTCAGAGGCAGGAAGAGTGTTCAAAACAATGGCTAGATGCTTTGAAATGGCAATTACGCTTCTATTTACTGGTATTTCTGGAGTAATGTGGACGTGGGTCTTCAGCAGCTCATTTGTATCCATCTACAAATCAGCTGCCATCCTAACAAGGACCTTCTGCTACTTCCCAGATGCATCCTGAGGTATGATTAGTCTTATCTCCTTGCGTCCAAAAATAGTCATTCTGATCATTTTTGCCTCTCACTCTTCCTTATGTTGTCCTTCAATCTGGAGTGACTTCTTCCCTTGTTTTTTCCTCTCCCTTTTGTCTAAGCAATTTGTATTATTCCTCAATGTTTATCTCTTATCTGGCTTTGATACCTCTAGTCTCATTGCTTCCTCTTGTTTCTGATTGCCAAAATATTCACTGGAAGTATTATACCATGACGTGTATAATTTAAAAGTATATATATATATGTAGTATATAAAGTATATGTTAGCATTATCTCTCCAACATAATTATTTCTGTGACTACCATGTTGTTTTACATAGTATTCGCTCAACAAAGACTGTCAAGATTGGAAGAAGTAAGACCGATTGGGTAATTTGTAGCCAACCAAATATAAAGGGACTGGGAATGAGTGACGGCAGTAGGGATGGAGATAAAGACATTTGGAAGATAGTAGGTTCGGAAGATATGGTTGTGGACGAGTATTATATGATAAAGAGGAAGAAATTGGTGGATTATAAGATTTTTGGTTTTAGTGTCTGGAGATCCTCTTTGTGCTGTCAATAGAAATGTTTAATTGTAAAAGGAAGCTTGTTGGTGGAAAAGTAAGAGTTACCACTGGGACTTGGACCAGCCTTATGTGGTGGCCACATGGTCAAGTTATATATGTTACAATTTAAAGGTACTAAAGGAACTGCTTCCTCAAGACATTTCCTTCATCGGTCTTCCAGAATGCCTGCCCTGTCTGATTTCAATTCCACCTTTATATATTGCCTACCTTCCTGGGGCTAAGACCCAGCGAACTGTATTTTCTGGACTCATTTGCCAACTCACTTCCTATTAGGTCCTGCCAAAGAGCACCAGAGTGACATGAACACAAGAAGGAGGGAGGG
Source organism: Eumetopias jubatus (assembly GCF_037043125.1). Lineage (NCBI taxonomy): Eukaryota > Metazoa > Chordata > Mammalia > Carnivora > Otariidae > Eumetopias > Eumetopias jubatus. The sequence goes on from NW_028274807.1 coordinate 28,064,836, forward strand.
GCTTCGTTATTCCTGTTTGCTATTCCTACTGGCATCACCTTGGCAATGGCATTTCACCCCTGTGGGAACAGTTTGTCTTAACAGTGACAGTTGATTTCAGCTGCCAGCTTCATTGAACAAAACTAGTTAATTGCTCCTCTGCATAAGGACCAACAGCAGCCAGGCACTGGGACTCCTTAGAGGTCTGAGTCCCAATTCTGCAAGGCCCGTACTCTGAGATCCTAAATCCTAGTAATCTAAACTCTTCCTTTTTATTCTTCCAGCTCTATGGGTGGTAGCCGCTTGTTATCTCTGGTTAATCTTTAATGTTTTCTATTGCCCTTTCAACCCTCAAATACCTGTATAGCCAGCCTCTACACTAATTCTATACTAAATTATTTTTGTGGAAATACTGTGGTTTCTGTTTTCTGATGCTATCTGACTGATACACTGGTAGGAGACTATAGCAGTTGAAGGGCTAAAGAAATAGAATGGGGTTTTCCAATAATTCAGTTGGGAAGATCTGAGAAGGATTTATGATTGAAATTAGCATTTGCAGATGACCTTGAATATGAGTAGGATTTAGAGGTGCAAAGATAGGGTAGAAAAAGACTTTCAAGGGAGTAAAGCACTATAAAAAATACTCATAATAGGAAAAATATTGTAAGTAGGCTGGAAATCATCAGTATGTAAAAGTTAATATCTGGTATGAATTTGCAAAGGTAGGATTGGATCAGATCTTTGTGGTAGTGGTGGTGGTCGGGAATCTTAATGCCAGTCTCAGAATTGCTGGAACATCGAAGGCTTTTGAGTAGCAGCGTTGTAATATTAGGAGATCAGAGGAGGACAGAAAGAAAACATACTTGTTGAGCACTTATACTTTGAAAAATTATATAGTGAGTAAGAATAAGTTCTGTGTTACCCCAGGGATAATGGGATTGTCATATTCTTTTGTTTTTATCTAAATCATATTTAACCTGTCTCTGAGTTCCCAATGATCTTACTGACAGGACATCTAGTATCAGTCATTATTGGGACTCAATCTTTACTTTCATCTAAGAAGCTAGGGTGTGAATAATTGCATGAAAATGGGGGAGGTCCCTAGTCCTTAGTTCATGACACCCACCATTGTTTTCTTGTTCATTTTCTTGCTGGGCAGGTCTGTTGAGAGCTGCAAAGCTTGTCTTGTTGAGGTCCAGAGACATGTTTCGCATGGATCGCTTTGCCACAAGAAACGCATAGCCGTTCTCAATGTCAGGATGTTTTGTTTTCAGGGTGTTCGGATCCCTATCTTCATCACCCTTTGGAAGTTCCACCGCCTCCTGAGCTTTGCTTGGAGCAGACTACAGGTCCTATATGTTCCTTGTAGTAGGCAGAATAATGGTCTCCCCAAGATGTTACATCCTAGTTCCAGAACTTGTGAATATGTTATGTTATATGGAAAAGGGGACCTAAAGTTGGGGGAACAATTAAGGTTGCTAATCAACTGACCTAACATAAGGATATTTTCCTGGATTATCTGGGTGGGACCAATGTAGTAATAATGGTCCTTGAATGTCTAAGAGTTTAGCAGAAGAAAAGGTCAAAGTGTAGCAATGTGAGAAGGACTCAACCTGCTGCTGCTGGTCTTGAAGATGGAGGAAGAGGACCAGGAACCCAGGAATGTGGGCAGCCTCTAGAAGCTAGTGAAGACCGGGAAAAAGACTTTCCTCTAGAGCCTCTAGAAAGAGCCCTGCTGACATCTTGATTTTTGGACTTTGGGTTTCTGGCCCCACTGAGACCTCTGTTGCACTACTAACCTACGAAACTAAAAGATAATACATTTGTGTTGTTTTAAACCATAAGTTTGTGGTAATTTGTTACAGTAGCAGTAGGAAACTGATCTACTCCTGGAGCTGCCACAGCTCTTTCCCTTAGACATGGATGCCTCACTCCATATCCGTGTTTCTGACACAGTTTGCCTTCCATCTATCTCAACTCTAGAATATCCAACCTTCCCTTCTCTGCAGTAACTACAGAAATATAGGGATGTTTCTGTAGTACAAACCCTGAAATACACAAATATTTTCATTTTCCCCAAGAAAAGCCTAAACCTTATCATAAGAGTCAGCAAACCTCAGTCTACAAGCCAAATCTGGCCCATTTCCTGCTTTTGAAAATAAAGTTTTATTGGAACACCATTCATTTATGTATTGCTTGTGGCTGCTTTCTCACTATAATGGCAGAGTTAAATAGTTCTGACAGAGACCATATTAAATATTTACCATCTGGCCCTTTGCAGAAAAAGCACGCTGACCTTAGAAACAAAGTTATGGCTAATCTTAGGGTGGGTATATGGATAAGTATGAGAGCAACTTAATTTCCTTTTCCAACTGTTCTTCTATAGCATCAATAAGTCAGACAGAAATTGGAATCTCAGTAGATTAACTCATGGTTGGTGTATCATGAGCTGAATGATAGCCTCAGACATAGGTTCTAATCCCTGGAATCTGGAAGAGTTACTTATTGGAAAACAAAGAGTCTTTGCAGATGTGAATAAGTTAAGGCTCTTGAGATGAAGCGACAACCCTGGGTTACCCTGGTGGGCCCTAAATGGCCTCACAGGCATCCTCATAAGAGAGAAGTAGAGGGAGATTCGAAGGCGGTGTGAAGACAAAGGTAGACATTGGAGCGATACAACCCACAGGCCAAGGAACACCAAAGGATTTCAGCAGCCACCAGAAGCTAGAAGAGGCAAGGAGTAGATTCTCCTCAAGAGCCTCAGGAAGAAGCACAGCGCTGCTGCCAGCTCGATTTTGAACTTCTGGCTTCCAGAACAGTGAGAACACAAATTTCTGTTGTTTGAAGCCATGAAGGTTGTAGTCATGTGTTACAACAGCAGTTGGAAGCTAATACAGATGGAAAGGCCATTTTGAGAAGATGGCAACCTTTTCGCCAGCCCACATGATTGAAGCCCGTAAAAATGTTAACTGCTTCTGAAATCCAGACTCATTACTTCACATAATATCTGACTTTGGTGGAGGAAAGGCAGGGAAATGCAAAGGAACATGTTTTTTGGGGACTTACAGATTTTTTGTGGGTATTCAAATCATTTAACAGTGTGTAAATGATTTCACAGTAATACAGTCAAAATTCTTAGAGTAAATCATTTTGATTCCCACTTCTGTCTGGCACACAGAAATAATCAGCATTTCAGAATGAGCACTTGGCTGTTCTATCACCGCCTCAGTAACTGCTTATGGAGCAAACGATATGCCAGCTTACTTTCCCTCTCTTTTTATTATCGAGCTTTCAAACCCAATATATATATACATGTTATATTTATTATATTGTATATTATATTATATATATTATATATAGTATATATTTAAGATACTTCTCCCACACCATTAGCATATTTCTTATGCTAAATATGCTAAATATTTCGGCCCGCTTCACTAAGAACCATTTACAACTGGCTTACAGTATACTTTTCTAGCTTTAATATGTACCGTGTTCTTCTTTCCTGAGGAGGCTGCGAATCTTGGTAAAGTGGGTAATAATAAAATGATCCCTTTGGTGTTTGTGCCGATTATTACTAAATTTCCTAAAAGTCATCGTATTATTCAATTCACTCAAAGGAAATCAAAGGAAAGTTCTAAAATTCACCCAGAAGGGTGAATAATCCCTTTTCAGGGTCGCAGACACCTCTGCTACACTGCCTTGAATTCTCTTTGTCGAACTGCACATTCGGGAACAAGTTCTGTGTAGGCTCGACTTCTCACAGGGGTCACCTCACAGGATGTGGACTCAGGTCCTACAGGGGTACTACTGCTCACCTCCTGCCTTGAGGTCTCACTGAGGCTGAGAATGTCTGCTTCTGAAGTTCATTAGGCTTCTCAGAAAATCCCTCCATTTGAGCAACCTCTTACAGTGGCCAAGTCAACAACGCAACTTTGTACTGACTCTCCCTTCTTCCTTCTCCATCATTCCTAAATCGTTCACTCATGCAATAGCTTTTATCTTAGGCTCTGTTTTGGGGGAAACCCAAGCTGAGGCATTAGAATACTACAGTCAAAAGAAAATATCAGTAGATACTAATTGTTAAAACCTTTTCATTATGGATATTTACAAATAATTACAAAAGTAGAGAGGAATAAAATGGAACCCCATGAACTCTTCACTCATATACCCTTCCCCCAGAGCATCTTTGAAGTAGATTTCTGGACAACATTTTTATTGGTAGGTGATCAAAAGATTAATACATATATAATGTTGCTGGTCATTCACAGTTCCCCTTCATAAGGACTGTATCCTTGTAGATTCCTCTCACCAAAAAAAGATCAGAGTCTGTTTCCCAATTGTCACCCCAACAGAGTATGTTGTCAAGCTTTTGGATTTCTGCCAATCTCATCCATGCAGTTTTAGTTGCATTCTCTTATTGTGAGCAAGACTGAACATGTTTTTGTGTTTATTTGTGAATTCTTTCTTCATCTTTTGTCTGTTTATCTATAGAAGTTAGATAAAAGGGAAGTTTTTTTTTCTTGTTTTTTCAAAAGGTCTTTTCTTTTTTTAAGTAGGCTCCACACCCAGTGTGGAGCCTAATGCAGGGCTTGAACTCACGACCCTGAGATCAGGGCCTGAGCGGAGATCAAGAGCTGGATGCTTAACTGGCCGAGTCACCCAGGTGCCCCAAAAGGTCTTCTATATTAGGGAAATTAATATTTTATCTGTGATATAATTTGAAAATACATTTTTTCAGGGTTTGTTAATTTACTTGGTTTTGGTGTTTTCTTGCATTTTTTGGGACCATATCTTAGAAGATGAGGAACTTCCAAAATAATTGTTGGAGAATTGTTATGAGACATCATACTAAACAAATATTAAGAGTGAATTAACCCTTCCTAAATACTTTGTGGAAAATTTACAGTAAAATTTCAAGTTTCAAATGATCTTATACCATGCTAACATCTGAGAGTTAACATTGTGTTTAATTGTCTAGGCTTTTTTTTTAATGCTTTCTTACACTTTTCTTTGTTCCTCTATCCCCGAGTTTTCCAATTCTATTCTCTCTCCCTTTCTTCTTTCTTTCTTTTTCTTTCTTTCTTTCTTTCTTTCTTTCTTTCTTTCTTTCTTTCTTTCTTTCTTTCTTTCTTTCTTTCTTTCTTTCTTTCTTTCTTTCTTTTCTTTCTTTTTGATTTTATTTATTTATTTGACAGAGAGAGAGATAGTGAGAGCAGGAACACAAGCAGGGGAAGTGGGAGAGGGAGAAGCAGGCTTCCCGCCAAGCAGGGAGCCTGACGCAGGGCTCGATCCCAGGACCCTGGGATCATGACCTGAGCCGAAGGCAGATGCTTAACGACTGAGCCACCCAGGCCCCCGTCTCCCTCTCTTTCATGTGTAAGGCACAGTGCCAGCCAGGCCCTAGACATATTATGATGAGCAAACAGCAGATTCTAACAGAACAAACATTAATTAATAAGTATCCAACACCAGTAGAACTGCAACTCGGACAGAGCTGGAAGGAGGGATACAAGACACCGTTTGAGGTTATAATTGTGTTTTCATCCAGCCACAGGGGACCAGGAGAAGCCTCTTCAAAGGAAGAGGTAACATTGAATAAAACTCTGAAGGATGAGTAAGAAGGCACTAGAAAAAAAGCAGGGGAGCTAGCCTTTTTAGCAAAGTGAACAACCACTGAAGAGGGAGAGGGAATGTGGAAGTAGAACAGACTTAGAGCTGAGCTGATGTGACTGGAGGAGAAAGAGAGCCCTGGGAGCCTGGGTGGAGACAGGGAAGGGTGGGGCTGCTGGGGGCCATGCCAATGAGATGCGTCTTTCCTCTAAGAACATTTCAAAGCCACAGATGGATTTAAAGAGAAGGGAGTGGGTATGATCAGATCTGTATTTTGAAAAGGTCACGCTGACTCCTATATGGGAGACAGATGATAAGGGTGCCTTCATGGAAGAGGAGCCCAAGCAGCAGGCAGGTGTTGTGGGAGAGGACAGGGAGGGAGCATTCCTAGTGCATTTAACACTGCAGTAACTCCGTGTTTTGAGTCCTCCTCTTGTGACAAAGCTATTTTCAGAAATAATCAAATGAAACCAACAGCTTATAATGATAATTCTGGAAAAGAAATACAGACAAGAAAAAAATGTCTTTCACTGAAAATTTGTCTCATGCCAATTAAAAAAAAAAATCTAAAGATAAAATGCACATGCAGCCCAAAATGGATAAACATACTGCTATTCATTCCATTGTTTTTACATCTCTTTAACAGTTTGAACTTCAATCATCAGTTATAGTTCTATTATAATATCTTATATAAATAATCTTCTGATAACTAGTAAGTGAATTTTATTAAAACCAACATTTAAGCAATAATTCAGTCATCATTCTAATGGAATGGTTTTTTTCTTGATTCAATTTTTAGTTTTAAAACTTTTACTGGGGTGCCTGTGTGGCTCAGTTGGTTAAGAGTCTAACTTTGACTCAGGTCATGATCTCTGGGCAGAGTCTGCTTCTGCTCCTCTCTCTGCCCCTGCCCATCTCCTGCTTATGTGTGCTCTCTCCATCTCCTGTTTTTCTCTCTCTCTGTCAGTCTTAAATAAATTAATAAATTCTTAAGAAAAATAAAACTATTATTAATTAAAGAATAATACATTTCAATTTTAAAGATACTATTCAATACATATGAATTAAAATTTGTACTTAGCAAATGAAATATTGTACCTCATGGTTCACACTCTGTTTCCTTTTGTAATGTTTTTAACACAAATAACTTGAATTACTTGAAGTAACTCAAGCTCTCCCTCTTCGTCTTTACAATCACTGTGCTGTCATTGTATATTTTGAATCTGCTGCTTAAATGAAAAAAATGAAAGCTACATGCAGCACCCAAAGGGAGTTCAAATGGTTTCTGAACCATTACAAAGTTATTTTAAAAGGAAAGCCTGTGCTGAGTCCACAAGTGTTAAAAGCTGACTATACAACTGGAAATTCTCCAAATTAACTTCCCTTTAAAAATATATTTATTGAAGAATAAGTGATAAAACTCTGCTAATTTGAAGCCTACATATATATTAGCAAAACTTAACATTAGCCAGAGCAATTATTTAGAATTTAGACCAACAAAAATTTCAACGAGTAGGAGTATTTTTATCACCGACATTGTTGAGAATTGCCAGCACATGGCAATAATAAAAAAGCATGTGTTTTCAAAGTCTCTAAGATAAGATACACCCCTTTATTGCCTCCACCCGAGGAAGACCTCACCCATCACTTGGTCCACCCCTGGGTGACAATGAATGTGGAGAAAAATGGATCCATTCACAGGAGGAATAGTTCAACAGGGAACCACACTTCATCCCTGCTCCTAGACAGTTGTAGGTAAGGAAAAGGGACCTAAGTCTCTGACTTAATGGCCTTCTCATGATTGTCTGATGGAGAGGATATCTGGTAAGAGTGAATCACTGAGAATGTACATTGGCTTGAGACTGATTCTCTCCCTGACCAATTCTAGCCGGGCTCCTCTGAGCCCTCCTCTAGATAAGGCCCAACCTTGGTCTATAAAGACCCACCCAAAACATTAACATAGAATCTAATAGCTAAAGACTACCTCCCTCCTCTCAAAGTGCCTGCCCAAGGAAACTCAAGGCTGCCAAAAGACTTTACTGTTTGTTCCAACCAACACCTGAAAATAGAGCCCCTGTCTCCCAGCCTTTGTGGGAAGGTAGGAACCTAACTTGTATATGCACCAGCTGACAAACCCAGACGAGTTTCACATGCACCAACCCCCATCTTCCTGCTTTTTTGTAAATTTTCACTTCCCTGATTCTACTGAGCCCCTGCTCACTGTCCTACCCCTCCCCCTTTCCTATTCCTTCATTCTCCCTTTAAAATAGTCACCTCAGTACAAATAGAAGTGGAGTTCAGTTCATACTGGGCTCTTTACCCTTTTGAATATAGTGATATAATACATCCCCAATATGGTATGTTACTGGTTAAATCTATCCTTTCCATTTTAACTAGTGTTCAGTTTTGTTTATCTTTCACAAGACTTACAAATCTTTCTAAATACATATTTGATGAAAGGCAGCCACATGAAGCAGAAGCACTACTGGGGTAAGATCCACAGGAAAATTCTACTACAGATAGTCGTCCAGTTGAAATATATTTGACTCTCTTGAAGGTGAATAGTCATAGAAGTTGGACCAGGCAGAGGACTGGTGGAAACAGAAGCAGTTTGCCCATTGGCTGGAACTAGCAATAAGAGATGAAGAATTTAACTAAAGGTTTTGGGGTTGCTGGAGGATGAGCCTATGCTAGATGGAGTGGGAAACTTGCAGGATGTACTAGGTTAATGATAATTGTGGAAACCCAGCTTTGTAAGTAATTTGGAGATTTTTAAACGACAACAGTCATGACATCAAACAAAAGCTTTCAGTTTTCCAGCAGGTTGTATGAGATGGACTCAAAGGACTGAGGCCCTAATGAGAATTTTAGGAAGTCAAGTAGTACAATAACTTTCTATGCTATTTTGCCAAGTTCTAGTGCCACCATGTCAATAAATGTGGTGATTTGACAGCAAGTCACATATATACACAAAGACACAGATATTCTGCTTATTAAATGCAGATATCACATTTACTAATAAATCATTCATTTATTCTGTAAAATAGGTGATGCTTATTGAACTCCAGACTCTGAGCTGTGAAGGGGTCCCTGTCCTCATAGACCAGTTATAAAGGAGATAGAAGTGCTCCAGGACTTTCTTACTCAAATGTTCTTGGATCCATTCTTTGTCCTTCTCACCTATGCTCTGTATCTGAGAAGATCTGAAGTTCTGGGCTGCATTTCCCAGGCTCAGCTGGATTTTGGCTGGGTTTGGCCAAAGAAGGGCACTGAAGAGAGAATGGAAGGTGGCAGAATTAGAGAAGCCAAGGTATTTGTCCCCTTACCCTACTCAGGCAGCATCTTTGGAAATAGCTGCTTCTCCTCCATTGCTTGAAATTCTGGGGGTGCTGGAGTGGCTCAGTGGGTTAGCATCTGACTCTTGATTTTGGCTCAGGTCATGATCTCAGGGTTAGGAGATGGAGCCCCCGCAGCTGGCTCCATGCTCAGTGGGGACTCTGCTTGAGATTCTCTCTCTCCCTCTCCCTCTGCCCCTCCCCCACCCTTGCTCTCACACTCTCAAATAAATAAATAAATCTTAAAAAAAAAAAAAAAGAAATTCTGTTTGACAGTCCCAGCTTCTGGTTTCTGGTATGTCAGTTCACAAGGGCTGAATATGTGTGTCTTTTCCCAACTCTGTATTTGGCAATGAGTCAGAATGGCTTGAAGTCAGCCATGGTGAGATATCTACACCACAGAAATTGGCAAACACTTTTCGTTATTCCCCAACAGAGCTGGATATTAAGCATTAACCAGTACACCACTGGTTCTAGTAACACCATCTCTTGAAGTTGTTCTTTCAATTCTAAGGGTGGTAGTTGGCTTTCCGTGGCTGTTATTGGTTCAGTTGCCTGAACTTCTCAACTCTTTCCTCCCCTGTGGAATGAATTCCTTGAATTAAATCACCTCTGCTGGACTATCTAGAATAGTTTCTGTTTTTCTGATGGGATCTTGACTGATAAGCAGGACACCTAACTTGGGCTTGGGTATTCAGGGAAAGATCCTCAGGAGTTAGGTCATTACTATTTTTTTTTTTTAAGATTTTATTTATTTATTTGACACAGAGAGAGAGAGAGAGAGATCACAAGCCAGGGGGCGGGGGGAGGCAGAGGGAGAGGGAGACAAGCAGAGTCTTCACTGAGTGGGGAGTCCAGTGCGGTACTTGATCCCAGGACCCTGAGATCATGATCTGAGTCGAAATCAACAGTTGGATGCTTAACCGACTGAGCCACCCAGATGCCCCATCATATACCTAGTTTTTAAATGGTTAAAATGGATAGAACTTGGCAATGGGTTGAGAGGATAAGGAAAAGGCATGATCCAGCATTGTGTCCAGATTTTTGGTTTGGGAAGGTAGGTGGATAATGGTGCCATTTGTTAAGAGAGGCAGCAAAAGCAGAAGAACAAGTTTGGGGATGGGGGTGGAAATGCTGAGGCGGAGCTGCTCCTGGGATACCCAAGGCCAGATGTCCAGTAGGGTTTGACAAGATCAGAACACAGAAGGGATGCCTTCTCCTGAATTCTTCCTCCTCTCTCTGATCCCTCAGTTGCCTTGCTCAGTAGATTATTTCATCTGTCTTCTGTACCTTCAAAGTGCTGTTCCAGGTTTCACTTAAATAAGCTCAGTTCTCCCCTGTCTTAAAAAACAAACTTCCTTTCTTACAGCCCACTTTCCAACCAGCTTCTGCGGTATCTCTCCTTTCCCCTTCATGAGAAATTTTGTGTTCATGGTAGTTGCTTCCACATCCTTCTCTCCCACTCCTGCTCAATCCACTGAAACCCGGCTTCCACTCCCACCGAAACTGATTCTGAAACTCAGTTTGGCAAACACAACCATGACTTGCTTACTGCTAATCCAATGGGCTCTGGGCTCTGAGCTGGCCAGAGGTGATAAATTCTGATGAGTGGCCAGAACGTAGCAAATATCCAGTAAATGGGAGTCGTTATTATTGTGGTTAGACTGAATTAATTTTTTAAAATGTTACTGCTATATTTGCTTTTTTCCCCAGAAGAGTTATCTTTACAAAGGATCGCTTGAATGACCATTTCATTTCTTAATGAATTTGTGTTTCTAATGACCTGCCATCAAAACAACAGGCAAATTCAGTGGGAAAAAAATTGTTCACATCCATTATTTAGCATCCTATGGAAGGAATAAAAATATAAACCCCATAAAAACTGTTTGACTAAAATTTTCACCTTTTTAAAAAAATTTTTTTTACATGTTTTATTTATTTATTCATGAGAGTCAGAGAGAGAGAGAGAGAGAGAGGCAGAGGCAGAGGGAGAGGGAGAAGCAGGCTCCCCGCAGAGCAGGGAGCCTGATGTGGGACTCAATCCCAGGACTCTGGGATCATGACCTGAGCTGAAGGCAGACGCTTAACCATCCGAGCCACCCAGGCACCCTAAAATTTTCACCTTTCAACCAGCTGTTTGTTTCATTACATTGAGAGCTTCAAATGATGCAAGTTGCCTGAGGGGAATGGTAGGTTAAAGCATTTTCCTCAAAACCTTCTATGTTTTCTTGTAGTACCCACAAACAGCTAGGGATCTTCAGTAAGAAACAGAAATGAAGAATAAGGGTCATTTACTAAGTGGCATGTTTGATTTACAGTCTAGTAGTTGCAAAGAATTAGTGAAGTATTCATGTTCCAATAGCTCACAGCATAAAAGGCATAGCTGTGGTGATGAGCACACTTAAATCATATCCTTGCCTCAGTGTAAGAGGGAATATGCTTTCATAGGACAGTGTGACCTAATCTTTCAGTCTCTTTCAGAGGAAGGAAAAAAATCTACAAATGAGATATGATACCTTGTTTTTTGTTGTTTTCAGTTTGCTCTAAAAAGAGCAGTTCTTTATATGTAGACGCTTTGAGTTGTGGAAGCCAACCTTTGCCGTGTGTGTGTTTGTAATCATTTATGCTCAGATTTAATCATGACTCACAAGCGATAAACCTCATGCTCTGAAGCAGAAAAACCACAAGGTAGTCTCAAAATTGTCAGTAAAGTGGAGTTCTCTGTAACATAACACCAGTGGTGGACTGAGTGAACGTGGTTAGGGTTCATTTATGGGTAAATGCGACACAAGGCTTTTAATTAAAAGATTATGATTGACTACAATTGTCAGTCTCACTCAGATCCCAAATGAAACCTTAAAGATGATAAAATCTTATGATAGGAGGATTACAAGAATGACTCAATATCAGTTTAATAGAAATAAGTGAACTATCATTTTAATAGATAAAGAGATAGGAGACAATACCAGAGCTCTCTGAAATGCTTACCCATGATTTCTCCTTCATCACATGGAGAAGCTCAAAAGAAAATAAAATGCAGTGCATAATGTAAGCTCTCATGATGCACTGAAGTGTTGAGTAAGAAAATTAGGAAGAAGCATTTTAACTTAACGTGAGGCATATCTATTTTTATAACATTTTCTCTCATATTGTTCTTTTTCTTTTGTGTTTTTCATATAATTTACCTTAAATGTACCCAGTTAAATTATACCACACTGCAGGATTAAAAACAAAAAATGGCCTACCAAATAAGCATAAGACAGACAGACAGAAAGATCAGCACCTAAGAATACACACACTCACACACACACAGATTATTTTGAAGGTCTCTTGGAAAATCTCTAAAATGTCCATGCTTTGCTGCCCAATATTGAGCTTCATTTGATTATTTCTCTTTCTTAAAAGACTAGGGGGTCATTTTCTGCCACATGGTCCTCTTTCTGTAGGTCAAGAACATATACATTCCTATGTGGAATGTATGTGACTTAGGCTAAGGACAGAGCTCTATTCGAGTCGTTGTGTACTGCAGAGCTTTTGTAAAAACACATGTGTAGAAATTCAGAAAAAGCTGAATAATCTGACTCAAGGAATCTTGGGAACTCAGGAATTGCTGAGCATCACAGGACAGGAGCTAAACATCTTCATTCTCTTTCCTTCTCTTCTGAATAACCTGCAGTTTTGCATAGCAGGTCTTGACAACCTCAACCATTTCTCTTTTGCCAGATTTCATCTTCCATCCATCAACTGATGAAGGAGTCCTTCCTTACACCCTTTCTCCCACTCTCCCTCTCTTCTTTCCTTCCTTCCCTCCTCATTTCCTTCCCCAGTTCTACCGCTTCAAGGCTGTAAAATCTTGAGTAAGTTACTTAATTCTTCTGTGCCTGAACTTTTTTCCTAATGGAAATAATAATAATAATGTAATAGATCCTCCAGGGTTGTTGTGATGATTAAATGAGCTGCTATATCTGTAGTGTCAGAATATTGTGTTATGAGACAAGAGCTGAAAAATGTTATTTCTTTTTATTGTTACTAATTATTTTTCCTTCCTTTTCTTTTTTGCTTCCTTTTATGAAAAGTCTGTGAATCTATTCTCATACAGATATTTAATTACTGTAGATACACAAAGAGTAAAATGTGAAAATTCTTTTTCCTTGCCTCCTATAGACCCTCTCTTTGTCAGATAAGGATTTGATGTGTATAATTTTAGCTCTTTGTCTAGACATCTATATGCATTTGTGTATCACATACACTCACAAACACATATATACAAATACATGTTCTTTACATAAATAGGGCCACAATCATTTGTATTTTTTCAGCAACATCAATATATCTTAGATATTTCTCTGTGTTAAAACATACAGTTCTACACATACCTTTTAAATAATTAATTAATCTAATATTGTTATTCATTGCAAGATATAATTCTAGGCATTGGGGATTCGGTAATAACCAATAGATAGGACAAATTCCTTGTCCACGATGATTTGGTTCTCATGAAGGAGATGGATAATTAAAAATATGTGATTCAAAATTTAATGTTGAGAGCTGGTCAATCCCATGAAGAAAAATGAGGAGGGATAAGATATAGAGGGGTTAAGGTGAAGATGGTGAGGAAAAAATTCTGAGATGATGTTTAAGCAGAGATCCTAGAGAGAATGAACCAGCCAAGAGAATGTCTGGAGAAGGAATAATACAAGTAAAGAAATAAGCAAGTGCAAATTCCCATGACCTTTGAAGCAGGTTAGGTGGTGGGGGGAGAGGGAAGAGATGAGGCAGAGGTCAGATTAGATAGGACTGTGGGTCATGCTAAAGATGTTGGATTCGATTTTATTAACTTTATTGAATCACTGCCTCTCTTTCTACAGTATGGATATAACATAATTTACTTAACCCCTCTTTCTTAATGATAGAAATATTTTAAATGTTTCTCTAATGAACGTCACAAAGACCATCCCTGCCTCGTGTCTGTGCACATGGGGATATTTCTGCAAGTTGTATTCCTGCAGCAGAATCATCATATCAAAAGACAAGCACAATGTAAATGGGGTTAATAGATGCTGGCAAATTGCTGTCCGAAAAAAGTTGTCATTTATATCCCCACCTGTGGTATATAGAAGTGACCATTTTTCTTTATTCCTTTCAATATGGGACATTATCACTTTCTTTTTTAAAAGAACCCAATGGGCAAAAAAGCATGTTTCTGTTTTTTTTTTAGCTTGCATTTTCATAATTATTAATGAAGCTGACAACCATTTCGTAGGTTTATAACCATTTTGATTTTTTTTCTCCTGCGAATAGCCTATTGATCAAATTTTCATTCCAGCTCATGTCTGTGGCCACACTTTGGACTGGTTGCCTTTAGGTCAAGTGTCCACCCTTAGTACAATCAGCTGTGTCTGGAGGATTAAAGTTATGTATTACAAAATATAGCTCTCTGAGACTCCTCCTTAGCATGGGCTATAAGTAGCGCATGATTACCTATAAACTATATGGGCAAAGCAGTTACTCTGATTAATGCCCAGTGCAATTTGATGGTGAGTGAAATTAGGAAGGCAACACAGTATTTACTGAGCATACACTAAAATCAAACCTCTATTTTAAATGTTCTAAGGGAGAGTTACATGAGATTGTGTCACTGTCCTCAAGATACTTGTAATCTTAGAAGGGGAGATGACAAGTCCAAAACTAATTATCACTTAGAACAAAATGTAAAGTTTCCAAGAATGACGCAAACCAAATGATAAAGTAATTCTGAGCAAAGGAGGAATCACATTCAACTGGGAACTCAACTAAAATGTAGTACCCTAGATTTTGAGTAAGTGTAGCATATTTTAAAGTGGCTATATTGTTTTTGTAAAAATAATTTCATACTAATGCCCTATGTACAAAAGTACAAATGCAGAAGTAGAAATCAGCTACAGCCTCATCCCTGAGAGACAAATCCATTTTTTTAGCCAACGACTTGTAATATTTTTGAAGAAATCCCACCAGACATTTGTATAGATGTATGTATATATATGTATATTCATATAAGTTTACATAAATAGTTTTGCATAAATGGGGGCTGTTTATGGGCAAGGACCTTGTCAGTGTTTGGTTCATTGGCCAATGCAGGTACTCGGGTTTGAATGAATGAATGAATGAATGAATGTTCTGTAACTTATTCTTTCTATGCTAATAAAGATCTGTCTAGCTAGTCATGTTTATAGATTGCATAGTATTTCATTACTTGTTTAATTTCCTTAACCAGGCTTCTATGGATAAACCTTCAGGTTTATTTTCAGCTCTCCTTTATTTTAAACAACACTGATAAGAATGATCTTGGGCCAGATCTATTTCATGGCCATGTGATTATCTCCTGAGAGTAAATTTTTAGAAGTGAGTTTTCTGTCTAAAGAACAAAGCATATTTTAGAGGCTTGTGATGCATATAGCCAAACTTCCATCCTGCACAGAAATGTAAAGGCAGAAGTAAAAAGTTCTAGCTGTTTAGTGCATGTTGGGCTGGGGGGAGAGAACTGAGAGTGAGTGCATTTTTAACAAACATCATTTGAGATTAGCTTTAGTTGGTCTGGTTTAGAGAACCAAAACTCCTTCATTTCTCTATGTCTGTGAAATAAATGTCAAATTTATTTTACTACTTTTTGCTCTTGCCTGGTTCAATATTCTTCAAACAAGACTCAGAAGTAGACATTGAGTTAAATGGCGTATCCTCTTGTGTTTTATAATGAGCAGAGATTAGAATTTGAATTATCATCTTTCTCTTCTGTTAAAACCATGAGGCTATGCTGAGTCATAAAGCTTCTTAGTAAGTTGAGCCATTTACCACAGTGTAACTGTAATCAGGAGTCCATTTTCAGTTCTTTCAGAAGAATCTTCTGTGGATGGTTGTGCCAGTGAGTAAGCGATCGTCTCTCGGCTCCAAATCACCCTTGCATAATTACCTTGGGATGCTGAAGCAGGGATTTTTCAAACCTTATTTGTATTGGCCAGCTGCCTCCTGGTTAGATTCTGCCAGCAGGGGGCAAAAAGGGAGACAGGAAAGCTGTAGAGAAGGGAACTTTCCCCTGTCTGCTCACTCCCTGCTGACTTCCTGTCTGTCTGGAGTTCCTGTGAGCATCACCTTGGCAATGCTCCTTCAACGTAGGCAGCGATGGTTCTTCCCTGTATAGCAGCGGCCAAGTTCAGTTAGCTGTTCTTCAATACTTATGGAACATGCCGCATTATGTCACCCGATAGTCACCAGCATCAGCCAACAGCGTCCCGTCCTCTGAGGTGTTGGTCCCAGCCCCTTGGGGTCTCCCCTCTAAGCTCAGAGATGCTAGTATTGGACCGCTACCCTCTCCTCAAAGGCCTGAGTTTGTGCTGCACAGGACCCTTCTTCTAAGTTACTAAATTTCAATATTTCCAACCTTTTCCCTTTGTTCTTTCAACCACAGGGATAGTAACTTCTCCCTGCAATTGCTGCCTCTGTGGTACATTAGTGTCCTCTTTTTGTTTCTCGATTACCTAGTTCACAACTTTATACTTAGTGGACAGTGCTTGTGAAATTTTCTCTGTTCTATAACTGGTATGTTTCCTACCTCTTTACAGACTCTGATGGAAACAGTGGTCACCGGAGAACAGTGAAGTTTTGTACTAAGTATTTGATGAAACCAAGTTTTATATTTTAAGAACAAATATTATTCATTTACAGTCACACGACATATATGTAACTCCCTAGAAGAGTTTCATGAGACAGAAGAGGATGAAACAAAGCAAGAGGTGAAGCCAATTCTTAATAACTGTGGCTCATAAGATGTGCCCATACAACATTGTTTTCACCACAGAGAAACACCGGATACCTCTTTGCATTTTCTCCTCCAATGTCATAAGGTCACATCGCCACAGCAGTAGCAAGATGGATTTTCATGATGGAAGCTGGCTAATAATAGGTTGTTTGCTGAACTGGGGTTATTCTGGAAGGTGGTTTCAGTGACCTGAGGTTATTCTGGAAGCTGCAATTACCTACAGAGAATAACTGTAGAGATGTCTATTTGGGGGAATTAAGGGAAATGTCATACAGATATAACTTAATATGAATATAAATATTTTAAAGCTAAATATCAAATTGTTAACAATGTAACTCAAAAAGAAAAAGAAACACTAAAAACATAAAATAGAGAAATAGTAATTGCAGGAAGCAGTGATCACTCCTAGGTCTAAGATGAACAAAGAAGAGGTTGGAATCACTAACATTTAAAAGCTTTAAGGAAGAGATTTGTGGAAGTGAAACTCAGACATCTGAAGAGATGGACCTAGTTGGCTGGTGCCTGGTTTCTCTGCAGAGGATGTAATGAGGCTATTTCTGCAAGTTTTGGGAAAAAAATCCAAACCAGATTCAACTGTACCTGAGGAAAGTAAATAGCTCAGCTGGGTGTAGAAATGGTGCCAGGCTGCCTGTGTAGGAAGGAGTTAATATAGCAGGTCTGGTGTTGCTCTTTGAAGAGCTTGTTTGTGAGGCTGGCACATGGAAACTTGACTTTGGAATTTTCCCTGTTACTAAATAATAAGACTGTTTTGCATGCCTTAGGCACTAAGCCCTTCTGTACCAGCTTACCTAAATTGTTTGTGCAAACAATGTGATTCATAGTAAATACCTGCTTTTCTTCTGGGAGTCTGGAACTTTGGAAATCATGGCTGGTTTTGTAGGAAGAAAGTGCCAGTGTGACCAGCCCTCAGTGAAATCCCTGGACTCAGAGTGACATCACCATCATGGTGGCAGAAGACATACCTTGTTTTTGTTCCCCACCTCAACAACAAAAATTCAGCATCCATCCATAATCAAAGCGCCTTGGTGGGAGCTATGGAATTCAGCACCATATGCCAAGGGACAAGGGCAGGAGTCATGCCCAACTGTGCATTGGGCAATAGGCAGACAGATATTGGTCCTAGCTGTGGACTGTGTAGTGATTTATGAACTAGTTCTTGCCCTTCAGCTGTGGTCCAGGAACCCCTGGAGAACACTGTCTTAGACAATCACCCATGGACAAGAGGGCCTTTGTGGAAGTCCAGGTTTCCAGAGAAGTTCCAGCACATTGTTGGAGCAAAAATTATATCTATATATCTATATATCTATATATTGATATAGCTATATATAGATTCATAGGAGTGGCTTAAGAGGAATAGTTCTGCTTTACCCACATCTCCCCTCCTCCAGGGTGACATGTCTCAGGGCCAAGAGAGATTTTCTTGGCCAATGATTTGTCCCACAGGGAAAAGGGAGAACATGTGAGAGAGCTTGCAGCTTCCCCAGCTGTGCTAGATTTTGCCAAAGGGGATGATTTCTCTCTTACCCCATCTAGATTCTGAATCATGAGCTACATGATGGGGGTTTGTTGTGGAAAAAGCCTGGAAGAGCAGTGGATAGGACTCTTGGAGGGCATAAGAAGGTATGGATCCTACTAATTGCATCATGGACTCCATCAAGAAGCCTGCTCATGAGCCACTGGGAACACCTCACCCACAGATCCCCTGAAATTAGTAACATGAAAAAATATGAAGATATACAACACACTGGTAATGGTAAGTAGAGAGTCAAATTCAGAATATTCTAATACTATAATATGGTGGAATGTTAAACACTTAACTCTAGTATAAAGGTTAAAGAACAAGAGTATTAAAAAGAACTATAGTTACAACAACTTGTTAATGAATACACAATATGATAAAAGGTAAATTGTGACATCAAAAACATAAAAGGGGAGAGTAAAAGTGTAAAGTTTTTGTGTGCAATACAAGTTGTTACCAGCATAAAACAGACTGCTATATTTATAAGGTGTTTTATGTAAACCTCATGGAAACCACAAAGTGCAAAAGCAATGATAGATTTACAAAAGATAAAGGGAAGGGAATCAAAGCATACACCTGCAGAAAATCCACAAAGGAAGGCAGCAAGAGAGGAAGAAAGGAACAGGGAACTATAAAACATCCAGAAAACAATAAGATGTCATTAGTAAGTCCTTACCTATCAATAATTTGCTAAATGTAAATGGATTGAATTAGTCAATCAAAAGACATAGAGTGGCTGGATGCACTTAAAAAAAGATCTGACCATATGTTACCTACAAGAAACTCACTTAAACTTTAAGGACACACATAAGCTCAAAGTGAAGAATGGCCAAGGATATTCCACGCAAATGGAAACTCAAGGAGAGCAGGGGCAGCTATACTCCTAGCAGACAAAATAGACTTTAAGCCAAAAATGATAACAAGTGACAAAGAGGGTCATCATAAAGGGATCAATTTATTAAGAGGATAATAATCATAAATCTGTATGAACACTGGAGTACCTACATATATTCAACAAATACCAGTAGCTATGAAGGGAGAAATATACAATGATAAAATAATAGTGAGGACTTCAATACCCTACTTTCAACAATGGGTAGATCATTCAGACAAGAAAAACAAGTAGATATTGCCCTTGAACTACATGTTAGACTAAATGGACCTAACAAACATATACAAAACATTCCAATAAGCAGCAGCAGAATACGTGTTCTTCTCAGGTGCACACAGAACATCCTTCAAGACAGATCATATCCTGAGGTACTGTTCATTTTTCTTTAATCTTTTTTCTTTCTACTCTTCAAAATGGGTAGTTTATACTGATTTATTTTCAGGTTCACTTATTCTTTCTTCTGCCATGTCCAATTTTGCTATCAAGCTCATCCAGGGAAGTTTTTATTTTAATAACTATAATTTTCTAGAATTTCTGTTTAGATTGTCTGTTTATTCATCGATATTTTCCTTCAATGCTTTAACCATATTCATTTATCCTGAACATACCTATAATAGCTACCTTTAAAACTTTGCCTGTTAATTCAATATCTGAGACCATTCAGAGTCTGTTTTATTGACTGACTCCTTTTCCTGAGTATAAATTCATATATTCCTGGGTTTTTTTTTGTATATAGATTAATTTGGGGTTAAAATGTGCATATTATAGATAACACATTGTAGCAACTCTAGTTTCATCATATGCTTCTAAAGATTGGAGTTTTCTTTTATTTATGGTGCTTAGTTGCCTGGAATCAATCTACAGATTTGTCCCACTCCCCCACCCCCAAGACATACAGCTGCTTATCTGTCTACTCTGTTCTTACATCTTCCCATTGCTGCTTTTTCAGCCTATCCCCTTGTTGCTCAGAGATTTGAATCACCTCTCTGTTGTCTTCTTATTTCTAGGGATTTTCCTAACTTTCACCTGTTTTGACAGGTGTGTCTTCACTTAATTTTGACACTCGAGGCTTTTTGCCACCCAGGCTGCCCATGGTTGGACGATGTATTCAGTAAAGGAAAGCATCAGACTCACAAATCCAGATCCACACCATCCTATCTTCAGAGATCTTCTTTTCTTTCTGTTTCTGCTGGCTTTGCCACAAACAGCCCTCTGGTTTTCAAACACATCGATAGTGTTGCCAAAGATTTGGCAGTTTGTGCTCTGAATTGGGTACTCCTCCTTCCTACATGTTCACATTACTCCCTTCCTCTACTTGCTTCCTTAATCATTAAGGTGAAGTACCATGGGATTTTATGCCTGGAAGGTATCTTAGAAAGAGTATAATTACCTCATTTTATGTGAGAAGCACCAGAAGCCTCAAAAGGTGAGATGAGTGACCCAGGGTTGCAGAGCCAGTTAATGGCTTGTTTTCCTGATTTAGTCATGATGACCACTGTGCTGCCTGCACCAGGAGCACTCACTGTATGGTTCTAATGCAGTTGGCTAGTGCCAAAGAAATGAACGATACCATTTCAGCTGAGGGACACCCATATATATATATTTTTTTTTTGAGAGATAAAGTGTACATAGTAAAGTGAATTGTGAACAATTACAAAAGAACTTAGCTTTTAGTTTAAAAAAATATAATACTAACTAAATGTAGACAGGAGATTTTTAGGGTGACAAGCTCAGGCAAACCTAATGTGCATTAATTGGCCTCAAAACTCTAGCAAAGGCGAAGATTTTAATATATCAGAAATCCATGTAGTATTACTATATTTCTTCAGACTACGAATGCACAGTTCCAGTAAATGCATCACTCCTATGGCACTGGTAAGTGTCAGAAGGGCTTTTGAAATTTTGGCAAGTTAATTTTTTTTTTTAAGTGCTTTGCTTTCTATGGTTTTCTCTATCATGAATCCTCTACAAATCTCTTGTGGTAGAACGTTGGATCACATTTCTCGGTATATAAGATATAAGAGCTAATTTTTAGGAAACTTTAATTTCCTCTTCATCCTTGCATCTTTGGACTTATTAATAGGAAAGGCATAATTTGTTTCTAGAAGATTCTAATGTATTATGATTATGTATTATGTATTATGTACATAGTATTATGATTACTTGTTTATGAAGAACAGAAATTTGTTCTACTTATTTGTTCCATGTAGCCTACTTTTCATCCTGAAATGACATAGGCACAGAGTTAAACTGTTGTACTAAAAAAAATCTGAATTGATAAATTAAATAAGGAAGAGAATAAGTAAAACAATATACTATGTAATTTTATGTAAATGTTTAATATTTGTTAAATTGAAGCATATAATTTATTTAAGACTAAATTTACATTCAAGGCCAGTTGCTACTTTTACAGATATAATCCATTTCGTTTTTGCTTAAAGCCTTTGAATGGCTTATAATATGAACCAGTTTGAAGTAATTACCGTATTATAAAAACAATGCTTTTCAAACTCTAGGAGCAATTAAATTTGCGTTATTGAATCAAGTAGTTATTTGAATAAGAATTTTTATAGATTAAGAATTTAATTTTCCAATACTTTTGTAAAATTCCTCAGATAGATGGTAAGCAGGCAGCATTGTTCCCTTTGTCAAGTGGTCCCCAAAAATCTTTTGACTAAGATAAATGAAACTACCCTACCATCTTCTCCATCCAAAAAGAAGGGAAGCATTTTAAAGCTAGAAGAACTAATGTTTGGGGTCTGAGAGGCTAACTGAACCAAAAGCCTCCTTTGAAGTGTCATTTTTAGACAGGCAGAGAATTTCTGGAGATCTTTACGTAGTGGGTCTTCAAATGGCCACAAAACTTATTTAGGCCACAAACTTACTGAGATTACTATTTATTGTCTGGGAAATAAAGTGACTACAAGATAGTCACATGGTTCTGAAGTAGAAAAGCTTTCCTGTAATCTGGTCCAGAGATAGAAAAGAGGAGTTTGTTGATAATGGTTATACTCAGGTGTTACTTGTTAAGAGCAAAAAACGAGTATTATGCTCAAAAGTAATGTAGGTGAAAATTTATTTTGGTTTTGACAGCTAATAGTTATAATGAAAACAAGATCAGGGAAAAGGAAATATTTTTGTCGGATCCAAGAACCTACATTTGATACAGTCTTCCCCCAAAGAGCCACAATTGATATGCCCATTGGCTTGGCTGTGGCTACCATGGGTTTGGGAATATGTTTCTTGAATATCTGCAATTCAAAGGAGATCTTACTTCCTGAAAATGCTGAAAGCTAATTATATTAGGGAATTCAAGAAGCCAAAAAATGGCTCATCAAGGTACTAAATACCAATATCTTATATGCTAGTCTGCCTGACTTTCTTACTATGACAGTGGATTTGTAGTTTTAACGATCTTCCCTGTATAACTTACATGGAATAATATGTAGATATATGCAAATATGAATGTAGGAAGTAGATTAGTTTATAATACTGACTGAGAACCTGAAGATCTGAGACACAAAATAGGTACATTTTGATGAAGCATGAAATGAGCCAAGGAAAGCTAAGTCTACAAGACATATGTGGCCTGGGAGGGAAGTATTCCTGGAAGAGAGAGGAGAAAGGGAAGATACTAAAGATGAATGGTCTTGAGTTTGTAGAAGTGGCTATTTGGATACAGGTAGGTCATTTTAAAAAGGCACGTTGATATCACTCAGTGAAAGTTAAGAAGCTGACTGAGATATCTATCTATCTATCTATCTATCTATCTATCTATCTATCTATCTATATCTGTGTGTGGGCATATATTATTTATTACATATATGTATACTTGCATAAGTAAAAATAATATATGTGCCTATATCATCTAAATAATAATAAATCATACATATGTACTTATATACGATATATTACATATATATGATATATTTTTATTTTTTCTCATTTCTTTAAAGTTGTATTTATTTATTTTGGGGGGACAGAGGGAAAGGGAGAGAGAATCCTCAGGCAGACTCCCCGCTGAGCATGGAGCCCGACATGGGGCTCCATCCCAGGACCCTGAGATTGTGACCTGAGCCAAAATCAAGAGTCAGATGCTTAACCGACTGAGCCACACAGGTACCCCTGTTTTCTATTTTGAATGGCTAAAAATGTCACTTGGAAATAAAGGGCATGTACAGAAATGGGTTGAGAACACAATGGTTGGAAAGGGAGGGGCTATAAATACGGCAAACTACACATCACATATCTCAGAGGCGTAGACTCCAGCACACACAGGCTTTGTAATACCAGCTAATCTATTTGTTCACAATATTAAAATACACCTAAAATTTGCTACAGGGATGTACATATATAATATACATATCAGATATACAGATTGGTAAATATAAAAAAGATATATATTATCTTTTAAAAAATTCTTACCCACTCTGTGCTACAGATACATTGATTTCATTCTTTTTGTAGAAATTTACATTTTATTTTGGTAGTATTATGTATTTCATTATACATATATTTGTTATTATATAGATAAGCTATATCTGTAGGAGTAAATACTTGTTATTTGAATATTTAACAACTCTTCTCTTTGCAAGTCAAACTGACAAAAATCCCTATTTCTGTATTTCTAAACCTGCAGACTTTTGTGGTAGATCTTTTTTCTTACATTAATTACACAGGTAATTTTTTAGTTGGAGTTCAAGTAACATACATCAACTTAGAGATCAATAGTTTGAAATTCTGATATGCAAGAGCTATAGAAATAATGAGTGCAACCTCAAGTTTCTAAAATGGCTTCTGTGCATCATACAGCTAGTCCCAAAGAAAGAGACAAAGAAAGCAAGGTCACTTTTAATCTCTACATACATCAACTTAGAGATCAATAGTTTGAAATTCTGATATGCAAGAGCTATAGAAATAATGAGTGCAACCTCAAGTTTCTAAAATGGCTTCTGTGCATCGCACAGCTAGTCCCAAAGAAAGAGACAAAGAAAGCAAGGTCATTTTTAATCTCTACATACATCTTGCTTTCCTGGTTTAACACTAATCATTCACTGTGTCCTGCATATTGGAAGGGAGAAGATGAAGGATATAGAAGAATTCACTTTGAAAACATGTACTCAATGTTGCATATCCAAAAGCTCCCAGGGGATTAAACAATCAGAAAGCCCTACATCATTTGCATTTTAATGGATAAAAATAAGAGTTGAAATATTTCTTTACACTTAAACACCATGAAAAATCTTGTGTAGTTAATAGGACTGAAGTGGTGGTAGGAGGAGAGGAAGAAACAGGGACTCTATGAAATTTAAGGAAAATTCATTTCTTTTACAGAATTGGAGCTGGGCTGATTAAGTCAAAGTGCCTGACTCTGAGAAAGACACATTTTCCTAATGAAAAGTACTGTAACTTCAGACCTTTCACATTTTCCATGAATAGATGTCATTACTCATTATCACATTTATCATCACTTGTAAAACAATGAGGTGGCAGCAGGGGGAAAGGACGAAAATAGAGTTGAAAAAAAGTCGGTACTGGCTTAGGGAATTTAAATGAAGGCCTTTTTGCAAAAGCAAAAACAACCTCCCTGATTACTGCATCATACCTTTGGAAGAGTGACATAAAGTAGTGGGCCACCTTTATGAAAAGAAGAGTGACCACAGTTTCTCTTCACTCTCTTCTAAATCTGAATTCAAAATGATAAAGAGCTTGATTTGTAATTCTGAAATAGATAATGAGTTGTTTAAGTGATAATTACTGAATCTCCTTATTTTTAGAAACCCATTAACAGGTATCTCTTCAGTCATAGAGAAAAACCTTTATAAATATTGAATTGTGCTATCACATGTACAAATTTCTTTCAAATTATGGAATCTGACTAATTTCACAAGGACTCTTTGGTATTAATTGGCTTTAAGATTTAATCAACTAAAGACATCATTTATTAATTCCAATTTGAAAAGCCAGGAAAAAAAAAGTATCACCTTATTATCTTTAGTCAAACCTCTTCAAATGTTCATATGGGTTAGATGCTGATAAGGAAAGGTGCCCCTGAGCCTTGTGGGTTTCTCCAATTTAAAGAACAGGATTTATCAATGGGAAGCTGCAGCAGGTCTTACAGTAAAATCTTATTGCCTAACTAGGGAATAATAAAGGTTTTACTAGTTTTGAAACAAAGACAGAATGCCATTTGCTGAATTCTTAGTCTGGTAGGTAGGAAGAGGGGAGTAAACACTAGATTAATGTCTAGTTCAAGCAGTTCCACATTATCAATAAATAAATCTTGATTGCGTTCTTCAAATACCAAGCTGTAGTGAAATGATGCAGAGGCCCTTAAGTATACCATCTTGAATGATGAAGAAGAGTAGGAGGCCTTATATGTTGTAAAACCCCATCGTTGGCTGGGTGCTAGAAATTCTATCAAGACCCCATTCAGAGGACAATAGAGATTTTCAGATGTAATTCTTTTTTTTTTTTTTAAGATTTTTTATTTATTTATTTGACAGAGAGAGACACAGTGAGAGAGGGAACACAAGCAGGGGGGTTGGGAGAGGGAGAAGTAGGCTTCCCGCTGAGCAGGGAGCCTGATGCGGGGCTCGATCCCAGGACCCCGGGATTATGACCTGAGCCAAAGGCAGACGCTAAACCAACTGAGCCACCCAGGCGTCCCTTCAGATGTGATTCTTATACTTTCCTTGCCACTAGCTGCTCAAGATTATGAATTATACTTGAAATATTACAGGAGTGGAGGTTGAATTGTACTCATAAACAGAAAACATATTATAAATCAGTAGATCAATTTTCCGCTTAGGAAATCGGATACCCTTACCTCAAGGAGTTCATATGTATAAAATAGGCAAATAAACATTGTGCAAATATTGTGGAAATGGTATTTCTGACTGCCATTGACAGATTTATTATAGAAGGAACCGTATTTGCCATGTAGGATATTTCCTATATCATGAAATCTGATTTCAGAAAGGAGTTCTTTCTGAATTTTTGAGGTCTTTGATGTCTGCAGTTCTCTTTCCTATCTACTCTAATTTATCTGTTGCTAACTAATTTTCAATAAAAAAACATGATAAATGAAATTTTCAGCTTGTATTTTCCAATTATTCAGAAGTATGAACGGAGATAGGAAATTAAAGTTTTTAGCAATCTTAATTATCAGGAAAAGGCTATGATTACATTCTTTTGTGGTGATCTTGAGCATTATTTCAGTTAAAGCTATATAAGTTAGGGGCAGTTGTTTTTCTTTGTACTCATGCTATCCACACAATCAAATTAGAAGACCTTGTGTCACACTTTTGGGGTTACTGGAAGGTAGGGTAAAAATGAAAGTCACCTTTCTCTTCCCAGTTCCCTACCACAAAGGCAGGTGACCATCAAAAAATGGCAAGACTGTTTATTGCTAATCACAACGCCAGCTCTTAGGAAACTTTAACCACTGAGACTAGGGATTCCATAAATTATGAAAAAGTAATATTCACTATAGTGGCATTGTCTTTCACGTCCCTTTCAAAAGATGGAAGTGTTGGCCCAGGAGCAAAAATTGCCTTACTCGATCTAAAGCCATTTCTGCATGTCAGTAAAAAGAAACCAGTCTTGCTTATGCACTAATTTTTTAGGGAAAGGTACTATAAAAATAAACTTCAATAACTTCCATGCTCATCAAAATTAACCCAAAACTACTAAAGGAGGGTGTCAAAAAGTAGTGGGACCTGCTTCTGTTTAGATGGCTTATTATTTTCTCTCAAACACCTGCCACAGTTCCTGGCAGAGTAGAGGGATTTACTTTATCATCCATTCACTTAACAAGTATTTTCTGAGTGTCTTCTAAGCCCCAGGACCTCTGTAGTTAGTGAAATACACTTTTATGTAAGAATAGTCGTGCTTTGTTCCTTCAGGGAGCTTATAGTTTAGTGGAGGAAACAGATGAGTAAAACAGACTAAGAAATTGATATAAAATTATATTTCTGTGTAAAATTATAATGTGTTAAAAGTACTATAGATGGGCTGGTTAATAATGCTTATAATGTTTATAGATAGCATAAAATAGAGAAGTTTCACCTAGTCAGAGGACATTGGAGAGGCTTTTTTTGAGGAAGCAGATGAAAATGGAACAACGGGGCCCCTTAATTATGGTTACATCCTAATGAAACTGGCGCAGGTTGAAGGACAAGTTTAAATATATGAGAAAAGAAAGGACAATTGTATTAAGATAAGATGTAAAAAAGACAGACTGGTAACTATTTGGATACTTTGAGGTGTCTGGAATACTCACATGGAGGAACTGGAGAGGCTGGTCTATTGCTTAGCTACCTTGCGTAGCTCTATACTGCTCAATAGCAGAAACTAATTTAGAGAATCTTTAGTATAGGAGTTAGAGTTAAAAGACTTTGGAATTAAACTCTCAGGAACAATGGATCGTATGATAGTCTGAATAATGTCCCCTCTCCAAATATATCTACCTCCTAATCCCTGAGATCTGTGACTATTAGCTTAAATGCAAAAGGGACGTTGCAGACGTGATTAAATTAGGATTTAAGGTTAAGATAAAACTAAGATTATCCTGGGATATCTGGCGGGCTTGACATAATGCTCCTTATAAAAGAGACTCAGGAGGAATCAAAGTCAGAGAAGGCAGTGTGATGATGGAAACAGAGATTGAAGTTTTGCTCTTTGAAGACGGAGGAAGGAGCCACAAGCTGAGAAACACAGGTAGCCATTAGGAACTGGAGAAGGAAAAGATACGGATTCTTCCCTCAGAAAATACAGAAGAAACCAGCCTTGCTAACACCTTGACTTTAGCCCAATGAAACTGGTTTTGGACTTCTGACCTCCATAGCTATAAAACAATAAATTTGTGTTTTAAGTTTGTAATCATTTTATTACAGCAACAAAAGCAAACTGATACATATGGAGAGGGAAGAAGCGGGCAGAGTGGAAATCCCAGGGAAGACTCACCTCTAGGAATAATGGTGGAAATATGTTCTAGTAGAGAAGACACCAGAGAGCAAAACCAAGAAAAGGTGGACTCACAGAAACCAAGAGAGACAATATTTCTAGGAGAATAGAGTTGGTGATTAGGGTCATAGTTCCCACAGGACCTGTACTGGATAGGGAAGGAAGTTAGAGCGAAGGGATGAATGGTTAGAGTAAGGCAGAGGCCGGAAATGGAAACCTACGAATAATGGGAACCCAGATGGGTAGGGTTGTTGCGATGTGACTAGAATATTGGGATTTAAGATTGTGGAGGTGGGTGCTGATTCAGCATAGAAATGTGGAGAGGACTGGAGATGAGCTGATCCGCAGGTGCACTGACCTCCTTCAGAATAATGGTGGGTCTTGGAGCTGAAAGAAACCCTTGTCTTTAAGTGCCCGATTTACTGAATTTGTGTTCTTAATGAGTCATTTTACAGAGCACAGCAACTGTGAGGAATTTTCTTCCACTTTTAAGCGATGTATTCATATTTTATTTTAAGATGGAATCTTATCTGTTCATCTTGCTTGCATGTGAATGGCTGGGTTCGGATAGCTAATTTCCCTTAAAAATTAAAGTGCTGAACACTACCCTGCATTTTCTGGACCCATCTTTTTGTTCCTCCAAGCCAGAGTCCAAAAGCTGAATATTTCATGTTCTGGTCAATATTCTGCAGCCAGATGGTTGGGAGGAGGGGAGGTGGTCATGCACAGGGGACAGCTCCGATGAAGTGGCATGTAATCTTTATTAGAACTCAGGGCTCTAACTCTCTCCTCTGCCCTCTGCCCCCAGCTCTATTCTAGTCATGCTACCTAGTGGAAGCTGCTATAGGGTAGGATCCATTCACCATGTAACCCTGGAGCCTTTACTTCTACCACAGGTCCCCTGTAGTTCATTTTTCCCAACTTCATCCACTTTTCCCCTGGAGCCCTTTCCACCAGTGTTCAATCAAAGGAAAAAATTGAATTTTCTTTACACTATTTATATGGTGTTAGGGAGTATTTACAAGCTCTTTCTGAGGATGAGGGCATGGTTGGGAGCTGATCTGTTTTTGTACATTTTTCCTTCCCCTCCGGAAACATTTCTTTATTTGTACTAGTTTATTAGATTGCATGATGTTATTCTCTTGTTCTTGTTTTGTGGCTGTGGGTGAACATTTTTGATTGGCTTTTGTTTTGTTTTGCTTTTCTCATTTTGTTAAATTCTATGGGAGGGAAATTAAATGATGCAGTTGTAATCTACCACCTTACCCTGGATGTTTCTAAACAATATTTCACCGGTTACTTATATTTATTATTTAGAAAAGCAAGTCAACCTACCAAAATTACATTTCAGATGCAGGATTAATTATTTTTATGAAGTTGAATTTATTACAGATACAGCTAGAACTAACTTGTGTTTTTAATTTCCTTAAAGTGCCTTGATTGTGTGCTGATAGAGGCAGTAAAAATCAAATATAAATAAGTACTTGCATCTGACAAGTAATTTATAAATATTTTACATGTACTGTGACCATATTTATTTATGTACAGATAATACATAGTCAGACTATCTCTACAAATAAAAATGCTGACCACACCAAGTTGTAATTCATAGGTATTACATGTCTCTTCTCTCTTGGTTTATATTCCCCTGCATCCTTCCCCATAATTATTTCCTTAACTCATCGCTGTCAGTTCTACTTTAAGACAAAAGCCGAGGAAATGTAGTTTTTTTAGTTTACACCAGTAAGTTTTTCTGCCTTGGAGAAAATAATATCTCTAACTGTATATTACAGCTTTTATCATTCTGATGTTCTAAGTTAGAAATAATTGTCTGTTCTTGCTAAACTTTACACAAGCATATGTGAAGTGAAAAACTAAGCAGAGAGGCCACAATCCCAATATTGCATAAAAAAAAAAAAATGCCCAAGGGAGTTAATTCAGATGCCAGCATTATATACAAGCCTTATCTTATTCAACTAAAGATTGCCATTTAATCCTCGTTTAGTTGATATACCCTTGAAATGTATGGATGTTTCAACATGTCAACATTTTGAGGAAGACTCAAAAGAAGATGCCTGATAGGGTCAGCATGAGACAAAAATCATGTTGTGTGTACATGCACACACAACACACACACACACACACACACACACACATACACACACACATAGTAAACTGAAATAAAATTGGTCAAGTGGCTGTGATTCTGTCAGTGACTGTGGCTCTGTGCCATCCTGCCCTGCTTGCTCTCTCTACACAAAACTGCTTCTGTGTACACTAACATCTCATCAGTTACAGAGAGGAATAATTAATACAAGTGTCTTTCATTTTTTTGTTGTTGTTATGAGAAGCAAAAGAACTGCAGGAAGGCCTGATTCATTTCACTAAAATTATTTCAAATCACACCAACACACCAAAATGACAGTATGTGTGAATCATAAAATAAGTTCATAATTTTACTCTGTCCTTTGATTGTTGGGATCTGTAATTATTAATAAAAAATTAAGGAAGCTCAATAAATTCTAGACATTACACTTCCATCTAGGAGAAATTCCTTATGAAATATCAATGAAGACGCAATAGATAATTCCAGATGCATGCTATCTTGAGATGAATTTTTTACTATCTACTCAAGAGGGCTAGAAGTCGTCTGAATTAAGTTGGTCTTTAGAATCCCAAGGTGGGCTCCTTCTTCCTTTATTCTCTTTGAGATAACCCATATTGTGCCTGAATATAGCACTAATACTCTTTATGTAATGCTATGCATAAAGAGAGGCAATTTATAAAGAGTTGTACTTTTTTGGAGTGGAAGATTGCTAACCCTGGTCAAAATATGTTAGTTCCAGTGCTAAAGTCCTACCAGATCTGTATGAGTGGCATTAGTAATGTATGAGGCATGTTTTTATGTGACTCTTCTGTATCTTAGGTGTGGTTGGAATATACTTGGACATGATAACCTATGTCAGCTGTAGCCAGTATCTCTGTAATCTCTCTGAAGTATGTCTGTGTGCTCAAGTTACTTATGTAATGTTTTGCAAAATAGAGCTGTAGCAAATATGTTAACGTGGGCATTAGAAAATGGATTTGAGTTTTCAATAACCTCTGCTTTACAAAGCCACAGAGAAGTAAATGTTGAAGTGTCTGTCAACCCTCTTCTCTCTACCCCCACTATCATAAATCTGCAGATGTCTCATTATACTGAGGCTAACATATTCTCCAAATTTCTCCAGGTTAATTCTAAAGAACTGAGTGGTAAATTCATGTAATTTAAGTAGGCAAAACAATTAAGTGTTGCTTCATGACCAACTTTGTGGTCCACTGGGGCAAGAATTAGAAAGGCCAAATCACAAGGAAAGAAAAGGAAAGACTAACTTGGTTCTATTTATTAATTGAGCAGCTACTTATATAATCAGGTATTTCATTAAAAAGTCAATGAAATCACTTTGTGCATCATCTTATTCCTAAAAAGGATGTGGACATTGACTATTAGAGTAGGAAATTATTTTGCATTTTGTTTAGTAAGAAAAATTTCTTACCACTTCAGAGAAAGTTTATTTATTTATCTAACTGAATAGCCATACTATTTCAGCAAGAAGCTTCTACTGACCATCTCCTTAATAGGACTTAAACGTCATTACATGGTATTTGAAAACCTCTCTAGTTCACCCAACTTGTCACTTTGAGCATATTGCTTTCTAATATTGTTTTTAATGTATAATTTGCATAAACTGTAAGTATATATAGCTTGATGGAACTTTACATATGTATACATTCCTATAACTGCAATTCTGATTAAGGTGTATAACATTTCCAGCAACCCAGAAAAATCACCTATTTTGTAATTCCTCTGAACATTGGAGAATAATGGGCAATAATGTTTTTTTTTTCTAACTCATAGGTAATTGTGAAATCAAACGAAGAAAGTTAAAATGTCATTAGAAAACTATAAAATCCTATGAAGAGAGAAAACCTTGAGTAGTAGTAATAGTTATGAAAGGTTTCCCTTAACCCAGAGATCGTTCCCTTACACTTTATCTTTCTTATTATATATAAACCTGCAAAGCCTGATGGCTTAGCCCTCAGCAGATTAAATCTTTCAAAGCTTTTTTAAAAAAACTGAAAATGATGTAAAAGCAGTCAAAATTATTACCATAGGCATAGTTTATTAATGTTTCATTTATACTTGAGTGTAAGCAGTTCAAAATATTTAATTACTGCCTCTCCTCTTCTCAAGCCAACTTGCATGTACATTTGTATGTGTAGATAAAACATCATTGCTAAAGTATGTAAAATGACTAGCATCCACTGGTCACAAACCAAGCAGTAGATTTCTGTGTTTAATGATACTGACATACTCAATGAAGGTAAAAACAAAACAAAGCAAGACAAACTAATTGTTGCTATTTTCTTTAGGGGCAACTTAAGCATTATAACAATGCTTATTTTTTAGCTTCTGTTTTTTTTAACCAGGGCTCATTATCAGCATTAACATTTTTAAAAAAGATTCTCCAAAGAGAATCTGAGTAACCAGAACAAATCAGTGGGTTTGAAGCATTAGGAAAAAGTACAAGTTTTTTGATGATTAAATATTTACTTGGATTATTGGCATCCATTTTCTTCTTACATGTACTCAGTCTTTCGTATATATCAATATACAAACTTGCTATTTTTTTAATAAATGAGTTTATTTCCTTTACTGCGATCTATTATTATATCTCTCTGTAAGAAAAATGGTCCTTCAGCCTCAACAGAGCTTTCACACCTATTTGGTGGCTTCAGCTGATATTCCTCGGGTAGTCATAAATATTCCTCCAGGGAGTTGCTGCTAACTCCAAAAGTGAAACTGCTGTGTCTATAGCTCATCCTGGGAAGCAGGTTGTCCACAATTAGATTTATTGACTTCAACTTTCCTTTTTTTTTTTTTTAAAGTTCCTGATCCTTCTCAAACTCTTTCAAAAATTTGAAGAAATACGAATACTTCCAAACTCATTTTATGAGGCCAGCACGATCCTAATATTAAAACCAGACAAGAACAATACAAAAAAATTATAGGCCAATGTCCCTGATGACCAGAGATGGGTAAATCCTCAAAAATATTAGAAAACCGAATTCAGTAATACATGAAAAGAATTATACACCATGATGAAACCCACCAAAAACATCACATTCAACGGTGAAAAATTGAAACCTTTTCCTTTAAGATCAGGAGAAATATAAGGATGCCGAGTCTCACCACTTTTACTCAATATAGTACTGGCAGTCCTAGCCATGGTAAATAGGCAAGAAAAAGAAATAAAAGGCATCCAGATAGGAAAGAAAGAAGTAAAACTGTCACTATTTGCAAATGGCATGATAATCTAGAAAACCCTAAAGACCCTACCAAAAAACTCTTAGAATTAATAAATGAATTCAGTAAAGTTGTAGGATACAAAATTAATAAACAGAAATTGATTGCATTTCTATATACTAATAATGAACCATCAGAAAGAGAAATTAAGAAAACAATCCCATTTACAATGGTAGGAACAAGAGTAAAATACCTAGGAATAAACTTAACCAAGGAGGTAAAATATCTGTACACTGAAAACTGTAAGACATTGGTGAAAGTAATTGAAGAAGACACAGATAAATGGAAAGATATTTTCTGCCCATGGATTCTAAGAATTAATTTTCTTAAAATGTCCATACTACCCAAAGCAATCTACAAATTCAGTGCAATCACCATCAAAATTCCAATGACATTTTACATAGAACTAGAGCAAATAATTCTAAAATTTGCATAGAACCACAAAAGACACCGAATAGCCAAAGCAATTTTGGGAGAGAAGAACAAAGTTGGAAGTATCACCCTCCCTGATTTCAAACTATACTACAAAGTTATAGTAACCAAACAGTATGGTATTGGCACACAACAGACATAGAGATCAATGGAACAAAATAGAGAGCCCAGAAATAAACCAATGCACGTATGGACAATAATTTACTACAAAGGAGTCAAGAATACACAATGGGGGAAAGGACAGTTTCTTCAGTAAAAGGTGCTGGGAAAACTGACAGCCACATGCAAAAGAATGAAACTGGACCACTATCTTACAGCATATATATACACAAATCAACCCCAAATGGATTAAAGACTTGACAGTAAAACCTGAAACCATAAAACTCCTAGAAGAAAACATAGGCAGTTAGCTCCTTGACATAGCTCTTGGCAAGATTTTTTTGGCTCTGACTCCAAAAGCAATGGCAACAAAAGCAAAAATAAACAAATGAGACTACATCAAACTAAAAACCTTCTGCACAGTGGATGGGGGTGGGAGGGATGGGGTGGCTGGGTGATAGACATTGGGGAGGGTATGTGCTACGGTGAGCGCTGTGAATTGTGCAAGACTGTTGAATCACAGAGCTGTACTTCTGAAACAAATAACGCAACATTTTTTAAGAAAAAAGAAAAAGAAGAAGATAGCAGGAGAGGAAGAATGAAGGGGAGTAAGTCAGAGGGGGAGACGAACCAGGAGAGATGATGACTCTGAAAAACAAACTGAGGGTTCTAGAGGGGAGGAGGGTAGGGGGATGGGTTAGCCTGGTGATGGGTATTAAGGAGGGCACATTCTGCATGGAGCACTGGGTGTTATGAACAAACAATGAATCATGGAACAGTACACCAAAACAAATGATGTAATATATGGTGATTAACATAACAATAAAAAATTAAAAAAAAAGGCAATCTTCAAAATGTGAGAAGATTTTTTTCAAATCATATATTCAATAAGGGGCTAATATTCAAAATATATGAAGAACTGATGTATATCAATAGCAAATGGGCAAACAATCCAATTTAGAAATGGGCAGAGGATCTGAAGACATATTTTTCTAAAGAAGATATACAAATGGCCAACAGGCACATGAAAAGATGCTCAGCATCACTAATTATCAGGGAAATGCAAATCAAAACCCCAATGAGATACCACCTCACACCTGTCATAATGGCTAAAATCAACAACACAAGAAACAATAGGTGTTCACGGTGAGGATGTGGAGAAAGGGGAACCCTCTTGCACGGTTGGTGGGAATGCAAACTGGTGCAGCCACTGTGCAAAACAGTATGGAGGTTCCTCAAAAAAATTAAAAATAGAACTACCCTACAATCCAGCAATCCCACCTCTGGATCTTTATCTGAAGAAAATGAAAACACTGTTTATGCACGCCTATGTTTACTGCAGGATTACTTACGAAAGCCAAGACGTGGAAACCACCTGAGTGCTCATCGATAGATGAATAGATAAAGGAGATGTGGCATAGATACACAATGGAACAATAAACCATAAAAAAGAAGAAAATCTTGCCATTTGTGACAACATAGGTAAACCTTGAGGGTATTACGCTAAGTGAAATAAGCCAGACCAAGAAAGACAAATACTGTATGATTTCACATATGTGTGGAAACTAAAAAACAAAACAGAACAAAATTCCCAAGTACAAAGAACAGAATGGTGGATATGAGAGAGGAAGGCAGTTGACGGGAGGCCAAAAAAAGATGAAAGGTGTCAATTGTATGGTAAGGGATGGTAACTAGACTTACTGTGGCCAGCACTTTGCAGGGTATGCAAATATCGAGTTATTATATTGTACACCTGAAACTGATACAATGTTATATACCGATTTTACCTAAATTTTTTAAAAAAGTTCCTGAATTGAACTAAATTGGCTCTGAGTGTCCTAAGCCATTTAAAATGACTTACATATTTAGAAAAGATCATTGTTGTGGCAATCACAGTAAGCATGATAGTTTTGAAACAGAACAGTTTTTATTGCTCTGGGGTTATCTTTGATAATTCAAGTAAAAAGACTATTAGTTCCCTCCCCCCCAAAAAAATGTATATAGGAATTTAGTGGATATGAGATTGGGGGAATTAGAAGCATTAGTTTGAGTGGCGTAGCTAGGATGTTTGAAAGTTTGTCCTTTGAGTTGTTTCAATACCCTTCAGGCCCGACCTGAACACCCAGTCCTTGGTTCTCTGCAAGAATGTAGACTAACTTTCACCACATCCTGGCCAGTTACTATCAAGAGAAATGTCCACAAAGCAGAATGGTGTCCCAGTTATTTAAACATATCCAAAATGATTTTTGAATGTAGATTTTCTCACATAATTATTAAAAATGCTGATAGATTATAATGCCACGAGTAAATGCCAATCATTGTGATGGATGTTATGTTAAAAAGTCTGAATGTGTTGGAGAAGCATGTTAAAGTGTTTATAGGGAAAACATTACAGTAATTGAAATTTGCCTTCAACATGTGTGATAGGGAGGAGAGATGAAATAAAATTGTTAAGGTATTGACGCCTGGGATTCAGTGAATTATTCTCCCTACTTTGGATTATGTTTTAAAGTTTCCATAATAAAAATGTGAGGCAACCGACGATTATGGTATTATGGTATGGAACCTGTACGTTTTAGGTACAATATAAACATTCCCTAATGGAAAATCTCAGGAGAGATAAATTCTTTAGGTATATTATGCTCTTACATTGAATAAGTAGAGAGGTAGCAGGTAAAAATGCCTTTCTTAGGATCATAGAGTTAGGTTGAGGGTGCTTTTCTTTTTTTTTTTTTAAGATTTTATTTATTTGAGAGAGAGAAAGAGAGCATAAGAAGGGTGAGGGGCAGAGGGAGAAGCAGACTCCCCGCTGAGCAGGGAGCCCGATACGGGGCTCGAGCCTAGGACTCTGGGATCATGACCTGAGCCAAAGGCAGACGCTTAACTGACTGAGCCACCCAGGTGCCCCTCCCAACACACCTTTTTTTTTTTTTTTTTTTTTTAAGATGAGGGTGCTCTCCTTCTCAGTGTTAGTCAGTATGTAGTGAACATCTTCAACACACCAGGTCAAAGAATGGGCCCTGATCACACTAGTATGAATAAGGCATAGTGCAGCCCAGGGAGGAAACCAGTCACATAAACAGATAATCATAAAACAATGTCATAAGTAGGAGGGAAGGCCATAGCATTTTCTTTTATGTGCTGTGAACAACATGAGAAATAGCATGATGAATAAAAATAGCATATACTGCTGAAGGAAAAACAAATGGCTGAGTGTTGCCAGAGTTGTGAATTCAAGGTAGGAAATGAGAGAGAGTCAGAGGCAGGCAGTGAACTTCATCTGGGAGGTGGTAGAGAGCCCCTGAAGAGTTTTGAGGTGAGACAAGCTGGGTGGAGGGTAGGTTTGAGCAGACAACATTGGAATCAGGGAAGACAGAAGGCATCTGTGGTCGTCCACCAGGTGAGAGACCAGGAAAACCTGAATTGGATCCAGACTTTGCGGGGGAAGGAGAGGAAGAAGGGGAGTTTCAGCCCAGTATTGTAGCAATAGGACAGCATGAATGCTTTGCTTTCCCTACGTCCCTTCTCTCATCTTCCTTCTCAACTCTTCCACCCCCTTCTTTTCTTGTCCTTCTTTCACCTTCTTTCTGTCTTTCCATTGTCATGGCTTGCACAAAGTTTTAATCTTTAAAAATTTGTTTTGTATAGGGTTAATGCATGCTCCTGGAACAGAACTCAAAATACAAAATGTATGTAACTAAAAAAAAAAAAAGTCTTCTTTCTGCATCCCTTGTTCTCTAGCTGCTTTTCAACTTCTCTTTCCTCCAAGGAGCCAGCCATTGTTCCTTCCAAGGCTCTTGTGTAATTGCTTCGGCGATAATGTCATGCGCTTATGACCATACACACATACTTGCAAAGACTTTTAAAAATAACTTGTGTGAAGACTCTGTGTACATACCTGACAAGTTAATTAGCATGCTCTCTGCACTGTATTAAAATCTTATTAATTAACTCGATGGGCCATTTGATTACATAGCTCCAAAAGAAAATGTTGATGTCCTTTTGCAGACAACAATGGGCTCACCAAAGATATTTGCATGAATCATCTTCTTTTGGGGGATGAAAAGGGTTAAATTAAACTATCGGAAACTTTCCCTTTCTAGTGGATAGGACTGCTACTGTAATGTCTATCTGGAGTCTTGATTAACCTTCAGAAAACCTCAGCAAACAGTCTCCAACCTACTAAGAAATTTGTTATGGAACAACATATTACTCTGCTAAAAGGCCTCTATCTTAACTGTCAGAGTAGTGAGATCATAATTAATTGGCTTTCATTTTTCCTTTTTAAATCAAAGAAAAAACCTTTAGGCTTTCTTCAGGGCAGGTTGTGGCATTTCCATGTAGTAAACATTCCAGCTTCTACTTTCACCGTGGGTACACTGCAGTGAATCCCTGACTGCAGTAATTCCTGGAGGAGCAGAATATATGATGCTTTCATAAATACATATTAATACATTTGTCTTCTTCCAGTCCAAGCCAGATTTTCCTGGCTGCTTATTTCCCCAGGTGGCCAGAAGAATACAATCCCTGATAGAAAAGTTTGGCGGCTTCACACGCATAACTGATCAGCAGGAACACTCTCCCTCCGATAATGTTCTTGTGCTTCTGTGGGTGAAAGATGGTACAGTGGTCATCTGATAGGCATAATATAATAACTTCATACACAATTAAGACCATTATATTTGAATCTGTGGTAGCATTTTCCTTACAAGGAAGTCATTGTGGTGTCTCTCCTGATTGGATGGCGGCCCCCAAATGTGGGGGTGTTGATAGGGTGGAAGACAGTAGCAGGAGAGGTGAAAGAATTCAGCAGAGGCAGAACAAAGGAGATAGAAGTTTCCTGAAGACACCACAAGGGAATGGCGGGCAGATCAATAGAAGAGAGGCTGTCTGCCACGAGGCAGCACGTGGGGGCTGTTTTTAAAGAGGGAAGGCGAGGAGGTGTGGCCACATATGGAATTTTCCCTTTTTTCTGGTAACTGTGCCTGGATGTAAGTAGCCCATTGGTCAGTTAGGGTCTATGGATACTTTGAGGTGGGTCCCCAGATGGGGGTCCCTGTGGGCCCTCTCTATATTCCATTCCTCAAGCCTGTTTGTCTAAAAGTGGTCCCTACAGTCTTTAATAAATCCTTACTCAAGGAATAAGTCCTGTAAATACATAAACATTTAGACTAGAAATAATTATTATGATCATGCCGTGTTCAAATTCTGGCTTTTTTAAAAATATAATTTGCAGTCCTAAATGCTCTGAAGCACATTGAGAGAATTAAAGAGAATATAAATTCCTAAAAATGTTAAGCACAAAATTGTCAGATTATACTTTCTCTCTAATAAGAAGCTAGCTAGCATACTCCAGAATGTCATAATTTTCTTATATTTCAAGCAAAAGCACTCCAATTAACTGGTATCCAACTAAGGTTAATGTTATTTTACAAAATCAATTTGCTTTTAGATGTTGTGACTGAAATTATATTATTACCCAATGCATATTTTGCTGAATTATTTAATAATACCTTCTGCACCAGTTTTCTAGAATATGTTTATCTGTTTTATTCCCTGCTGTATTCCCAGCTTAGAACATAGTAAGTGTTCAATGAATATTTTTAAACCAACAAATACATTTATCTATGACCCATGTTTCTATTAGAATATTTTCTTCATCGCACATTGTGCATCTTTTTTTTTCTTTGTTGTTGGAGAATAAAAGCTATGCAGCATAGGATAAAAAGCATAAGACTGAAAAAAATTTTTGCTTGATTAACTCATTTTGTCCCAGTTGCATGAAGCCTAGTATAGAAAAATACTAACAATTTAATGGCTTCATTATTTTCTGTACCTCATTTCCCTAGTTCAGGTTGACTACAAATATGGAAAAGCCAAGAACTGCAGCCAATCCCCAGCCACTCCCCAGCCCCATGTAAGAATGGACCCTGAATAGAAGAAAGGGAGAAAGAATAGAACAGAGAGAGAGAGGAACAGAAGATACAGGCTGAGAGTGGGGAGAGAGTCTTGCTTATGTTAATAGGATTACCATTAATGTGCCTTTTAATACAAAGCGCTCTACATTATGCTACATAGTTCATCATAAGCTAATGAAAGAGCTGCTTTAATTAGGAAGATAATAAGTGATTCCGAGACAAAAGGGAAGGATTCTAAACCATCACATCTATACACATGGAGGGACAGCTGCCCAAGAGAGAGGCTTTGGGGACCGGAAAGAGAGCGAGTAAGCTGCATGACTGCGGTAACTAGGAGTGAAGGAGGTGACAGTGTCCTCAGCAAAGAGGCACTCCATCCTAAGGTATTAAAATCTCATGGGTTTCTGCTGTGAGACAAAACATTAAGCCAATTCAGCCTCTATTAATTGCCAGAAGAAAATTAGATTATCTCAAATTTTGGAATAAGTCACTAAAATATTCTTACATTTGTTGTCCACATTATTGGTTTAGTCTTAAAATCTGTAATAGTTTTTGATGTTCCTTAGAGAATCAATGGTCTGTCATTTGAAATAGTAGAAAAAGAACACTCCTGCTCCACAGAAAATCATGCCGACCATTTGACTACCAGCACGCTGATTACTAGTAAGAATTGTGCTCGCTTAGATTACATGGGTAGAAAATGAGATATAAATATTACACATGACTATAAATCAATGACACGGCGTAACTCTAGGATACCTTTCTTTTTCATTCTGTCATTACTCGTGCTTTCTTTTCCTAGACACCCAGAAAAATTATTGCCTTATAAAAGATAATACAATACAAAGGTAAGATTAACATATAAACAGATTTCTACTTTAAAAGGGAGGCATTGATTTTCATCAGCATCTTAGTTTTATTTTCCTTCTGCCAAACAAAAGTCTCTATAGGAGTTAGGAGCAAACTTCAAAAATATGTCAGATGAAGACCATGAAGCCAGTGCTGCTCCAAGTTTTCTTTACAACCCGTGCCTGTCCCTGACCTATTACTGAATCACAATAACATAAGTACAGGCATTGAGAGTAAACATTTAGATTTTTTTTGCAGCAATCTGACAGAGTAAATATTTTGTCTTTTGAATTTAATAGTAAAGAATTGAGCATTTTTTCAAGTGATTTTTTTTTTTTTTGCATAATACTGGTCTCTTATGGGTAAGAAATTAGAAGTAAATCTTTCGTTATGGATAATTTCGTAGTTACCCAACTGAACTACTTTGAAAACAGGTGCTTATGTCATCCTTCCAAACTTCTTTGGAATACTCCTGCATATCTAGGACTTTGAGTGTCATAAATTGCTGGTTCTTCAGAAAGTAGAATGGTGGTTACCAGGGCCTGAGCGGTGGGGAAAATGGGGCAATGTTGGTCAAATTGTGCAAACTTTCAGTTATGGGATGAAGGAGTTTCGAGGAAACTAATGTATAGCATGGTGATTATAGTAAATACTGTATTATATACATTTTATTCATTTATACTGTATTTTATACATTTTATTTGTATTATATACATATCTCACCACAAAGAAGAAATGGTAAACGTGTGGTGATGGATGTGGTAATTAACTCTAGGGTGGTAATCATTTCATAATATAGAAGTGTATCAAATGAACACATTGTATACCTTGAGCCTATATAATTTTGTATGAAATTATATCTCAATAAACCTGGAAAGAAAATAAAATCAGCATCTCTGAAAAAATCTGTTTATGTTTTCTCTGCTATTTAAAATTGTATTCTTTTTTTATTAACATATAATGTATTATTTGTTTCGGGGTACAACAAAAAATAAATATATCTTATGTCTGGAATGCCTTCATATATTTTGGAAGAATTTTTAAAAATTCAGCCTTACAAAGTTCAGAATTGAAACCAAGCCTGTGGGGAACATTTTACTTCTGTAACATCAAACATTTACAAGCTATTGTTGATGGAGATGGTAATAAAAAAAACAGAGGCCTTTTGTACTTACTCTTCATGAAGTAGTTAGTTATACATTAGGTTACTGACAAACTTATCACCTGAGTATGGCAGGAACACGCTCAGTATGCTAAGTCATGAGAGTAAATATCATGTCAAAAGAAGAGAACACAACTGCAAATAATTGGGAACTAAGGCCATTTTATCAAGTTGAATTTGGACATATGGGCATTTGAACTGAAAGAACATTTCAATAGTCTGTAGTCATGTGATAGGAGTTGGGGGAATGGATACATTTTATCATCAAATCTGAGATACCTTCACTATCCACAGATCCACTCCCAAGCCCCGCACTTCTGTCCCAGCCACAACCTCAGTCTCCAGAGACCAGGCAGCAGACCACCAGGAACTGCTGGGATATGTTTTTGGGAACCTTGCATCCTTCCTGCCATCTTGGTTAGTTAGCCTTTGTCATTTCCCTTCCAGTCTAATTTCCCCTCTTGGTATTGTTGGCTCTTTTTTCCCCCTAACCCAAACTACTCAGGCATATGCTCATTTTTATAGTGCCTGTCTAAGGCAAACAAACAAAAAAAATCCCTCTTTTTACCCTCAAACTTTTCATTAAACCTCTTTCCCTTTCTTTGGCAGAAACCCAACTTTTTCATAAGAAAGGACATGACCTTGCATTCAGGGGCAGTTTTTCCTACATTCCACATATATGGAATGTCAATCATCCTCTATCCTCAGTGCTGCTTCCAGAGCATTATCACATTAGCCTTTGGTAAAGATCTCTACCACTTTGAGATTATTCCATCAGGTTGTATCATCCCCTGGCCTTGATTGCTATTGTCACGTGCTTATTTTCTGGGATTTGGAAATCCCTCTTCCTTCAAGATGTCTCTTGGAGATACAATGGGCCCATCAAGAGGCCACAGTTACAAAACTGAGCTCATCTTTTCTACCAACCTGCTCCATCTTGCCTTCCACCCACTATTAAGTTTCATGCTTATGCCTTCAACGGTTTAGCATCTAAATTTTTTATACTCTACTTCACATGATGCTTCACTATTAGCTGCTCTATTCCTTGATGATTTCATCTCCAGCCGTGTTCATCTACACCTCTCTTTCATAATTCAAGACTGTGGCCACACCCAGATCTTATCATCACTTGGAACTGTCCCACTTCCAACACATTAAATCTGAATGCCCCATTCTTACCACAGCTCCCCTCCCACAAGTCTCCCCACTCAGTACTCTTACCAACCCTGTCCCTGACTACATATGGCCTGGTAGCCTGGGATCCCTCTACCTTCCTCTGTTTGTTCTATTTTGTCTTCTTTACCTTCTCTGTCTTGCTT
This sequence comes from Eumetopias jubatus, assembly GCF_037043125.1. Taxonomy (NCBI): domain Eukaryota; kingdom Metazoa; phylum Chordata; class Mammalia; order Carnivora; family Otariidae; genus Eumetopias; species Eumetopias jubatus. Next base: position 28,108,080 of record NW_028274807.1, read on the forward strand.
TGATGTCATGGGCCCTCCCTTCAAGCATTCTTTTGCCAGTTTTTTAAAACTCTAGTCGTATTGCCTTTCTACCCATCCTCATGGCAAATACTCAGTCTAGGTGCCCTATTTCTGTAGATCTAACCCAGACAGCTGAGTTATTGAAGATGATCACATAACTGTACATGTTCATGACACTATAAATTCCTGGTGCCCAAACTCAACTAGGTTTTCAATACTTTGTGTATTTCCCTACTGAATTTTCTCCACTCTGTTTAAATCTTTCATTTGTTTTCTTCACTATCGACCAATAAATTTGCCTCCTTGTTCAGAGGAAAAATATAGCTCCAACTTCCTGCCACCAAACCTACAAACAGAAGTTCCAAGAAAGAAAAGTTATTTCCCTGGTTGAAGATTAATCCCTGCATCTGGATTCATGATCCTATCTCCTGCCTTTCTAGGATACCTGTGATGGGCTGAGTATTTGTGTCTCCTCAGATTCATACGTTGAAATCCTGACCCCCAACGTGATGGAATTAGGAGGTGGGGGGTCTTCAGAAGGCAATTAAGTTTAGATGATGTCAGGAGAAGAGAGCCCCCCTGGTGGGATTAGTGCCCTTAGCAGAAGAGGATGAGACACTAGAGCTTCTTCATCACCACCATGTGAGGAGACAGAGAGAAGGTAGCTGTCTGTGAGCTAGGAAGTAGGTCCACACCCAGAACCAAATATGCTGGCACCTAGATCTTGACTTCCCAGCCTCCAAAACTGTAAGAATTAAATGTCTGTTGTTTAAGCCATCCAATCAATGGCATTTTCTTACAGCCTGAGCTGACTATGTTGATAACCCTCTTCTTTATCTTTAAGTCTTACTTTTCTTCTTTTATTCATCAGTCCATAAACATATCCCATGTTCTCACATACTAAAAATTTGTCCCTCAGCCTCCCACCTCCCACCAGGCACTGTCCTTTATCACCTCTGCTTCACATCTAAATCTTTTGAAAGAGTTGTCTACATTCATTGCCTCTAGTTTTCAGCTCCACACATTCTTCACACCTTTTCAATCTGGCTTCCGCTCTTGTGACCTGTAGAAACTGTTCTTGGCAAAGCCAGCAGTGACTGACTTTCTTGCTGCTAAATCACTGAAATCTTTCCTTGTTTGACCTCTCTACTCCTCTTCCCACTACTGACCATCCCTTTTGATCGTTAAATCACGCTCTTTCCGTTCCATCTCACTGACATTGACATCTCAGATTCCTTTGTGGTATCCTGAAATGCTTGTATTTCTCAGGGTTCTGTCTTAGGTTGTCTTCTCTTTTCAATTTGCACACTTTCAATTTTTCAGTATCTCCCTCATTTCCTGTTGTGGCTTTAACAACCCTCTTTCTATATGCAGGTGCCTCCGAAGTTCATCTTTCCAGGGGCAATCTCTCTCCTAACTTTTAGATGTGGAAATCCCTCTTCCTACAAGATGTCTCTTGGAGATACAGTGGGCCCATCAGAGCCCACGGTTGCAAAACTGAGCTCATCTTTTCTATTAACCTGCTCTACATCACCTTCCACCCCCTACTTAAAACTAGAAATCTGAGTATCATCCTTGACTGTTCCCTTTCCTTTACTTTAGAATTCCTAGCTTTGGATCAATTCATCGCTTTTTTCTTTATTTCCTCTATTACTTACCTAATTCAGTCCATCATCTTATTTTCATTCACCTTAACAGGAGTCTCCATTTCTCTAGTCAGATCTCCCTTCAACTTATGCTCCACACCACAGACCAGGATTTTTCTAAAATGCAAATCTTACGCACATGCTACTACCGTGTTTAAAAGTGTTCAATGGTTCTTCATTACATGGAAAGTCCAAATTTATTAACATGCCTCATATGATCCTTCTTCTGAGCTCTTACCATTCTTCTGTTTGCCTTTTAATGCTTCAATCATTTGGATTTTTAACTGTCTCGTCTCTCTCCCTCCCCACACCCCACTCCTCACACCTTTCTCTCTCTTGCTCTCCTGACTCCAGGTCTTTGCACAGCCTCTTCTGTCTTGAGTTTTCCACCCCCTACCACCCCCCACCCTGCCCCACCTCACTGCCTGCTTCCTCTGGCTAAATTATACATACAATTCAAGTCTCACTTAGACATAACTTCCTTTGGGAAGCTTTTTTTTCCTCCCAGAACTGGTGTGGGGATTCTCCTTTTTGCTTCCACTGCAATTCATTTTACTTTTCATAATACTTGTCACATTCTATTGTAGTTTTTTAAATTGTACTTTTCTATTTTTGACTTTTTATTCCCCATTAGCCTGTCAGCTCCATTAGGGCAAGAATTGTTTGTTTTGACTCTAATGCTCTGGTACATTGGAAGCTCTAATAATTATTCAATGTATGAATGCAGGAAGAAAAGAATAGGAAGATGCAGGCAGAATAAAGCCAATGGAGGCAAGGAACTTAGGAGATCAAAACTAAATATATAAATCAAGTTCAGGAACTTAAGAAATTAGAGTAAAAAAAGTTAGAAGAGCTGCCTCTTCAGGCCCTCAGATTTAACAAGTTCAAGACAAAAAGGCAGATTCCTTGGTATCTTTATATGTCTTGTTGGTTGTCTTGGCAACCCAATCAATGGCATTTTCTTACAGCAGCCTGTAAGAACAGGCCTTGTCTTGGCCATGTTGTTTCCACTTGGTTTAGCCCCTCTATGGTCTGTCTGCCTGCTTTTCCAAGGAGTTTCCTCTCAGTGTCCAGGTGCATAGTTCTTTGAAATTTTACCTTTGTCGTTATCACTAAGCATTCCTTATGAACCACTGGTTTGCTTTGGCTGGTTACTTAGGCATGGCCCCTATCCTCTAGAAGTCCATACTCAATCAAATGCAAAGCACAAATATTTCATTGAGAAAATATAAAATGAAGACTAAATAACATTTATTTAATAAATGTATACAGGGCAATTGGATTGTGTCAAGTGGCAAGAGTGAAGGGGTGACAGATGTTGCATGATTTAACCCACCACCCCTCAGAGTGATACATACATGGCTATCCTCAAAAGTGTCACATGACTATATGAATCCACTAGATGTCTCATAAATGTTTCCCATATGCTACCTTCCTCCCCCCCACCACCACTTATAATACCCTACACAGGATAAAGCAAGTCAAAATCTCTGATATAAACCAACTTGTGGGAACCCTGTCACCCAGGTCATCAAAATTTACACAGGGATTTTTAAAAACCATTTAGATTCAAACTTATATGCTACTACACCACTAAGTTCTAAGTTGTAGCTTTGTAATTGTAGAATAAAAATATTTCCAAAACATCAAAATTAAGAATTTCTGTTCATCAAAGGACACATGCAACAAGGGTGAAAAGACAATCTATGGGATGGGAAAAAATATTTGCAAACCATATATCCAATATAGGATTATCTAGAACATATAAATAACTGCTATAATTCAACACTATCAATACAACCTGATTTCTAAATGGGAAAAGACTTGAATAGACATTTCTCTAAATAAGACATACAAATGGCCAACAAGTATTTGAAAGGATGCACAACATTATTAATCATTAGGGAAATGTGAGTTAAAACCACAAAAATTAAAACTTCTATGTACCTATTAAAAGTGATAGAAAATATTGTGATACTATTCTATTAGAATATTCAGAAAATAAATGTATATTATTTGAGATGCATTGTGTATAATATTTCTCAGAATTATAACCATATTTACTTCAACTTTTTGTTCTAGGAATTATGTAATTTTGTTATAATCAAACTTTAGCAATGAATGGATGAGTGCACTCAGAACAATGAATGGGAACTGATTAGTCAGCCATACAAGTAAAGTGAAATTTAAGATTCACTTAGTTGTCACAGAACACCAATTATCTAAGATTTGCATTAGTCTACTGTAACTACTTAGGAGCCTGTCGTCTTACTTCTTGCGCAATAGAATGCCCTGTGGTCAGCAACCTCCAAGATGGCCACAGTGTTCTTGGCCTCCTGATACTCATGTCCATGTATAAGTGTGAGCTTCTAATGAGCAGAATACAGCAGATGTAATGGGATATCGCTTGTTAGATTTGGTTACAAGAAGACTGTTGTTTCCATTTTGGGTGCTTTCTTTTTCTGTCTCTTTGTCTGTTTCTCTTTCCTTCTCTCTGACTCTCTCTGCCCTTTCTCAGGGGAAACAAGCTATAGTGTTTTGAGTAGCCCTATGGTAAATACCACACAAAAAGGAAGAGATATCTGAAGATAAGAACAAATGAAGATCGAGGCTGCCAAAAGCCACATGAATGAGTTCAAAAGTAGATCTTCCCAGAGCTGAGATGACTATAGCTTTAGCCAATACCTTGACTGCAACCTTGTGAGACACCAGACTCAGAGACACCCAGCTAAGCTGTGCTTGGATTCCTGATTCACATAAGCTATAATAAATGTCTCTTGTTTAAAGCTGGTAAGTTTTGCTATAATTTGTTACACAGTGATAGATAATATATAACCAAATGTACCAAATATAATAAACTTTTAAAGGTAATATTTTACATATAATTTTCATTCATTTGTACATAAAGCTACATACTAGGATTTTCTTTGCCCTGGTTTCTGTTCTCTCTTGTCCCAATTCCTATACTATTAGGTTGATCTAACTTCTAATGTTTGGATCACACATGTCCAGCCTGATCTGACTGACACATTATTCTAGCATTACCTACTGTCTTTTCAATGTTCTTTTTTTCTTCTCAATCTGAATTAGAACATACTTTTTTTTCCCAATCTTCCTCCAAATTTTTAGGAATATCAGAAGAAAATGTACATATTTATGAGCTATGAGTGTGCTTGAGTACATGGTGTTGTTAATAGGAACAGTTCCATTTGGTGGCTGGGTTTTCAAATGCATCAATCAGGGCAAGATTAAACCTTTGGTTCCTGTTCAGAATCTGACTATTTCTCATCACCAACCAGAATCACTATCATTGCTCACTAGGATTAGACCAATAGCCTCCAAATTGGTCTTCGTCCTTCTACCCTTACTTTGCTTCAGTCTGTTCTCAACACAGAAGGCAGAATGATCTTGTTAAACCACAGGTCAGCTCATGTCTCTCTTCTGTTCAAAATGCTTAAATCGTTCCTTATTTCACTCAGAGTAGAAGACATTAGAATGTCCCAAAGTGTGCCCGAGCTCCAACCTTTAACCTGGTAATCCATGAACTCCTCATCTATACCACTAGCCTCTCCACCTCACTCTAGCCGCACCATGTTTGCTTTGTTCCCATTTTCTAGGAACACTCCTACCTTGGGGCTATTGCTCTAGTTCTTTCCTCTGCTTTAAATCTTCTTTGCCCGGATATGCTCTTGGCTAACATATTACATCCTTGAAGTCTTTGCTCACAATTTCGCCTTCTGAAAGAGACCTACTTTGACCTCTACCATATATTGTAACTGTCTACCCCTGCCCCAGTCTTCAGAATTCACCATTGTTTATCATCTTCTAATCTATTCAATAACTGACTTGTTATTTGTTTCATTTATGGTTAATCTGTCTCCACTAGACAATAAACTCCATGAGGAAAGAGGTCTCTGCTTTGTTCACTTTTGAAAACTCAATCACCTAGATTTTATCAGGCACATAGTAGGCGCTCAATATTTATTGAATCAAATCATGAACTCACTGGAATTGAGTTGCCCTTCTAGCTCTTGAAATATGAAAAGTGGTAACAAAGCGTTAATGATAAATAAGGAGAAATGCTAAAAATTTATAGCTATTGAATAAATGAAAACACTTATCTAGCAGAGAGTCCTTATGTTCCCTCAGAACAAGTAACCTGATGGCGCATAATAACAAATAGGGACATGATTTATTCATTACCATTTACAGCATCTTGACTGAGAAAATTAAATTGTTTTGTGGATGCTTGATACACTCTGAGCCCTTTTCAATTTCTTTACTGTTCTTCCCTTGTTAATTTTTCTCGTTTTCTTTAAAGGATTGTAGGCAAGTAAGCAATATTCTGCTTCTTTGGCAAATGATCATCTGGCCTCTTGAACTCCTTCATGGAGTGTGTCTCTACAGGTTTACTTAGCATCCTGAGTGGGATGATGGAATTAGAGAATGATTTCTTACTGGAAACCATAAAAAATAAATAAAATAAGAGTAAATGCTTCTTATTTTTGCTACAGTGCAAGATGAAACAGATGACCAGCAAAAGGCATTTTCCAACATCAATTTTTAAAAATATATTTCACTGATCTTCATTGTCTTAGGGGAAAAATGCTTTTCAACTCATCCTTTCTGTTGCTGTTCACATCGTCACTAATATCAAATCTCAGATTTGAAATAGAAAAGGCACACTAGGTATCTCATTTTTAATTGAGGGCCTGGATTAGGAAAATCAAAATTAAATTTCTTTTCCCTTAGTATTAGGTAAAACATTATGAAAACATAGATCAGGTCCTTTGTAAAATATCTTTATGATGAAAATTTGCATGTAATAAAAATATTTCCCAAACCTAGCTTAGGATTTAATAACTATGAGCAACAACATCTACTACAACCAAATTCTAGACTAGGAGCTAGTCAATTACTTGCCTCTTCTTATAAATAAAAATTTTTTGGAACCTACCCATGTCCATTCTTTTGTGAACTGTCCATAGCTGCCTTTGTGCTACAACAGCAGAGTTGAATAACTGTGATAGAAACTGCATGGCCTGCAAACTTAAAATATGTGCTCTTGGACCCTTTACCAAAAAAAAATTTGCTGACCCCCAGTTCTAGACAAATAAGAAATTGGGGCAGCTCCTTATATTTCATGACACTGAAGTTAACTTCCACGTTCACTTCTATTATTTAAGAGGGAGAGAGAACATGGAGAAATTTCAGAGTTTTGTGGGTGGGAGTAATTAGTGTGAATTGACCCACATGAGTTGGAAAAAAACAGAAGGAAATGTTGGCCCCCATGAACTGCCCAGGTTGACCATACTCCCGTTCCTCGGTCCCCCTCCCCCACCCCCATCCTCTTGGACATCCTCTTCACTAAGTGCCTGAGACACCTAAGTTTTTCTAGAGGTGTTACCATTAACAGAAATGTCTACCTGTCCATCATGACCTCTGACTTTACTTTCTTTCCTAAATTAATCTTTCTTTAGATTATGGTTGGGTATCCTAGTTCACTGCTTTGGCCTAGATGCATTCTATGATGCTCTTAGCTACTTTGCCCTCTGTTTCTGGGTGCCAAGATTCTGGCCATTGGACTTGATTCTCAGTCCTTAAACTTCAGGAGGGTTTCCAACTTCTCATTCTTAGATTCTCGTCTCAGGCTGCCCTTCCTGTTCTGTGGCCTGATCAAACAAGAGACAGTGAGTAAGAAAGGACTTAGCTAGCATTCTGATATATTTAACAGGACATTGGAGGACATTACTGGAGCTGGAATGACTTAGTCTGAAGGGGAGAGGGGGCATAGAAAATTAAGGCTGCTAAATTTTGAAATCCCGTTAGTTTTCTCCATCTGGAGAAGGGCAATCAGTTTTGCATATCCACAAAGAGATAGATGTGGAAAAAAAACTTGGTAAATATGAGGATTGGGATAAAACAGTAAGCAAAAAATTACTAAGAATCACAAAATTTCAAGGTGGAAAAATTCTATAAACAAGATAGATCTCAATATCTTGGGGGTACCTGGGGAGATATTGGAGCTTAAAATCCAGGGATGATATTGATGACCTATAGAGATTTCCTTGAATTGTATGATTGAAACAATAGGTCTAGTATCATTTTTACTGAGAAAAGCTCTCTAGAGGCAAAGCAGAAAAACCGTATTTCACAAAATTTAAAAGAAACAACTACCATGGAAAAATAGTTTTACAAACAAATTAGTCTTTTCCTTTAAGGAATGTAATCTTCAGGTTATACTAAGATGGGATATTTTTTTTTTTTACTCTATAATAATAAGTATAATTTCCTATATTTTTTCAAGTACTTTTATGGACTTGTTTTTGCTTTCTAGTGTTTAATCCATATGAGATTTATTTTGTTTCAGTTGAGGTAGGAACCTCTTCTTTTTCAAGTATTTAGCTAGTTTTTTTTATCCCTTTATTAAATACCTCATTCTTTTTTTAAACATTTTTAAAGATTCTATTTATTTTTGTGAGAGAGAGAGAGAGCGAGAGAGAGAGTGAGTGTGTACAAGCAGGGGGAGGGGCAGAGGGAGAAGCAGACTTCCCGCTGAGCAGGGAGCCCAATGTGGGGCTCAATCCCAGGACCCTGGGATCATGACCTGAGCTGAAGGCAGATGCTTAATTGACTGAGCCACCCAGACTCCCTGAATACCTCATTCTTATCCATTGATTTTAAGTACTGAGCTCAGAGTATGTCTAACTCCCTGTATCCTTCATGGACTCTACACAGCTTTGCTGGCCCGCATGAAACTTCATATATGTCCACAAGATTCAGTTTACATTTTGAGATAGTGTATTTCACTATTTGTTATAGCAGGTCTTCATATTTTTGCTCAAAAGAATCCCAATTGTCCTATTTATATTCTTGATTAATTTTATAACACATACAATCCAATTTTATAAAATATACATATGTATTTCAGGTACACATTGCATGTGGTGCTTATAAATGCTCTGAAAAAAAGATCTTGGAGGCAAACATCAATCTGGTAATGTTGGCTGTCTCAAGGAGAAGGAAGGGATGATGGGTTATATAGAATGCATGGGTCATGATTACAGAGATGATGGGGCAATTATCTGACTCAGATTCAGATGCCAGGAAAGGCATTTTAGGAGCAGCCATTTGTACCAAATTCGGAGACATAGATGAACTAGTGATGTGAAGAAGGAAAGGAGATCATCTTAAGTAGAAGAAACAAATCACATGCAAGGTGATACCTTCAGGGGACTGCTAGCTATTCAGGAAGGTTTTAGCACTGGGGAATGTCTGAAGCTTTGGTTGAATGTTTGGGCCAAAGTCACAGTGTAAGGGACAATCATGCCTAAATTAGTAGCTTGGACTTTTGTGACCATTTGGATAAATCATTGAATATTTTCCCTTTTTTTTTAGTAGGGGGGAAGGGGAGAGGGAGAAGGATGGAGAGAATCTTAAGCAGGCTCCAAGACTAGCACAGACCCCAACACGGGGCTCGATCTCACAGCCCTGAGATCATGACCTGAGCTGAAATCAAGAGTAGGAAGCTTGGCCAGGTGCCCCCAAATCACTGAAAATTTTTAAACAAGGCATTGTCATAATCAAGTTTTCATCTTTAAAATGTCACTCCTGCATCCAGATGGAGGTTTGAAGGGAACATCCAGGACATTATATAGAGCTACTACAATAATCTACGTGTAGATCATTTAAACCTTGGTATTCATGTGGCCCAGTCCCTTTGTGATGTCACAAATAAACACACATTTTAGAGCCAAGAATATTTAAATGCAATATAAGACTTTATTAGAATTTCAGGAATAGTGTTATAAAAATCTCCCCTCCCCCCATCCATCTTTCTATCTCCTTCAAACCCTAGAGCTCTACCTAAAAATTTCATCCATTCTCATTTCAGATGTGGGCTCCAGGATTTTTTTCCCACTCCTCTCCCTGCTTTCCTGAATGTGTTCTTTCTCCCCACTAGCTGTCTTTCCCTTTGTCCTATTTCTGGTTATTTTCAATTTTCACTTCTTTTGACCCATTATCACTATGGACATAGCAAATGATTCTTAAGTGTTTCTTGCAAAGGGGAGGAAGATACACTGCAAATACTCATATATAAATCATGTTTATCTTTGTTAAACAAGAGAACTGTATTTAGAGACACTATGTGTTTATTTTCACACGGTGCTCACAGGGATAGAGAAGAAAGAATGGATGTGAAAATAATACTGGAAATAGAACGAAAGCAATTGGCTGCTGAAAGGGAGAGAGTGGAGGTTGTCTAGAAATACTCTACATGTTTCTGGCTGGGAAGGCTGGATAATCGGGGGGTACTTTTGACTAAGTAAGAGGATGCCACAGGAGGAGAAGAGTTGAAGGATACCTAATAAATCCAGCTTTCTGAAGGTTGATTTTGAAGTGTTTTAGGCTACCCAAGAGGAGCTCTCCAGAGACAGATGGATAAATGAGACTGTGCCTTTAGAAGAAGAATGCATTTGAGAGTCATCACTGCAAAGGTGATAGTTTAACCAGAGAATAAGACTGAGAGGCCAGAGTGCAAAATGCTAGATAAAGAATAAGACAGAAGACAAAGAACCTTTAAAACACTGAAAAAGTTAGAACAGAGAGGTAGGAGGAAAAGCAGCAGGTGTAACAAGTGTCATATATTATACAGAGGTTGAAAAACATATGAACTGAGAATTGAAGTAGCCAGAAATAGGCTTAAGAATTGTCCATGACAAAATACGACTTTATTAAGAGCCATTTCAGTGAAGATGGGGACTGGAGGGGGTATTGACTACTCTTTCAATAATTTTGTTTATGAGGATAGTTAGTGAGTTGGAATGGGAATTTCGGAGTAGGCCGACCTTAGGGCCTAGGTAAAAGAGCCTGTGTGGATGAGTAGCCTCTTTTCAAGAGGACAAAGAGAGAAATCGCACTTTAAAGGAGAACCAGGTTTAAGGTAGAGTAAGTAAATTGAGGGAGAGCTGAGTAAAGAGCTTGAGTGAAAGGGGAATTTATTTACAGTAGAAGAAGGCTTCCAGATGGCACTGTGGAAAGAATTTAACATGATTATCTAGCCATATGTGCTAGGAACTGTGAGGCGGTAGAAAAAGAAGACATTGTTTCTGCCTCCGAGAAGCTAATGGTCCAGCAGAGATACTCATTTAGTTAGATATTTAGTCAGAGCCTACTATGTGCTGGGAGACACTGTTCTGGGCATTAAGGTACACTAGGAGGTACAAAACAAGGTCAAGGCCCTCAGAAAGATTATATCCAGTGCAGGCGGACATGCAAACAAAGAAATTCTTTAACCACTTAAAGGGTTATGGTAACTGCCTTGCCCCATAGGACTGACAATTTCTTCCATTTTTGCTTCTGTTAAGCCCTATAAGGGAAGAAAAACAGGAAGTTGTTATTCTAGGGGCCAAAGCAGCTAAGAGCAGGCAGGTGGTGATTCTCCTTTGCAGCGAAGGGGATGATGATTGAGATTAGCCTGGAAAGGAGAGGGGGTGTTCCCTAGGTAGAATATGTAGGGGAAGGCAGGACAGGCATAGGGAACGGTGCGAGCAGAGGCCAGGAAATTGACAGGAAAATGAAGTGAGAATGGCAGATGACTCAGAGGGGAGGAAACAGAGAGAAGGGTGAGGATTAGGGTGTGCAGGACAGGCCACTGCTGGAGCCTGCGTTTTGGGTGGAGGCCAAGGTTGGCAAGAATGCAAAGCACTGTGGGATGAAGTGGTCCCGACATTCTGAAAGATTCTGGCTTACATGCTATCCACCCTGGCACAAAGAAAGGCACTGACGGGTGCTACGGTCTGTGGCCTGGCCCAGTCAGCAGGTTTGGTCAGGGTTCCAAAGCCAATGCCTGGGGAGAGTACGTTGTACCTCTGTTGAGGTTGGCTCAGCTCGGCTGGAAGGACAGTGTGGAAGTGAGATCTCAGGCACGACGAATGCGTATGGGAAGTGAAAGATTCCACTGGGTCTCATAGATGCACAGTTGCGTGGAGGCATCTGGGTAGACACATCCACAGGTCCTCAACCAGGCCACATACACCGCATCTACACGTTCCCTTCATCCAGTCTGAGGTCCCTGTGAGGCCCAGTTCTTGCTCCAAATGAAGGGAATCAGAACCAATGAACATTTAGGTTCTTTTCAGCACTGAAATTCTAAGGCTCTACTTAGGAGTAAAACTTCTTCAGATAAAGAAATGAGCTCTCCTTGTTTTTCTAATTTTACTTTGGAATAACTCTTTTCTTATAAAAACAAAAACCTTTTAGTAAAGGACTGAAAGCATAATAGAAGTTCAATCAATGGGTAATCAATTAATTTATTTCTTATTGGCAGGAAATTGTATTCTTCACATTAAAAGGTAAACCAATTGTTACAAGCTCCAGGCGCAAATAATACAAGCTGCATTTGCATTATCATTTTTTTTCTTTCTGTTTCATTTTGGTTGTCTGACTACAAATGCTTTCAAGTTTTTACTCTTTCTGACTTTTCAGAGGATCAGTCAGCATGCAAATGAACCTACACCCAAAGATCCAGGTTCTGAAAGCAGTAGGGCTGGAGATAAGTGTTTTATAAAGCTTTCTAAATTGGAGAATATTTGTTGCCCTGAAATCTATCATTACTTTGCTCAAATAAGTACTAAGGCATCCACAGCAAGCTTGAGAGGTGATAAAATACCAGGTAAACTAGATCGTTTGAATTTATCTACATGTATGCTCCAAATTTTGGGGTTTGGAAAGAATGTCTCCCTGTCATTTTTTCATATCTGTGGTGATTTTTTTCGTTGATCTTTCTCTTCTATGGTTCCAGCATTCCTTTGACCCAGGGTGATTCTCCTTTTATTAATGTTTACCCTCCTTCCTGTTGAGAGTCAGCCACGATTTCCTTCAGACGCTCTTCCTTTCTTTGCAGATAATATCTGCCAGGACCAAAAATAAACCCTCCTCCTGACTCCCAGAGGCCCCCTGGACACCCTCCTCTTCTGGAAAACTCGCCTCCTGCTCCTTGATTGCAATGCCATTTGTCATTATCCTTTGTTTACAGTCTTTGAGCCAGTTTTCAATCCATTCGACAACACTTATGTCCAAATCAATTAGTATTCATTTTTCAAGTCAGATTTTGCAAGGCACCGCATCAAATGGATTACAATGGTCCAGGCATATTACATCTACACGTTCCCTTCATCCAGTCATTTTGTAATTAGATTTTTTAAAAGTGGGGGAGGGGTGGAGGAGTAGGGGTGGGGGTGAGGGGAGGAGATCAAGTTTCTCCCCAGGCTTGGAGAGGTCCCTGAGCTGCCTGCCAGCGCAGGGTTGGGGAGGGGGCGAGGAATTCATGCCGGCGAGTACTGACGCGGGAGCAAGTTTAATACCCACAGTAAGCTGGAGGATTTTTTAATGGACCTGAAATACCAGCGGCTGCTCACATGCCTCACACCATGTTGTCTAATGAAGCGGCCCCTCTTTCAGCAGCTCCAGCCAGGAGTCTTTGAGTCATTTCTGATCCTCTTTTATCCTTTGATCAACATTTGATCGAGGGAACGAAGCCAAATTGCGATCGTCCACCCGACTCTCTCCCCTTCCTGGCCTCCGTGGTTAAGGCCCCCGCAGCCCCGAACTCCTTCCTCACCAGCTGCACCTCCTTTATTCTTTGGGATGAGGGAGTCGCTGGGCTGTTCCAGATTGTTTTAACCTCCACTGGTCAGGCCGCCCCTGGGGCGGTGGACACGGGCCTCATTACTCAGGCATGTCACGTCCTTAAATGAAGTTGTTTGAAGGGTTGGCTCTTGTTGTCCCCTCATCTGCTCCAGCGCGCGGAGAGCAAACAAGAGCCCTCTGGAAGTCACTGCTCTATTTTAAGCCTTAAGACTCGTAATCGCAATAAAGATGCAGCAGATTGTGTGTGTGTGTGTGTGTGTGTGTGTGTGTGTGTGTGTGTGTGTGTGGTCGAGGGAGAGGGGTGGGCAGCAGGAGAAACCGCGCAGCTCTGGCCGGGGCTAGGAGCCTTTCCTTTCAACAGTTCTTCAGCCTTGTGCTATTTTAAAACAAAGACGGTTCTAGCCTCACTCTCTAAATCTGCCTTTATTTATTTTTTATTTTAGTCTTTTTTTTTTTTTTTTTGCCAATCACCCTAATGCAAAACTCATCAAAAGCTAAAAATTAGTACTGACGGAAAAGGAGTGTGACTATTATGTGCAACCCTTTGTATATATTTGAATGTGTCTCCTTGAATGAAAATAGCCTTTGAGTGGCTTTCACTTTGCCTCATCTCCTCAGTGCCTTGCTCTCTCCTCTGACTATAAGGAACTTTGCACTGGGCAGGCCTCTCAAATCTCCATCCCCCAAAATGAATTTTACAATACTAGACCTTTTAATCTAGCAAATCGGCCCCTTTTATAATTAAATTAAACTTTTCATGGGATGAACCCAACTATCAAATGTCATCTTATCTTTAGCAGCAGAAGTTGAAACAGAAACATCAGACTGTAGACAAGAAAGAGTCAAAACAGATCATTAACACCAGACTAAATGCCTTTAGACTGTTTTACAATGACTTCATGCTTAACTGTTGAAAATAAGCTGTCAAAAACTATGTTGCTGTCTGTTCAAGGAATACAAAGTAATAAACCAAATACATTTGCTTTGAAAAATGTCTGGAGCAGCTCTGAAAAAGAGTTAACAATTTCCCATGGACATGTGAGTGCTGGAGTGAATGGAATTGCTGTTTGGGAGACAGGAAGCACTAAATGTAGACATGCTACATTATGTTGTCCTCTGCTAATAAGAGCTAATGGGAAATGAGAAAGGACCAATTAGAATACAGAGAATGAAAATAAACATTAGAAGATACGGCCCAAACTGCCATTGCATTGTAAGATATATTTTAACTTCCTATTAAACACTTTAAAATGCATTTCACTTTGTAATTAAAAATTCTTTCAAAGGGTATAATAAACAAAGTTCAATGCTAATTTTCAAACTTTGAAAATAAGTGCTGTCTTATTGTAGTCTCCAAAAGAAATGCAAACAGATCTGAGAAAACCAGAAAGAAATCTGAATGAAACTTTGCTACATTGAATCACCTTTAATGTTTTGTGAGGATCTAGTTCCTGATTAATAAAGCTACTGGGACTCTGTGGCAGGAAGATACCTGATACGTGAGATCAGGAAAGAGACAGCAATGCCTTGTTACAATGGACACTAAAGGAAAGAGATGGATACAAAGCACCCAACACGGTGCCTGGTGCTTAGGAGGTGCTCAGTACATGCCTTCCTATTAAATAAACCTATCCAGTCAAAGTGTGATTAGGTACCACTTTTCACATAGGATGATTGGTCTGACCTCTACAACTTCAAATGTCTGCCTAACTGGGTTAGTGTCTTCCTCTTCAAAGTTCAAGGGAGCATAGATGTGTTCTAGGTGCAGCTAATACAGATTGTTGTCACTAGTTCTCCACAATGAAAGGAGTATGATGGATTGGAGAGGTCTTTACAGTTGAGACCTGTTTTCTCATTCTGTCCAGAGTAAATATTCAACTTCGCATCTCTTTGAGCTTTAATTTTTTTCAACTGAAAAAATAGGAAGACTACCACCTACTTTGCAAGGCTGTCATCAGAATTAAAGGAAGTCAAGTCTCTGAAATATCTATCAAAGTTCATAGCAATTGTTCATTAAATGTAATTTTCCTTTCCTTTGAAGGAGAGAGTTGACAAGAGCTAGACAGAGTGTCAAGATATTTGCTGAAGAGGCAGGAGCAACAATTACATGGACTGAACAACACAACTGGGGGTAGGGGGTTGTGGGGGAGCCTGGAGCATACTCCATACCTGGCATGAGTTCAGGTTCATAGTAGCAAAATTAACTTCAAATTCCTAGTCAGGCTGCCTTTCCCCTCTGGCGTTCATAGAGAGTACCATAACTGGGACTCAAATATTGGTGTAAATATCAGATTCACCCAGAAACTTAGTAAGAAAAAGGCCCACAGTCCATCTCTCTTCTATGAATCTAGGCCTCTCTGCTCTTTATTAGCTTTCCAGGTGATTCAGAAAATCTTCAACATTTGTGAACCACCCGTATAGGTCAAAAAGTTACAGCAGACATGACTGGAGTTTACTTTCTGGCTCCAGGCCCTTCTGAGGTAGACTAGCGTTCCAGTGTGCACTCCATTTGTCTAACAGCAATGACTTTCACTTCCATCCCAGGTCCCCTCCAACACCAAAGACTGTGGTTAGAGTGAGTTTCAACAGAGGCTAATGCTTGACTGATGGGGTGATATAGGCCAATGGATCAATATTCCCTGCCCATCTCCGGGAGACAATTCTGAGAGGCATTCTGTGGACTTCCCAGGAGGTCCCAGCGGAATAATGTGCCATTTTGCCCAGCAGCCATTTTGGAATTATACACTCATATTGGATTTTCTCCCTTCTCTGTCCTTCACTCCCATTTTCCTGGAATCATCTACCAAGTGAACACCTGCATATGTAAGTCCTTAGCTCAAGTGCTACTTTTGGAACAGCTCAAGTCACGGCAATAATGTAATGGCTAAAAACATGCCCAGGAAAGAGACCCACAGCCAGCTTCCAAGTGGGAACTTTATAGTCATGCAGCCAGAGAGTGAATTAAAAATGGCTGATGTCAAGAAGGGCTGGGGTTTTTTGTTCAAAAGTGTGCCCGATGCCATACCATGGAAAAGAAAGGCAAGCATAAAATGGAGCCAAGTCTTCATGGTCTGTTGGAGTGGAAAACAGGTCAGGCCCTGGATTTTCTTACACAGATGCCTACAAGAACAAATACATCACATGGTAATAGGAGACACTGAAGAGTTTTTGGAGAATTCCAAGAAGTATATTCCTGGAACAAAAATGATCTGTATTTTTAAGAATTGACCTTGCCCATAGAGAGGCTTGACTTTTACCCTCACTTCTGGGAAGTAATCTTCAAGCCCTTGGAATGTCTGCCTCATCTGAGTGTCTTTGCTTACCTGGAAGTTTGAGCCATGCCAGGCAGTCAATGCTAAAAATGTGATTTATGGTGAAGGCCTTAGGCAACATGGTGTCACATTACCTGTGACCGGGCTGAAGACTAAGGTTAGCCATGTGGAAGATCAATCATGTCTATGTCACCGAGCTGCAATAAAAGTCAGGACACTAAAGCTTGGGTGAGCTTCCCCAGTTGGCAATTCTCCATGTATATTGTCCCACACCACTGCTAGAAGAAATAGGCACCACCTACACCACTCCACCTGTCAGGGACAACTGGATCTCTGCACCTGGCGTCTGCTAGCCCTGCTTTATGTGACTCTTCCCTCTGCTGACTTTAACCTGTGTCCTTTTGCTGTAATAATCCAGAATCATATATCATGGCTTTTTTAAAATCCGGGAATCCTAGCAAATGACCAAACCTGAGGGTGGTCATGGAGACTCCCAAACTTGCAGTTGGTACTAGAAGTGAGGATGGTCATGAAGATGCCTGAACCTTTCAGCTGGCATGAATAAGAAGAGAGAAGGGCAGACTTGATAGCTAATTTCAAAAATACTACTAACAAGTAATAGCCACTACTTATTTATTACAAAGGAGACATAGTACTTATCACATTTTATAGATGATCTATAAGGATAGATGCTTTTGAAGTCATAAGACATAGTAGCAAATTAAAATTACACACAGGGCGCCTGGGTGGCTCAGTCATTAAGCATCTGCCTTCAGCTCAGGTCCTGGTCCCAGGGTCCTGGGATCGAGCCCCATATTGGGCTCTCTGCTCGGCAGGAAGCCTGCTTCTCCCTCTCCCACTCCCCCGCTTGTGTTCCCTCTCTCGCTGTCTCTCTCTCTTTTAAATAAATAAAAATACAATCTTAAAAAAAAAATTACACACTAAGTTGTAATTTAGAGTTGTTTTTTATAAATTATTCAAAAATACATAAAATATTTGGAACGCTGTATATACATGATTGGTAAAGGTGGTTTTACAATCTGTTAGAAGGATTAAGGTAGAGGCGATGTAGATTTATAAATTAGATCATCAAAAGGCTTAAGATAAAGTTTCAAAAATAATTTTTAAAAGGCATACCTGGTATATTTGACAGTTCCTAAGATGGTTCCCAATGATCTCTGCTTCCTCGTATTCATACCTTGTTCCATTTCCTTTCCCTGAGTGTATACTAGACCTAATGACTGGCTTCTAAGGGATGTCACTTCCAAGATCAGGTTGTAAAAGACAGTGACTTCCATTTTGCTCAAATTCTTTCTGGGGTTTTCTTGTTTGCTTACTCGGGAAGCCAGCCGCCATGTTTGGAGCTGCCCTGTAGAGAAGCCCACAAGGGCAGCCTCCAGGCAACAACCTGCAAAGATCTGAGGCCTTCAGACCAATAGCCAGTGAGGAACAGAATCCTACAAACCACCATATGAGCATGACAATAGATCCATCTTCAGCTGAGTGCTGAGATGACAGTCATTTCCTCCTTATGAGAAACACAGAGCCAGAGGACCCAGCTAAGCCACAAGGAAGGCTGACTCACAGAAACTGAAATAAATTGTAAGCCACTACGTTTTAGGATAATATCTTATGCAGCAATAGATAATTAATACATCTGGGCTTAAATGTCAGCTTCACTCCTTTGTAGCAGTGCGATTGTCAGTTTGTAGGTTACGCCAGATTTCTGTGCCTTGTGTTAGATATTTGTGAACTCTGGGATAATAGTAGTGGTTCCCTTACAAGGTTATTGTGAGAACCAATACAGTGAATGGATCCATAGTAGGACTACATAGCAAGAGCTCAATGCAGGTTAACTTTCATTGACACTGGTCTAGGACCTGTGTAGAAATATAAGTGACAGCTACTGGCAATGGGGTTTTCTAAGCTGAGAATGAATCACTCAGGTGATGGCATCTGATGTAACTACCAGTTAAATCTGATAGTATCTGGATGATCAATTCAGAAAACTTGAAAAAAAAAAGAGAACATGCTGCAATTGAGGGCTCGGGTTCCGATTTAGCACCAGAATGCTTAAAGTATCACTGTAAAACCCGACAGATGCATTAAGCTCTTAAGGTATAGGCATCCCATTCTGAAGGTAGGCAGAAGTTGGGGGTCAGTAGTGTTGATGATTAGAAAATGTATAAAAGAAACTCAATATTTTCCCCTATTGCTAGCTTTGTCCTCTGGACTCTTTGGGTATCTAAGAGCTGTGAATTAGGATTGTTTGTCACAAAAACAAATAAAATAAATTTATTGTACTTACCAGAGTATCATCTTCCTCTAATGCATTAATTCAATTATTACCTATTAAAAATGTGTACATGTAATTAGTATTCAGTAAGCATTAAATCAAGTCTGTGGTGTTCTTGTTAGTCAAGCTATATAATCCAAATACACTTCTACCCTGAAATCCTTTTTCTGGCTATTTTTCTTTTCCTCATGCATTTTTCTCATGGAATATTTTAAAAAGCTAAGTCATGCATTTGGAGAGAAGTTTAGAGGGCCAAGATTAAGAGGACAGTTAGGCTAGGGTCCTTCCAACATAATTTAATTTGGGGGTTCTAGAGTTCCAGAAACCTCTCTACTGGGGTAGAAAGGCATTTTAAGAGGACATGATTGACTGGCGGCCCTTGCCTGAGTAATTCATATTCTCATACCAGCCACCTGCAATAACATCAACTTGAAGTGATAAGGATACTGCTAAATTTGCTTTAATTAATGTCAGGTCCCTGAGTAATAAATCACCATTAATTCGTGAGTTAGTTTTTTGGAAATGGCCTAGTCTTTTTGGCTGTCACTGAAATTTGGCTGGGAAAGTCTCCCACTTGTGGGGAGGCCTGTCTGCTCAATCATTTTCTTCACTGTTCTTAGTTTTTCAAGGTGAGACGTCATCTGGGTTGAAGGTATGTAAAATCACTCTTGTTTTCTTCACCAGAATTCTATCAAAGCCTTCTTAACACTGCTACCTTACACCTTAACCTCTGTCAGACTTAACATCTATCAGAAGAATTATGAACTAATTTATTTGAGACATTTTAGCAATTTTCATATACTTCCTTATGGCTTAGGTGGATCCTCTGGCTCTGGGTTTCTCCTAAGTTTCATGACATAGTATAGATTTTGAGAAAGGAATATATCTACATAATAGAAAATACCTGGACTTCTCAACTTCATTTCTCAACATTTTCTTAAAATGACAAAAGGATACACAAAACCGGTTATCTCCTTCCTCTCCTGTCCCTATAATTGAGAGATGCATATTTTTAGAAGAGATTATGTGTGTATATGTGTGTGTGTATGTGCCCATGCATGCGTGTATTTGAAATTCTCTTAGCTAATTGGTATGTCCTTCTTTAACTCAGTTTTTTTTTGTGCTGGTTGGCCTTGCAGAGAATTCCCTTCTCAAATTTGGGTTATTCTCATAGAACAGGTTCTTAACTTCCGAAGGCTCTGTTTCCTGAGATTCCTTTTCGGTTTGATTTTGGCTTGCAGCTCATGCTTCCACTGGTTGATTTTATCTGCTTTGTGGCTACACTATCATGTGCATGCAGGTAACACACAGGTAAAAGCCTGATTTGATGGCTGGTCCTGTGGAATCTGATATTTTGTAATTATGTTTCCTTGATATTTAACTGTGGGGCATTGCAAATTTTGTTAAATTTGAAAGATACCCAATAACATTATCGAACAGTTAATTTGTGAATGTCATGAATTCTGGAGGCTTTTTAATAGTTTTAATTTGTATTGGTTCTTCAGATTCTCAGGGAAATATTGTTTAACCCGGGGTAACAAGGAAACTGTGCTTTCTTAATGCAGTACACTGTCATTAGATGAATATGCTAAGCTACCACATTAGGAATCCGGCCAAGCTATTGAGTCAATTTTCAATTAATTTGGTGGAATGTGGGGGCTGAACAAGAACTGGCTGAGGGTAGAAAGCCTAACACTGACACCTGACACTCATGACAGACATTTCAGCATTTTCACATCCATTAATTCAGTGAAAGGTGGATGGTTGGACTAGGGAATTTCTTAAATCCTTTCCATTGCTGACATATGAAATCATACTTCATGTCCATCTATATGCATTTGTTTATTAATTTCTGGAGGGAGGAGGTACAAGTCAGGGTATAAAGAGTAAGTTTAGGTTAGAAAGAAGGATTAAACCATTCGTGAAAATAGAGAAGAAAATTATCTGTGAATTTGGGAACTTACACAGCATCTCCTAATATCATAAGAAATTTAGGATTAGGTATTCCTTTTCATAGAATCATTGCTAAACAAATGCATATTTTCCATTCAACTCTTGTTCAGCTTCAGTAATTTCTTTTTTTTAAAAAAAGATTCTATTTATTTATTTGAGAGAGAGAGAGCACATGCACGTGTGAATGCAGTAGGAGTAGAGGGAGAGAATCTCAAGCAGACTCTGCGCTGAGCATGGAGCCTAATGAGGGGCTTGATCTTATGACCTGGAGATCGTGACCTGAGCCAAAAGCAAGAGATGACGCTTAACTGACTGAACCACTCAGGTGCCCCTGGCTTCAGTAATTTCTGAGTATTCTCTGTCTAGTCATCCGTCCTTTTAGTTCTCATGAAGCAACTGGCTTCCTAAAGCTCTGAGTTCATTTATGCTTCAACTGGGATCATGAGGTCCTCATTTGCACCCAATCAAAAAGCACATCTCCAATGTCTCTTTATACTTGAATGACTTTCTAGCGTCACACAAGCAGTGATTTTTGTGGGATGAAGGTGGAAATTGCTGGAAAAGAGAAGATCCAGACGAGTTCTGTAGCTTTGTATAAGAATTCCTAGGTGTGGATTGTTTGAATCGCCTCCTCTTCACTTAATTGGCGAATGAGGGATTCCCACCCTAGGGTTATGGTTATGTCCAGACACACAACACTCAACCCTGGACAGATGAGGTAGCCAGCCGTTTATTAGTCACATATACTCCCAATCTGGGGGAGGAGGGCGCCGCATGCCATGGCCATGTGGAGGTTGCACCTGGGAGTGAGTAAATGACCAGGAGCGGTAGGAGGCTGGCCTTGTAGGATCAAGTATCTGCTTCCCACAAAGGAATATAATTGTCTTGTTTGAACAATTCACTGTCTGGCAGGGAACTGAAACCTGCTACTCAGGGATAAGCAGGGACTGTACCTGGTCTCCCCAGTAAGGAGGGTTGTTTTTCTAGGGGACCTTCTTTGCAGGAGCCGAGTGAGGAGGGGAACTTGCAGTTAGGCCATTCGAGGCCCTCCCAACTTTAGCAGATGTCAAGCAGCAAGTAACACTGAACTTTCTTTTCAGGCCAGACAGTACGAGGATGTGTAAAGATTTTTGTTAATTCTAAAGCGAAATGATGAGTATTAAGAGGACCATATTTAAATAAAATATGCATAACTTTTATCAGTGAGAAATACAGACTAATTTTTTTGGAATAACATGTCAGGAGACACATGATATCAAAATCCAGTAGAAACTCTTTTGTTTGGATAGAAAGAGCTGGATGAAGTTTAGATCCTTTCCGTTTTAAGGTTTTATGACTTTTTTTTATCACCTGACTGATAGATATTATTTATCTTTCTCATAGATTTCATTTATATTTTTTTCTGGTTTTAACTTCCACTTTTGTTTTAAGCTCAGCAGATCAGAAATAGATATAAGGTTACTGGCATATAACTTCACAAAAATATTTTATTGATTGCTGTATTCCTATCACCTAAAAGATTTCTGGTTATATAGTAGATTTTCAATAAATATTTGATTACAGAATAGCTGAGAATATAGCTTACCAGGGTTTACATAACTCAGAAGGAGAGGCTGCATCCCACTGGCAGATGATGCTAAACTATTAGGGACTGTTTCTTTCAATTCATGGGAGGTTCAACAGTTCTCTGACTTGAGGATACCTCAGCAAGATGCGCTGAATCAAGCGACACACAAGGGTGTTCCACAGTGTGAACGTGAGGCAGTTTGTAAATGAGTATGGTTGAAACCTCCTCCCGGGTTAAAAAGTCAGGTGCTTGTTTATGGTGTTACTCAACACATCTTTCTGACACACCCAAACTTCTGTAATTACCCATATCACTAAACCCCTAATGAGGACTGTACACGACCACTCAGAGCTGATGACATTGGAGAGAGGCTGCAAGAATCCCACGCTTGAGAAGGAAGTCGGAGGCTATGTGCTCCAGTCTGTCCAGCAGAGGGCGATGGTGCACCTCTGCAAAGACCAGGGCTCCCCCGCCCCCGGACGCATGGGGATGGTCAGCACGATGCGCCGGGCCTGTGTGGACCTGACGAAAAAGAACGCTGCAAAAATATTTCACGCAGAAAGGTACTGAGACCACCTGATACAAATGCAATGCCATCTTGCAGAAGTTATGGGTACCGAGTGAACAGTCTAAGTCACTCACAAATGTAAAATACACTTCCATGTAAAATAAAACAAAAACACTTCGGTAAACTATCATCCCTGAGGGCCAATACCCTACAAAGCTCAATTAGAAGAACACTGAGTACTCCAAATCAAGACAAAGAATGAATGTACAAAGTCTAAAGATGCACCTAAAGATAATCTTAATTATTTTTCTAGCTTCTAACAATGATTGATAAGAATATTAATAACAAACATGTCTAGTGCCTTCAAGTTTCCCAAACATAGACTCACATTATTTTAAACATATCAACCTGTAAGGTAGTTAAAACTTCCTACTTCTGTTTTACATATAAGACACCTATGGTATAGAACACTGAAGTGATTTATTTCAGGACACTGAGCTAGATGGATTAGAGCCAGTTATTCTGAATACAAATCTGTTTCTGTTCATCTTCTGTACTTACCTATGGCACTCCCCAAGTGCATACCACTTACTAAACACGTTATATTTATCCTTCCTTGGCTTACTTTTAACCAAGGACATGTTTTTCTTATAAGTATTAAGATCATTTCACCAATCCTAACTTTGATACATACTCTGCTTGGGTCCTGAAATGTTAAATGGCCCTGCAAATGTAAATTCAGAATAAAAGGAGTGAAGTTTTCCAAAGGGCAAGAAATATTCTTTGTGCAAGAACAAAACACTATTTCTAGATATAGCTAGACATTTTTTAGTACTTTAAGAGACACAAAGCATCGTTGGAAATGAGAAGATAATGGTGACATTAGGGAAGTTTCATGCTCCCCAGTGATACTTCATTTCCTTTTCTGAGGATGAAGAGGAAGATGAGTTCTCGGGGCAGCTTCTAACAAGCCCACGGCAGTATGACATTGCTGAATGCTTCTCCTGACTTCCATTTTTTCAGGGTAGTGACATCTGTTTGGCTTCTCCCACCGGACCGTGCAGTCGTCTGCTACCCTACGGCAAAATCTGGTTTATCACAGTGAGGGAAAAATGTGTTCTGTGACTTAGCATTTACATTCTGCCCTAGTGTTGCTGGGCTCCACCATCAAAAAAAGTCTCTCCTGGAGACTCCTTTCCCCAACAACGGAAACTACGCAGCATTTGAGTGTCTATTTCCTTGTGAGTACCATGTGTCCCTCTCCTTCCATCAGGACTAGATCTTGATCAAGCATGACCATCTAGCAGGTGAGTTGCTCTCTAGGCTATCAAAAGCTCAATTGCATAGGTGGTTTGGATTTGTGTCCAAATATATGTTTATTAGTAACTGAATTTTTTAATTGAGATTTTACAACAACAAAGAAGATGACTTGAGAATGACTGAACTCATAATGTAGAAGGAATCATATTTTATTTATTATAGTATCTGTATAAAATGTATACATATAAATACCTAGAAAGAGTGCTCAGCTGTAATTAAAAGGAGATCCTTGGGGTTCCTACCATTCTTTTCTAGCTATGAACAACTAAAGGAAAAAATATAGCCCAGCTTTGATCCTGATTCTCTTATTTTGTCATTACTTGGATTTTTGCCATTAGTTGACTTGCTCTGTGCACCCTTTTTAAAAGTTAATCAGCCTTAGTGTGGTCATTTCCTTGAATAAAGACAGATGTGCTAATGGAAAGAATTTTTAGTCTCTCTGCAATCATTTGAAGTTCAGACTTTAAAATATAGCCTTTTTCAGCTAAATTGCCACAGCTTGTATTTCTGTCCTTATTCACTGCTGTACATAGATCTGCAAGGGCTAGAAACATGTTACTGCTCCATTTGTATAATATGCATATTATAGCTCTTGATTATAGAATTCTTCTATAATCTTCCAACCTTCTAATCTCTAGTAGCCCCTCAAAATTGGAATTAGGCACCAGCTTATGCTTGCTCATAGCACACTGTACTTGTCACGTATCAAACTGTACTCCCAGCACTTATCAGACTGTATTCTAATGGTCTATCTACTTATTTCTATTCTCCATTGGATTGCAAGCTATCTTTATTTGTTCATTAATGCAACCTGTGAGTTCATCATTTACTCATGGCTTCATACATCCCTATTGTTGAGTATCTACTGCGTGCTAGATACATTTCTCTCTCTCTCTTTCTCACAATCAAAGCAGACATTTTTCTTCATTGAGCTTATAGTCTAATAAAACAGGCAGATGTTAATCAAATAATCAAATAAAATGTATAATCATCAAATGTGATGAAAGAAAGAAAAGTATACAGTGCCATGAAATTAATTAAACTGGTCTGGGAGTGAGAAAGGTGGTCAGAGAAAATTTCTCTGAGAAAGTGACTGAGAGTAAATCAGAGGGACAGCTGGTAAGAAGCGTTCTAGGCTACAAAGCAACATGCTCCAAGTTGCAAGGCAGAAAAAAAATGGGAACATTTGAGAAATGAAAGAAAAGCCTTGTGGTTTGATCACAGAGTGAAGGGAGGGGCAGCAGTAGATGAAGCTGGATAAGTAGGGATGGGATGCAGTGTGCAGGACCTTGGAAGCCATTTTCAAGGTGTTGGCTTCCATCTTCAGAACAAGGACAATCCAGGGGTGAATTTTAAGCAGGGGAATCACATGATCTGGTGTGAAATTGGTCTGGCTCTAGTGTGGAGAATGAATTGGATGGGATAGGAGCAAATATAGAGAATTACTTAGGTGGCTCCTGCAACAACCCGGGCAAGAGATAACAGAGTTTAGACTGGGCTAGTAGCAGTAGAGACGAATTAGGGATTATCAGAATGGTGAGGTGAAACTATGTCCATGTAGCTTCCAGCAAAGTGGAGAAAATCTTTCCAGAAGGGAATGGTTATGAGTGATAAACATTACTTAGTTTCCCCACTGTGTCCTGGTCACCACGGCATCCTCAGCACCTGGCACAAATGTATGGCATATGGTGAGTGCTTGATACATGTTTGTTCAGAGAAAGACAAAAGAAAGGAAGAAAAAGAAAGAATGAATAAACTTTCCAAGTCTTTAGTGGAAAGAAAAAAAATCTCTGATTCTTCTCTACCACTCAAAATGCAGAAATCCTTTGCTGAGCTTTGATAGAAAATAGCTTTAAAACTGAATGTAGTTTGATGATTAATTGACTGATTTGTGTAATGACTACTTCCAGTATCGGGCTGAAAAGGATACTGAGGCCTGCTCTGGGATCTGTGAAAGAAAAAACCATGTTCCTTTAATGCTGTCTGCTATTGATATGCAGAATAGAGAAGGGGATGGAATGAGCATCACATACAGCATCTTTTATAAATTGTTATAATCACCTATGCTGCATTGTGACAGAGAGTCTGTCTACCATCTCTGAAAGTTTTTGTTTACTTTTTAAAAATCTGTTTACTTATTTTTTGCCTAACTATACTTGTATTATATGTGCTCAGATATTTTGAGCTACACACACATTTTGTTATTGTTGTTTTTGTCCCAACTAGAATTATCACTATTAAGAACATGATAGTTCAGTCTACATCAATGACTTTCTTTTTGACCACATTATCTGTTGCACTATCTTATAACAGATTTAAAAAAATGGTTAACTCATTTTTTCCAAGTGAAAATAGTAAATTGGGACATATTCAAGGATCTCTGAACTTTTATTTCTTTCCAAAAGTACTATTTTTGGATTGAGATCAACACCTATTTGTTCTACAATCCTACCCCACTACTGAACCCCCTTTCCCAACCCTTTTCCTACCTCCATAAAAACTTCTACTTCACCAATGATCTAAACTTAACTCCTCTCCCTATAGTATAGAGATTCTTAATCCTATTCCATAGAGACAGAAAACCCCTATGAGTGCTGAAAAAGGTGTTTTTTTTTTTTTCTTTCATTTTGTGTCTTCAGGGATCTCTAAAGAACTGAGTGTGTATTTGGCCCTTAAAAGTTCAGAAGTTCAGACAGCCATCTGAACCTTTGACTACATTCTATCAACATAGCTAACATCCAGTGTTAATTCCCTCTGTCATTAAAAGATGACATTAATTGCTCCCAAATTTCCAGATGCAAGAAGACTAAGAGAAGCATGCAAAACTAATTCCCATCAGCCCCCGAATACCAAAACTCAACAGAAAATCCCAGGAGAAAATCATTAAGTCCTTGGCAGCCTTCATTTGCCCCAGTGCAACAATGTTGAGAGTAAAATGATGAAATTCAGGGCAAGAATATGCCACCATACTGCTCCTGCTTGGGGCTATACTGGTAATTCAACAGTTCAGAAGAATAACAGTGAATGAAAATTTATTTGAATAAGAAATAGAGAAAATACATGTGAAGTAAAATGTAAAGAAACCATGCTAAAACCTTCTGGTGCTTACCCTTATCTGGTTATCCTCCTCTTCCTGCCACAAAGGGGGAAATCACATTTCTCTGCCCTTACCATCAGGCTGGACCATGTGACCAGTTCCTGGAAAAATATTATAAGAAGATGGGATATGTGTTTTCACTTCCAGGCCAGAGCATTTAATTGCTGCTGTGAGCATTCTTTTTCTGTGCTGCTCTGACCAAGAGATTTCAGGCTCCAGATGACACGGCTACAGAATGGTGGCGACTAGATCACTGGAGACCACTGAGTGGCTGCTATGGACAACAGTTGCTCTAGAGAGTCATCAGAAAATCATAGCAGGGTTTACATGCGCAAGAAATAAATGTCTGCTGTGTTAAGCCACTGAGATTTGAGGCTTGCTCTCCTAGCATAACCTGGTCTATCCTGATTAATGTAGTAACCTTAGGGAAATTGTTAATTTCTTATCAAGTCCAACAGTTCTACCAGGTTTTGGATGGTTGCATCCAATACTAAAAAGTTATGAGAAGCCAAAATAAATAATAATAATGTACATCTATTCCCCTGAGCATGGCTTGGTTCTGCCTAGGTGAGTTTGGAATGAACTACCCTACGTGTGGGGGTGATTTCAAATACCCTGCCTCATTTTTTTAAGTCAAGTTTATTGAAGTATAATTCACATATGGTAGAATTTACCCTTTTAAAACATGTAGTTTTATAAATCTTGATGAATCTACACAGATATGGAAATACTATTTCCATGCAGATATGGATGGACTATCTCTATGACTCCAAATTTTTCCTTGTATTCCTTTGCAGTTAATCCTCTTCCTCCCCACCCCCAACCCCCAGCAATCACTATTTTGCTTTATGTCCCTTTAATTTTGTTCTTTCCAAATAGTCATATAAATGGAATCACACAGTTTAAGTCTTTTGTATCTGGCTTCTTTCAGTTAGCTTAATGTTTCTGAGGTCCGTCCACATTGCTACATTAAATAATTCATTTCTTTTTACTACTTAGTGGCACTTCGGTGTATGGAGTTATCACAATTTGTTTATCAGTCCCCTGTTGATGGACATTTGGGTTGTTTTTACTTTGGGGCAGTTATGAACAAAAAAGTCTATGAACATTCACATTCAGGTTTTTTTGTGGACATGTATTTTCATTACTCTTAGGTAAATACTTAGAAGAGGTGTTGCTTGGTCATATGGTAGGTGTTTCTTTTTCAAACCTATGCTTCAAATTGGTTATACCATTTTGCATTGCCACTAGCAAAACGTGTAAGAGTTCCAGCTGCCCCACATCCTTATCAGCACCTTGTGTTATCAGTTTAAAACATTTTATCAACTCTGGAATGTGTGTGGTAGTATTTTACTTTAAATTTTTTTTTAAGATTTTATTTATTTGAGAGAGAGAATGAGATAGAGAGAGAGAGCATGAGAGGAGGGAGTCAGAGGGAGGAGCAGACTCCCTGCTGAGCAGGGAGCCCGATGTGGGACTCGATCCCGGGACTCCAGGATCATGACCTGAGCTGAAGGCAGTCGCTTAATGAACTGAGCCACTCAGGCTCCCTTTACTTTAATTTTTAATTGGTATATCCCTAATGACTAATAGTGTTGAAAACCTTTCTATGTACCTACTTACCATTTGAATCTCTTCCTTGGTGAGTTGCTTATTGAAATTTTTTGCTCATTTTTAAAAATTTGGTTTTGTTGGGGATAAGCCTGGGTGGCTTAGTCAGTTAAGCATCTGCCTTTGGCTCAGGTGATGATCCTAGAGTCCTGGGATCGAGTCCCACATTGGGCTCTTGGCTCAGCGGGGAGCCTGCTTCTCCCTCTCCCTCTGCTGATCCCCCTGCTTGTGTGCTCTCTCACTCTCTCTCTGACAAATAAATAAATAAAATATTTTTTAAAAATCTGGTTATATTTATTATTCAGTTACAGTATTCTAGATATCCTAGATAATGTATTCTAGACATAAATTCCTCATCAGGTATGTGTTTACTGCAACATTTTTCTAGTCAGATAAACTCAGGTTGAAAGGATGTTCTGAAGAGTAAGAATATGAAAGGGCAGGGGTAGAGTGCAGGTCTGAGAAAGAATTGAGGTGAATTTTATCCCTTTGCCTTGGGAAGAAGAACAATGCACAGAGGAAATATATATAACCTCATGCTTTCTTATGTACAAATGGTATAACTTCTCTATCATCTTTCTTTCTTCTCTACTTTTATAAACAACTTGAGGCGGACTCCAGCTACATGCTCCAAATCCCTCAAGACTTTGTCCCAGTTCAGGGGGTCTTAAAGACTGCTTTGGTAGGTACTCTTTTGTACAAACATATGATTAAAGGATTTCAGCATTTTCTCTCCCTATTATGTTATTCTTGCTTGAAGAGCTTAATAAAATTATATTTGATTATGATGGATCTTTGAAAAAACTAGCTTAGTAAATAGAAAAAAACTGCTTATCTTCTGGAAATTTTGCCTGCAGCACTAAATTTAAATTGGTGGTTTTGGGGGTGCCTGGGTTGTACAGTTGGTTGAGTGTTTGACTCTTGGTTTGGGCTCAGGTCGTGATCTCTGGGTTGTGAGATGTAGCCTCACATCAGGCTCCATGCTTAGCATGGAGTCTGCATAAGATTCTCCATCCCTCTCCTTTAGCCCTGTACTCACTCCCTCTCTCTCTAAAATAAATAAATAAAAATTTAAAAAAATTGGTAGTTTTCCTTAGAATCAAAGGGGCTCATCACAAAAACAGCTTTGAAACAAGAATGAAGATCATTCAGGTTTGTTTTTCTTTTTCAAGGATATTTTGTAATTTGATTCTGAAAATTTTGGTAGCCTTATTTTCTACCTTACTTTATTTATTTATTTATTTATTTTTTTACAGATCCTTTCTAGGTTGAAACATTATTACCCTTCTGAGGTAAATAACAGACTAGTAAAGGAGTTCTAATACATTGTAATTTTCCATGTAATGTACGCATTTTTGCTCAGTATCTTTTTAGTTAAGAAAAGCTGCACTCAAAAAGTTCATTTTAGTATGTCATTGATAATATTTACAATAATACTGTTACACTGCATTTATCATTTATGAATATTGAGATAGAGAGTTTTTTCCCCACTCCAGTGGGGAGTTGATAAACATGTTAAGATTAAGACATTAATCATTGAAATGCCACCCTAAAAACTGCATTCAAAAACATTTTTTAAATATGTATATATATACTGTACATATTATATATATATATATATATATAGTGTGGTCAAACAGTATTAAAGGAAAATTATTCATTTCATAAAATTTAAATATCATCAACTCTTCAACGGAGCTCTATTTCCATGAGGGAGCACTGCATTCTCTTTACCCTGTTTGATTCTTACACACAAAATAACCCCCCTTCCCTTTCTTTAATTCATATAATGGTTTTTAGGGTCTCTATTCTGTGGCAACAAAATTCATCTCTGTGTAATGTCAATATGACTTAATATATAATGAAAGTAGTGATTAAAATAGAGCTTGTAAAATGCAGAAGATATGATCCCCAAAGCCAATAAAAACAAGCCAAGAAATGAAAAGTAAGACCTGCAGAGAATCTCTGTTGTTCAAGTTTTTTATTTCTTTTATTTCTTAACAGAGTAGAAGAAATTATATGCAGCCTCTTTGGTTCAGGACATTGAAGTCTTTAGGGACCTGGGTCAAGTCAAATAAAAATGGACATGAGAAAAGTAAATCAATAGCAGCTTTACAGTGTTACTGCTTTAGTAACACTGTAATTTATTCTTTAGTAAGTACCTACTATATGCCAGGCCCTATACTTTATGCTTTATACGTATTGACTAATTTAATCCTTACAACAACACAATGAAATTGATACCATTAGGCCCATTTTATAGATTAGGAGACCAAGATCACACAGTAAGTATCAGAGTTAGAGTTACACCCCAGCAGTTGAGCTACCAAACTCATGATTTTATCCAGTATGCTATGCTACCTCTCAAGTTAATTAGTAGCTCAAAATAGTCTTCCATGATAATTTATTATTTATTATTATTATTTAGTATGGTTAGCTGGAACTTTATAAGAAACTGGATTTCTGTTTTCAGAGAATTTTTAGCTAATGGGTCACCTATAAATTGGATCTATAAAATAATTTAAATGATTTTTTAAAAAAAGACAAACATAGCAAAATTTATAAATCCAAATGTATATTGTCCTTTTCAGAGTGGTCACCTTGGGAGGTCTTTTATTTATTTATTTATTTATTTTAAGATTTTATTTATTTATTCATGAGAGAGAGAGAGAGAGAGAGGCAGAGAGAGAAGCAGGCTCCCAAGGAGCAGGGAGCCCGATGTGGGACTCGATCCCAGGACCCTGGGATCATGACCTGAGCCAAAGGCAGACGCTTAACCATCTGAGCCACCCAGGTGCCCGAAGAGGTCTTATATTTATTGCGGAGATGTTATCATTGCTCAAATTATTTTTACATTCTTTTTTTAGAGAGAGAGTGCATGCAAGCTGAGGGTGGGGAGGGGCAGAAGGAGAGGGAGAGAGAGAATCTGAAGCAGGCTCTACACCCAGTTGAGAACTCACAGGGCTCGATCTCATGACCCTGAGATCATGACCTGAGCCCAAGCCCAGGGTGGGTCATTTAACTGACTGAGCCACCCAGACACCCCTTTTGCATTCTCTTTTTGAATTGTCTTAGAAAACTGGGTATTTTTTGAATATTCATAATGGTATAAAGTTAAGTCTTTTAAATGTGGATTTGAATGCTGGAAATACAAATAAAAACCTATTTAGTCAAAATAATATATAATTCCAAACAAGAATGAATTCTTTTTGTAGCCTAAGCTGGTACTTAACTCCAGGTCGACAATGTCTAGAGAAGGGGGCAATGAGAGTTCTGTGGTTTCCTAAGTGGTGTAGCTTTACTAAGATGACTACAACCTTGAAGGAGCAGCTTTTGGTAATGTACTTTCATACATTTTATTAAAACAGACAATAACAACAGCTTGTAGATCTGTTCCTAATACCTTGCTTTAACTCATAAGGGGCTTGGATGTTTCTAAATTAATAACAGAACCACTGCTCGGATGCTCCATATTGAACCTAACAGTAGAAAGGATTGATTAACCACTGTTGCTTATACTTTTCAGTATAAAACAGGTTTTTCTGCAATTTAACTTCATTTATGGATATCATATATATTTCTCTGTCAAACTCTGTTACAAAGGAATTCAATTTCTCCTTTCTGATTGAAATGTCCAGACAGCTGCCTATTCTTGAATAACATATAAGTAAACTGGAAAGCACACTCTGAGCTGTATTCTTTCTTGTCACTTGGTATGGTTGTGCAGACTGCACCATCTAAAATTATGTACGCACTAGGAAAATGTTCCATTTATTCATTATTCTAGGCTGAAATGAAATAAAACATTTTTTATAATATTTTCGGGGCAACAGTGTTAGCCAAAGAAAGCAAAGGTTTGATTTAGATGAATTTTAATGTTTCACTGTAATTTCTAATAATCCCATCTAGCAATGTTTGATGTAGAGCAGGGTTTCTCAACCAAGAATAATTCTTGACCCTGGGGACATTTGGAAATGTCAAGAAACCTGTTTTATTGTCATAACTGAGGGGAATGCTTCTGGCATCTAGAGGGCAGAGGCCGGGGATGCTGCTAAACATTCTACAATGAACGGGATAGCTCTTCGCAAGAAGGAACTATCCAGACCACATGTCAATAGTGTCACGGCTACTAATGAAGATGATCACAATATTAGATTAAAATGATTACTTGAGGATATAGACCCAAAATTAAGGTAGGCAGGTAATTTTTAAAATAAGTTTTTAGACTACCAAATATAATACCCCTTCAGCTTTCAAGATTCATTTGGGATGCAGCAAAACTGAGTAGTTCTAAATCACCTGCTGTAGAGAGTTGAACGGTGACTCCGCAACAGGTATGTTTACCTGGAATCTATGGATGTGACCTTTTTTGGAAAAAGGATCTTTGCAGATGTAATTAAATCAAGGCCCTTGGCATGAGATCATCCTGAATTATCTGGGTTGGCCCTACATTCAATGACAAATGTCCTAATAATGCACAGAACAGGTGAAAGCACAGGGAAGAAGTCCCCGTGAAGATGGAGGCCGAAACTGGAGCTATGTGGTCATGAGCCAAGGCACCTTAGAGCCACCAGAAGCTGGGAGGGGTAAGGATTCTCTTCTACAGCCTCTAAAGGAGCACGGCCCTACTGACACTTTGATTTCAGATTTTGGCCTCCAGAACTATAAAAACAAATTTTTATTGTTTTAAGCCACCAGTTTGCAGTCATACGAGAACCCTAGGCAACTAATACACCAGTTTTCCCTGATCAAAAATACTCATTTTTTTAAAAGATTTTATTTATTTATTTGAGAGAGAGAAAGAGAGAGAGAGCAAGCACATGAGAGGGGGTAGGGTCAGAGGGAGAAGCAGACTCCCTGCTGAGCGGGGAGCCCGATGCAGGACTCGATCCCAGGACTCCAGGATCATGACCCGAGCCGAAGGCAGTCGCCTAACCAACTGAGCCACCCAGGCGCCCCTCAAAAATACTCATTAAAAACAATAACAATGGGAACACCTGGCCAGCTCAGTCAGCATGTAATGCTTCATCTCAGGGTTGTGAGTTCAAGCCCCACCTTGGGCGTGAAGACTATACTTGAGAACAACAACAACAACAGCAACAACAATACGTCTTCATGGATGTAGGAGGCCTGGAATAGTTGGAAAGATCAGAGTGGACCTATCCAGAAATCTTTAGCCCTGCCAACTGAATGGGCCAAAAGGACTTGTAGGCCAAATCGGTCTCTCTGGGAGCCCTCTACTGGACATTATGTTCAGCCAGACTGAACTGGCCACGAGGGATGAACTCTATATAGACACTTGTCCAAATGCCAAGACCAGAACCAAAATACACTTAAAGGTCAAGGCCAGAGAGATGAAGTTTATTAGGACTTTACTCTGCGGCCTTGATTTCATCCTGAATATGAAGAGCATAGTGCAGTATGTAGCACACCCAGGAAAAAATATGCACTAATGCAAGAGAATTCTTTAAAGATTATATTTTACCTGTTTCCTCCCTTTAGAACACAAGAATCACCAGTCTAGCATGGTGAGCCAGAATTCATTCATCCAGCAAATAGTCATTGAGACTATTGTTTTAGAGATCTGTCCATGGAACCTCAGTAACGGTTTCTTTAACTCAAGACTATGAAGTGGGCAAATGGACCTGTTGATAGTGACTGACCCAAAGATCAATAATGAGAGCTATACAGACTTTACCAGGCCTTCTTGGACACGATCAACTCTATGGAAATATGGGACTGGAGTCTGGCACTCCATTTCTTCTGTGGTAATAAGCTGGTCATAATCTTTAACCAGCATGGCTGAAAGAATAGGTTGTTTTCCTATTATTCCTTGCCTTACAAAGTCAGCCTTGGGATATGTGTTTTTTTTAAAGACCTTACTAATCTAACTTACACTTCATATGCTATTGTTCCAAATGCAGTTTTTAAGTACTTATAGCTGTACTTGATTTTTATAGAGCATTTGTTTTTCTTCACTATTTCTTAGAAGTTTCTATGTAGGACTGTGAGGTACTCAGTGATACACATACTTCATTTGGTGGCTGTGGCATCAGCCTTCTCATGTCTAGAATGGTGTGGAAGGGTGCTTTCAATCTTTGGCAGGAAAAGTTACTCCCTCCCCAGGAAGGGATTTGCACATAGATTCACTGTTTCATGCTCACAGATTCATGGTTTTGGTCAAAAACCTGGGTGCCGTGATGCTTTCTGCATAACAACATTTACCATCTCCTGAGTACCAAACCAGCCTTCACATTTCGGTGGTGATTCAGGCAAGGGCAGAACAGTTTGGTCACTTCACAGCTAACTATTTTCATATGGGATACCAAAGGATTATTAGGTCTTTGGGAGTGACACCAAGGAGTGTGTTTTCGGAAGTCTTCATGAACTTGCTCAAAAATGTGAGGAATACATCCTATAATTTCTGCTTTTCAAAAACGCATTAGTTGGGGCACCTGGATGGCTCAGTGTGTTAAGCGTCTGCCTTTGGCTCAGGTCATGATCCCAGGGTCCTGGGATCCAGCCCCACATTGGGCTCCCTGTTGATTGAGCAGGGAGTCTGCTTGTCCTTCTCCCTCTGCTGCTCCCCCTGCTTGTGCTCTCGCTCTCTCTCAGTCAAATAAATAAATAAAATCTTCAATAAAAAACTCACGAAAACACATTAGTCTACATATTTTCAAAACCAAAACAGTATTCTAAGCCTTTTGCAAAGTATGCTTGTAGCCTCAACAGTTCTTATTAGAGTACCTCAGGTTTGCTGCCTATGGGGTAGGCAGTTATTTTTTCATCGTTATTATTAGCAGAAAGTCGTCTTGATTCATGGTCCAAACCAAATTATCCAGGGATGAATCATTCATACATCAATTTGTCCCTCTTCCTCCTCTTACCTGCTTTGGACTTACTTTTCTGTTTTTTGTTTTTTGTGTTTTTTTTCCAGCATCACCTTCCAGGAGTGGAAAAGAAAAGAAGAAAAGCCGAAAGACAAATCTGGTAACTTTACCACTGAATTCACTTTAAGGATATGGGAATGGAATCAGATTAAATGGCTAAATTAGAAAGTTCTCTCTGGATTGATTTACCCCTGCTAGCCCTGTTGCTCATTAGCACCGATACTCCAGTTGATTGTAGTAAAAAATGTCCTAATGTGCAGTTTAATTCTGAAGAGCTGCCTCTTGGGGCTAAGGGATTCTGCTGGCAAAGCCCTGGGTACATTTGTGGGCAAAATGGGAAATCTGCTTCCCGAAAACATGATGGCGGGAAGGCAACCCGCTGCCTCACTTTGAGAGTCCCTTCCAAGTGACTAAAATGTGCTTCAAAATCATTTGCAAAACAAAAATAACACATGCTGAATCATACTATTCTTGTCAGATATCGCTGCTGTGAAATCCACTGTGCAGTACAACTCATAAATTTCTTTCTGGTTAAATAGCCATAGTTTCAACACAAACAAAGATGAATCCGACTCATTAGGAAGAGAGAGAAATGATTAGACTCCTTTTACAAATGCTAATTAGAAAAGGATAGAGTTTTAAGATCTGATTCAGTCCTCAGCTTCACTGAGGAGGGGTTTTTAAAGGAATAGTTTACAGAGAAAGCTGAGCTTCAGCATGGGTCACGTTTTTATTAATTTGCAAACATGTACATGCTACACAGCTTGCACATAAACTATCGCGTGTATCAGTCTGTCATTTCTTCCCATAAACATGGTACGTGATCACCGACCACGCCAACAGACCACAGAGGGTGCTTTGCTCGATTGCAACTCTGAGAAGCTCTGTCCCATTTCTATAGCCCTTTACCCTTAAACTAACAATTACAGCCAGGCCTCAGAGTACCTGACGGGTTCTAGATAAGAGAACTTTCAAAATTACTGATATTTATTCCTTTAAGCTTTAAAAGATGTTAACCATTTCAATAGTAACTCTGCAGGAATGAATTATACTCCTCTGAGCTTTCTGAAACAAACACCGCCCAGACCTCATTCTCAATTGCATCATGGACTCCTTAGAAACCTGATAATAGTCCAGATGGAAGCAGCCTGTAGTACTGCCTGCCCCAGGGAGGCCGAGGGGTGGAGAACTGAAGGGCTAGGTACCCACAGAAGCACTGTGCATTTGGGCTTTAGCCATTTACTCAACAAATGCTTATTAAGCATTCGTTATGCTAGACATTATGCTAATTATAGGACTACAAGGCTGCAAACACACTGCCCTCTGGAAAGCTTACAATCTGGGGGAAGAGAGTGGAAAAATAAACATTTGGCTTATAATTACCATTTAGTAAACACTCCTAACACATATAAGGATAGAACTTTCCTGGGAGGACCAAGAAATAATTCTTTAAATTTTATTGTATTAAAAGTATTTGTGTTGTGGGGCACCTGGATGGCTCAGTGGGTTAAGCGTTTCGTTTGGTTTAGCTCAGGTCATGATCTCAGGGTCCTGAGATCCGTCCCAGATTAGGTTCCCTGCTTAGCGGGGAGTCTGCTTCTCCCTCTCCTCCCTCTGTCCTTCCCCATTGCTTGTGCTTGCACTCTCTCTCTCAAATAAATAAAATCTTAAAAAGAAGAATATCTGTGTTGCTTTTTCTGATCATAAATATACATGTAAAAAGTTTATAAAGTGTGAAAAAGTGCAGGAAAGAAAATTAAAAGCCACTTGTAAGCTGATTATTGAGTCATAACTGCTAATGACAGCTTGGTATATTTTCTTCTGAGTTTTTAATGGAGATCGTTTATATAGTAGCGGGGATTTTTCCCTCCTGGTTGTCTTCTATGCTACTGACCCCTTGGCTACCCAGCTGTCCTGCCCATCTCATAATTTCCTGCTTTTTATCCCTACTGGTTGGGAAATCAGACAACTACACTTGTTCAGATGGTGCCTAAAAGAAGAGTAAATTATACTGAGTGCAGGACTGAGGGGGCCCCCTTCTCAGAGAAAAGAACATGAGCTTTAAGCATATGGTTTCTATTTTGGATCCTCAGAGGTCTTCTTTTCTTTTTCCTTTCCTTGCTTCCTGGGTTTCAGCTGTGTTCCTGGTACTTGAGGTTTTTGGATAGATGACCTTTTCATAAGGGAGCTGCTTTTTTCTAAATGTAGTTCCTGACTTAGAAACTAATGAAAATTTGGCAATGCTGGGCTATCAGTAGCTTGTCATTATTAAACAGGGAGCAAAAGCAGCCTCAATTTTAAGGCTCTACTTTAGTCCAGGAGGAGCCTGACGCTCTGGGCATTGAAGACACGGGGCCAGTGGGACCCAACGCCAACTACATTCGCCTTCATCTTGGGTTGCAATATCGGATCCCAGTAAAATTTGAAGTTAAGTAAATGATGGGTATTTCTTTAGTGTAAGTGTGTCTCATGCAATAATTGGGGCATGCTATACTAATGTATATCCATTATTTATCCGAAATTCAAATTTAGTTGTGTAGCCTCTATTTTTATTTGCTACATCTGGTGGTGTTACCTCCATTCTCTCTGGGCACCCAATCCCATCATTAGACCTTTCTCCCCCTTTTCCTTTTCGCCTTACCCACAAAGCTGGGCAAAAAAGGCTCAGTTGAGTTGACTTTACTTTCTAAGTGGTTATGTTTCAAGCAGTTTAAACATAAGACATGCTCGATCATGGGACAATGTCTTCTAAATTAATGCTTTAACAAAAATACAGAGCCCCGGGCGCCTGGGTGGCTCAGTTGGTTAAGCGACTGCCTTCGGCTCAGGTCATGATCCAGGAGTTCCTGGATCGAGTCCCGCATCGGGCTCCCTGCTCAGCGGAGAGTCTGCTTCTCCCTCTGACCCTCCCCCCTCTCGTGTGCTCTCTCTCTCTGTCTCAAATAAATAAATAAATAAATAAATCTTAAAAAAAACAAAAAACAAAACAAAAAAATACAGAGCCCCATTCTAAAGCAATTATATTGAGCTCAAAACGTGCACACGTGCGTGCATGAGTATGTGTGTGTGTTTGCAGTCATTAAGATTTCAAAAGAGAAACTCCTTTTCACTTTCAGCTCATAATTGATATCATAAGGAATTGAACAGAAAGTTTTGGAAGTTTTCATTAAGGGTTGAGTTTCAAAATATTGGGGGAAACACCTAAAAAATACACTGGTTTTTCAATGTCTTTTTAATGAGCGTAAAACCATAGTCAAGGGAATGAAAATGAATCTATTAATTCCTTTAAAGCTAATGCTAGCACCAAGCCAGGTGCATTGAAATGATTGATCTACTTTTCTTCCTGATGGTAACTATTATGATAATACTTTAGATAATGCCTTTCTATAACTTGGAAATTTAGGGATGTTTTCCTATTAAATGTCTAAAATTCTGAGTTATTTTCTTATATTAAGTCCCCCCACCAAAAGTATGGATTCTAGAGTTTGTCCTGGATTGGAATTCTCCCTCTGACCCTTACCTTCTGAGACAGTGGAGAAATCACATAAATGCTTTGAGCTCCAAGTCCAGTATCTGAACAAGGGGGTAGCATACCTGAGGACTTATGAAGATGAAATGAGGTAATGTATGTGAAAGTATCTGGCCTTACACTATGGGTACACAGTAAATGCCATTCAATTCTTTGGGGGACGTAATTGCTGTGAGTCAATAAAATATTTGGCAATAAGGGGAGCATAAGTATTAGTAGCTGATTCCTGCTTCTTAGTGATAAATCCTGCGCTGCATTATTCAAACCTTCTTCCTTTCCTTTCTCTTTCTTCTACATATCATAAGACATCTGAGGTTACTTTGTAGTTCTTATGATGTCCCTTTCATTTCCTGCCAATTGCCTATATCCATATATAGAGGATGGTTTTCTCTTCTGCTTCTAATCTATTAAATTACCTGACAGCTAATAGGACAGAAGTCTTGTATCCAGGGCACTGATATTTTGCATACCTTCATTTTTTTCTTTGAAAAATACACATCTCCTAACTTTTTTCCCCATTTTTTTAAATAGATTTTATTTATCTGAGAGAGACACAGCGAGAGAGGGAACACAAGCAGGGGGAGTGGGAGAGGGAGAAGCAGGCTTCCCGCCGAGCAGGGAGCCCGATGCGGGGTTCGATCCCAGGACCCCGGGATCATGACCTGAGCTGAAGCCAGACGCTTCATGACTGAGCCACCCAGGCGCCCCATTTTTTCCCCATTCTTGATGAAAGAAAAGTACTACAGCCTCTTATCATCCCCCCAAAATTCAGCCAACTCTACAGAGATTTCATATGAGGTTTGACTTCAAGATAAAGTGAGTAGATCTACATCATTCCTGGCTCCTCTGATATCTACCTCATCCCTGCAATGCAGGGACCACCTGGGATATGTTTTACAGTAAACAGCAGTATGATCACCCCAGTTCTCACCAGCGTGTTTCTTCTAGCTTAGTAGTCTCAAACCATGGACCTGTTCCACTGCAAGGTGTTTTGTGCATTTTGTTTCATATTTACTTTTGTAAAAAATATTTTATTTATTTATGAGAGAGAGAGCAAGAGGAGAGGGAGAAGCAGACTCCCTGCTGAGCAGGGAGAGCCAGACACGCGGGGCTCGATCTCAGGACCCTGAGACCATGACCCAAGCTGAAGGCAGATGCTCAACTGACTGAGCCACCCAGGCGTCCCTCATATTTACTTTTAAAATAGTGGAACTCTGGCATTTTATAGTAGGTGTCATTTTACTTACAGTAATGTCCACTCCTTTGCATAGGAACTGGGAGAATGAAAGACTTAAATGCATCCACCAGGAGGATTCAGCCATATAGGTGGGCTGGAGGTGGGAGGGAATGAGCTCAGAAAGCAAAGGAAGGACAGGTGTGGCCTAATCCAATGCTCTAGAGCCAGCAATAGGGCCTGGGCAGGGAGGGTGCTGGTGGATGTGGGTTTAGTTTGCCAGCTGATTAGCTGAGTAGACCAAACAACCCTAATTCACATGTTAATCAGATTAGCCATCAAACACTTTAGAGCTCCAACCCCCTAGTTCTAGGATCCCTGGAGGACTAGACCAGAGAAGAAACACTTCGCCTCTCACTTTGCATGGGTGCCGGTGAGGGTTTTGTTTTTGAATCATATTCTAAGCATGGAAGATTTTCCAGGTGGAGAGAAGAAATATCTGGCATTTCAGGCAGTGGTGGTTCTGATTTGACTGACGTTGGGAATGCAAGATTGCCCATGTAGTTCAGGTGGGGAAATGGTGATGGGAGCAGAGTCTCAGCTTCTAGGTAGTCTTGCTGTTAGGGCTGCACCTTTGGGATCCTGGCTCCCTAGCCATATGGGGGTGAATAAGAGTGCTGGGGTGCTGAGTGCCCTAACCATTGGGCTCAAGCAAATTGGCCATAGGAGCCCTAACTAAGCCTAACATAGAATGGGCATCCTTTTTACTGCCCCAGGACCCCTCATCTTTAGTCATAGAGGCTTAGACCCAGTTTCACTGACACATTGCATAGGAGATTTTCCTAGTGGTCATGGAAACGGTATTTTAACCTTAAAGCATTTCTTCCATGGATCCAAGGGCCAAAGACCAGAAAAGTCCTGACTTTCTAGCCATGGCAGCAAGCAACAAATACTAACAAGTGCCCCTGGAGATGTCAGAAGTATTTGAGGAGGGAAACCCTACAAAGCACTTGCCTTCGTAAAGTTAAACAGGATGATGGTTCAGGAAAATAAAGGTAGAATATTAATATCAACAAGAAGATCTCTGTCCACACTA
The DNA here is from genome assembly GCF_037043125.1 of Eumetopias jubatus. NCBI lineage: Eukaryota > Metazoa > Chordata > Mammalia > Carnivora > Otariidae > Eumetopias > Eumetopias jubatus. The sequence goes on from NW_028274807.1 coordinate 28,149,691, forward strand.
GTGGGAGGAGTCCACGATAATTGAGTTACATTTAAATTTATATTCCCATCGATATCTCCCAGAAACATTTATTGAGCATCCATTAGGTGCTAGACTCTGCGCTGTGTGCTGGGGATACCATAGAAATAAGATAGATATAGTCTCTAACTTCCCTTGATGAAATTTGCAATCTACCTCTTGCATATCTCCAAGGAAACTTTACTGCTTTAACAAAAACATCTTTTCATTAATTTAAGGCATTGAAATCCAAGGACTAAAATAAAACTTTGCCAGTCTGTGTAATAGCTAGGAATAGATACTACTTTTAGTATGCACAAAGATGGTTGAAATACCTTCTCCTCCAAGTGAGATGCTCATCCTCTGGATTCTAGCTCACAAATTTAGCATCCAGAAATAAGAGGAACACCTGGCCAGCCAGCCAGATGAACTAAATCCACCCCAGTAATCAAATGGTAGCAGGTCAGGGCAGCCAAATTATTCTCACATCCAAAAGGTCGACGTTAGATACTTCCAATTCCAGAAAGATATGTCAAATACTTTTCCAAATCTGGACTCTCATAAATAAAAATCACAAGTCCATTTCATGGTAAATATGTTTGCATAGATTACTACACACAATGGAAATATAGCTTGGTCATTTGGATCCTCTTTAATGGTATTATGTGCATGTCCACACCTGCTATGACAGGCATTAAAAATGAGTCAAGTAAAATAAATGTTTATCACCGCTTATGCTGTGTTAGATTCTACTGGGCAGCAAGAATTTATTCACTCCCTTAAAAGGGAGAAATAGAACTAACATGGTGTGGGTTCAGACTCTCAAAAAGTTTATAATCTTATTAGGAAGGTAAAATTAAAACACATGGAACAAGAGTAAGAAGCAAAGGGGCACCTGGGTGGCTCAGTCGGTGAAGCATCTGCCTTCGGCTCAGGTCATGATTTCGGGGTCCTGGATCGAGCCCCATGTCAGGCTCCCTGCTCAGCAGGGAATCTGCTTCTCCCTCTCCCTCTATCTCTCCCCCCAACTCGTGCTCACTCTCAAATAAATAAATAAAATCTTTTTAAAAAGTAAGAAGCAAAAATAAAGAGTAAAAACAACAACAAAAAAGCATATAATAAAATGCTGAAGTATGGCAGGTTTTAAGGGGAAGTAGGGAAAATCCCTGAAGGTAGATTTTCACTGCGAAGAACACTTCACAGCCTAGACTGCATTTGTGCTGAGTCTTGAAAGAGGGGCAAGTACTTCCTATATACAAGAAAACTTAGGAAATTGCAGGTGGGGTAAACAAAGGTGTAGATAGTGATATGAACACGGTATGCTATGCTGCTGAGGTACTAATGGACTGATCTAACCAGAATGGAAGATGAAATAAGATCACTGGGAAGAGTGGATGTTGAAAGCTAAGCCGAGTTGTTTCAACATGGGTATTGGATAATAAGCCATAGCAGATTGCAGTGCCGAGGAAGCGCATGCTATATTATCACTGGTTGTGGAAGGATGAATCTGAAAACTGTGAGGGTTTGAGGTGAGAAGGACAAGTCAAAGAGAACAGTTATCATACACAGCCACTGGTCAATCATGAGTCATTACTCCATACATAAAACTTCAGCATTATCCATAAGTGATTTGTTAGCACGAATGGATTAAGGGTGCAAGTTAGAGAAGGTAATTAAATGGAGAGTCCAGGGATTAAGGAAGACTAGGGAGAGTGACGGGTTTGGGAAATGTGAGTTAGAATGAAAAGACAAAAGAAGGAATGTCTGCTATTTGAAAGGTCCTGGGGAACACAACACTTTGTGTTGAGGAAATTCTCTTGGAAATCCTGTTAATAAGCAATAATTGGAAGGCCTTAAAGGAAATTATCAGCAGGTCTCTGACTCTGCATGACCTATATCACCCTGGTGAAGCATACGCACTATAGAGCAATGTTTAGAGAAAAAAAAAAAAAGTATTGAAGTCAATGTAAACCTCTATATCCACAAGCAGGTCATTATCCGAGATCATTTTAGATCAAAATGTGAAAAATGCACCATGTTCAAATTAGTATGCAAAATAAAGCATCAACGTGGATTGAATTTATGTGATTATGCCATGAATAATTCATTAGCACAAGCAATACAATTAGCTTCTTATAATGATATAACTATTGCATTCATGTACAGTAAACCTGACCTAAACTGTAGTATTAGCAAGAAGTTTGAAAGCAAAAGAAAGCCTCAGATATCAAAAACTAATGAAGTAATGTATGGTGATTAACATAACAATAAAAAAGAAAGCCTCAAATATCTCAAACCCAAAGGCAAACAATGGCATTGGTGCTAATGGGACAAAAAAGTATTATAACAAAAAAAATAGTGTGATTGTGTATATGAGCATTTTACCAGACATCAAATAAAAATTACTTTTATCAGCATTAAGATGTAATTGATGTGTTTGGTAAATATATCTCCCAACGTATTGTAAAAATTATTACATATAAAGCATGTAGATGAACAATTGAAGAGCTAACTATTCTGAATGAAAAGCATTTTAACTGTAGTAAAATTTTTCTTAAAATTCTAGAAGGTAGAGATTGGGAGTGATGGGGGAGTGAATAGACACAAGACAATCACTGCTTGGGTTGGATCAATAAGTAACTGGCATTTGCAGTTTGCTTTAACAGAAGCTTTACTTTGAAGAATAGAGGTTCAATTCACTTTAAAGTTCTACTTTGGTCATTTTTACGATGAAATTATATCTCTCCTGGACTGTCATTGTGTTGGCTTAGGCTGAGCTTGCCTATTATAGATATTCTGTAGGAGTTACCTTGGAAGTTAATTCTTCTGTTCTTCTTTGAGAGTTCTCATGCTTTTGTGCATAGAAATTTGCAGAGTAAAATATTTGAACATAGCTTCAGGTTACTTCTAGTTGGTTTTGCTTCAACACTAATTAATGCACAACAACGAAATATGTTAATTAATAGTGGTAAACCAGAATGCTCATTTCTACAAGGCACACCAAAAATAATCCAATGTTCTTAACACCACTGTTGTCATCTATATCAGTGAACCTTTTTATAGGGGGGCCCTGGAAGGGAGCAGTGAGTTTTGAGGGACTGACTACTTCAAGTAAAATCATACATCTCAAGCAAGATTCAAGTTCACCCTGAATTTCCCCAATAGTTGTTTCAAGTTACTCATTATATTTCAAAGCTGAAGTAACCAATAATACATCATTTTACATCTCTTGCACATTCTGTATATATGTATATAGTGAAATTATATCACCCACACTCACTCATTTTGCCGAGCTGGCAAGAAAAGTCAAACCAAGCTGAAGTAGCAATCCAGAGAAAAGAGTGCTGGCTGACCTACAAGTGATTTCCAGAAACATCTAAGCAGGAACCTTGCTCTTAATATACTACATGTAATTGTAAGGCAAAACCTAGGGCTCCCAAAGATGGAAAATTGGATCAGAATTTCTCATAGAGCTAGAGCTCTCACGCTCTCATAGAGCTAGAGCTGGAGTTCTCAGTGAAATGATTATTTAGAAATAAAGCAAAACAAAATAACTCTAACTTGTAAAAGTTGTCATCCAGGAAAATTGACTCTGTACTTTGTCTTGGTGAAGGGGGGGAACCCCAAAAAGTTAAAAAAATATATAAATTAATAGCAAACTCATCAAAGTTGCAGGATATAAGATTAATAGGCAAAACAATAAATAATTTCAAAATAAAATTTAAAAAAAATTTATAATAGCATCAAAGAGAACAAAACACTTAGGAATAAATTTAACCAAAAGGTATTAGATTTCCGTATTAAAAACTACAAAATACTGCTAAAATAAATAAGATGTTAATAAATGGAAAGATATCTAATGTTCATGGATGGGAACACAATATTGTTAAGATGGCAATACTACCTAAAATGATCTCTAGATTCATTGCAATCCCTATCACAATCCCAATGGCATTTTTTTGTAGATACAGAAAAGCTGATCCTCAAATGCCAATGGAATTGCAAAGAGCCTTGAATAACCAAAACAATACTAAAAAAGAATAGTATTAGAGAACATACACTTGATTTCCAAAACTTACTACAAAACTACTGTGATTGAAAGAGTGTGGTAGTGGCACACGGATAGACATAACAAACCAATTGATAAGACTGAGTCAGAAATAAACCCATACATCTATGGACAATTAATTTTCAACAAGGGTACCAGGACCATTCAACAGGGAAAGAGTAGCCTCTTCAACAAACAGTGTTGGGACAACTAGATATCCACATATAGAAGAATGAAGGCAGACTGCTACCTCACACCATATACAAAAACTAACTTGAAATGGATCAACAACCTAAATACAAGAACCAAAACTACAAAGCTCTTAAAAGAAAACATGCAGGTGAATCTGGATCTTAAATTTAGCAATGAATTAATTCTCAGGTATGACACCAAAAGCACTAGCAACAAAGAAAAAAACAGATAAATTGGACTTCATCAAAATTCAAGTCTTTTGTGAATCAAAGCACACTATCAAGAAAGTGAAAATACAAACTACAGAATGGAAAAAAAATATTTACAAATCACATATCTGGTAAGGGCCTAGGATCCAGAATATATAAAAAACTCTCACAACTCAACAACAAAATGACAAAAAATCAAGCTAAAAAATGGGCAAATGATTTGAATGGACATTTCTTCAAAGATATACGATGGCCAACAAGGATATGAAAAGATGCTTCAAAATTTTCCTTAATGACTAATTAAGGAAATGCAAATTGAAACCATAGTGAGAGACCACTTCACACCTCCTAGAATAATATAAACAAAAAAAGAAAATAACAAGAGTTGGCAAGAATATGGAGAAATTGGAACTCTCATACTTTGTTACTGGTGTCAGAAAATGGTACAGTCACAGTAGAAAACAGTTTTGTGGTTTCTTGAAAAATTAAATATAGATTTACTATATGACCCACAGTTCCACTCCTGGTATATACCCAAAAGAACTGAAAACAGATATTCAAACAATAGCCTATACATGAATGTTCATAGCAGCACTATTCACAGTAGTCAAAAGGAAAAATGGCCACAATGCCCATCAAGGGATGAATGGATAAACAAGTTGTGGTATGTAGATACAATGGAATTCAGACATAAAAAAGCAAGAAGTATTGATACACACCAGAACATGGGTGAACCTGGAAAATATGAAAGAAGTCAGACACCAAATATCACATACTGATATCCAGAATAGGTAAATCTATACAGACAGAAAGCAAGCTAGTAGTTTTTATAGAGTGGAGAGAGGGAATAATGAGAGGTGATTGCTTAGTGGGCATAGGATTTCTTTCTGAGTGTCTGACTCTTGATTTCAGCTTAGGTCATGATCTCAGGGTTGTAAGAACAAGCCCCACGTCAGGCTCTGTGCTAGTCATGGAGCCTTCTTAAGATTCTCTCTCTCTTTCTTTCTCCCCCCTTCTCAAATAAGATAAAATAGAATAAAATAAAATAAAAGTTATTTTTATATTATGTGAATTTTACTTCAATTAAAAAAAAATTAATCCCCCCCCAAAAATACCTCCCCTGAGAATTCATAATCACAAGGCCTGACCCAATGTGGGCTGGTGTTCTAAATTTACATCACTCTTTTATTGGTAGCACCAGCTGAAGGATGGCATAAGAAAATGCAAATACCTTCTGGAGGAATACACCCTGAATCTAGAATTCAGAATAGTCTCATAGAAAAAGTTGCATCAAGCCTGAACTCACAACAACAAAAATAGCAAAATGCAGCAGGAAATAAAGCACCAGGGCTAGGGAATAGTATAAGCAGAGAGCAGAATCAGAGCCATAAGACTTCAGAAATTAGAATTATGCAATTTAGAATATAAAAACATGCTCCATATGTTTAAATTGTAAAAAGGAAGGCATCAAACATGTAAATAAAGAACAAAAGATTATGAAATTGATCAGGCAGATTTAATTAAAAAAAGAACTTCTAGAAATGAAAAATATAGTGACTAAATTTAAAAACTCAATGAAAATTTTAAACAGCATATCAGACAGAGCTAAAGGAGAAATTTACAACTGGAAAATAGAGCAGAATGAATGTCTCAGAATACAACATGTGTAAAGATTTGGAAAATAGGGGTGCCTGGGTGGCTCACTCGGTTAAGCGACCAACTCTTGATTTCAGCTCCGGTTATGATCTCAGGGTCATGAGTTCAAGCCCAGTGTTGAGCTATGCACTGGGCATGGAACTTACTTAAGATTCTCCGTCTCCCTCTCCCTCTGCCCTTTCTTTCTCCAATCTCTCCCCCTCCTTAAAAACAGTATTTGGAAAACATAAAATGGAGGTTAAGGGACATTAAAGTTAGAAGGTCTAGATCATGCCTGGTCAGAATTCTACAAAAGAATATAGAAAATAGAGACATCAGTATAGAAAGAAATAACAGTTGCTAATAGTAATTTCATGGTATCTTCCAATACTGATAACAGACTCAAACGCAGATTTAGGAAAAGTCATGGAAACTTTGTAGACAGCTACAACCACCACCACACACTTGCACACACCCTTAGTGAAACTGCAGCTTGCCAAAGACAAAGGAGCGCACAGACAAAACACCTGCCAAGGACTGATAACAGTTTTAATGAGAGCCAGAAGATGATGGAACGGATCTTCCAAGAATCAAGAAAATGACCATCAAAGGATTACCTGTTCAGTGAAACTAGTTGAAATAAAGTTTTTATCAGACATACAAACACTGAATTTTTAGCAATAATCCCTTACTAAAGGATATTCTAAAGGATGCATTTCAGGAAAAAGGAAAATATACTAGAGGGAAAATATATAGGAAGAAATGGAGTTTTTTAAAAGTCCAGTGGTGTAGAAACTAGTATCCTCATTGCTCAAACCAGAAAATAGGTTCAGAGATTTCCCAAGATCTACATGTAGTGGGAGAATCACTCTTAATCTCTTAATGTCCTGGTCTGTTTGTCTCAAAGCTTCCATGGTATATCTTTTTTTTTTTTTTTTTAGTAGACATGAAGAGAATGTAATCTAGCATAATGATATCAAGTATTCAAAATGATATCTAATATGTTACCCAGCTGTATTAGTCTGCTAGGGTTGCCATAACAAAATACCATAGACTAGGTGTCATAAACAATAAAAATTTATGTTCTCACAGTTCTGGAATCTGAGAAGTCCAAGATCAGGGTGCTGGTTGATTCATTTCCTGGTGAGGACTGTCTTCTTGCCTTGCAGTCCACTACTTTCTCTCTGTGTCCTCACGTGGAGAAGAGAAAGAAAAATCTCTTTCTCTCTCCCTCTTCTTATAAGGCCACAATCCTGTCAGATTAGGACCCCATCCTTGTGACCTCATTTAATTATCTTAATGATCTCCTAAAGACCCTATCTCCAGATCCAGTCTCATTGGGGCTTAAGACTTTAACATACGAATTTGGGGGGATGGAGGAAGGGGCACAATTCAGTCTATAGCACCAGACGTCCATAGTTCTCTCTAAATTCCTGAAAGTCAGTTACAGACCCTATGATGAATTCATTCTAGTCCCTAAATTTGTATTTTTTTAAACATTTTATTTATTTATTCTTGCACATGTGCTTGCGAGCAAGAGAGAAAATGAGTGGGGGGGGGCAGAGGGAGAAGCAGATTCCCCGCTGAGCAGGGAGCCCAATGCAGGACTCAATCCCAGGACCCTGGGATCATGACCTGAGCTGAAGGCAGACGCCTAACTAACTGAGCCACCCAAGCACCCACTAGTCCCTAAATATTTAAGGGGAAGTTTGGTACTGTTTATTCCTTACTCCATACTACACAGTCATTCTCCACTCATCTCTTCTCTGCTTTGTGCCTCAGGGGCTAACCCCTGCATTAGCTCTATTTGCTGGCAGATTACTGATTATATTCAGCCCAGAGAGTGTACTTGCAGGAGATGGATATATTGGAGAAGAAAAAAGCCAGGGTATTTCTTCCCTGCTCCCCCCATGCTTTAGGACCTCACCTTGGGCAGCTGCTGTGTTCTTCCAAAACTATAGCTCTAACTGGACAGTCCTTTTCCCATGATCCTGTTCTTACTGGGTTCTAGTAGCATTATTTTTTCTCCTTGTCCCTTCAGCCCAAGAGATGGAAATGTTACTAATCCCTGGATGACCCACTAGCCTTTAAGTTGTTCCTAAAATGCTGTCTACATTAGGGTTTGGACTGTAAGGACTTCAGTCATTAACATCTCTTCATTTAAATCCTGTGAAAGGTGAATTCCATATCTTGCTAGGATCCAGGACCAGACCAGCCTTGCTTAAAGATTGTTTTCAATTAAAGCTCAGGTAATATGGGACTTACGTGCCATCCCACGTTTGTATTTGGAAAACATATATACATAGACATCCCTCTCATTTAGAAGGGAAAGAGGAAAACGGATGGGGGAGATGTTAGAAGGAATGAAAGGGATCTCACAGACTTGCATAAAGAAATTGTCCCTTATATTGTTAGAAAATCCTAACTTGCCGAAGGGCCTCTCACAAGGGAACCATACAGAAAAAAATGCCCTTTCGTCTTCTTATGAATTAATTGAACATCATTACCCAACTATTGTTCGTTCCTCTAATGGAAGGGTTACAAGAGGAGATCGTTCATTTTCTTTCTGACTCATTTTTTTTTTCACTTTTTCACCTTTGAAATGAGAATAAGCAGACATTCTCAGTACTTGAGTTTAAAACAGGTCATTTCCCTCTCTCTGTCAGAGAAGTCTTACTTCCCTAAATTGGGTGATCCGGTGTATTCAGGAGTTTCTCTAAGCTGTGTAGCTGCATTTGAAAATCAATGTCACTCTCAGTGTTGGAAACGTGTGGTGGAAACCTGTAGGGATTGCTTTGTAAATGCATAGGTGGGTCATGAAAGTCAAAGGCAGTAGGTTGGAGAAAGGACTAGAAATAGCCTCCAGCCAAAGCCATACAAGTGGACAGTGGGCACGTGCAGGAAGATTCAGATGCTGTGATAGAAAGGTCAAGAAAGGAGATCTAAAGAAAGGAGCCAAAGAACAGGGCAGGAAATTCTCCTTGCTGCCAAGCCTTGTTGCCAAGACCCAGTGGTTTGAGAGAAAGTCCTTCTTCATAAGACTGAGGAAATGTGCCTAAGGGAGAATAGCTCAGCCACTTACGTTAAGTTCATTGGGAACCTGAAAAGAAACTTCTGCTATTCGTTTATTATAGAGAGATTATATCCTCCAATTTCCCAGTGCTACCTTAGTTGTGTCCCAAATCATCAGTGTTGACACTATGTGAGCTCAAGGCAGGAAAGAGCAATGAGTCAGGGAGGGAGGAAATCGCTTTTCACCGAGATAAATGCCTTGTCCCCTTGGTCCCCACGATGACGGTGACCCAAGAGCGAAGCCAAAGCTAATAATAGGCATCATCTCCAGGACCTCCAGGATAGAGAGTTCCAACCCTGGTTGATTCTCTGTTAAACACCTTGAACGTTGGAAACATGACTTTATGACTTTGTATTCCCAAAGCCCAGAACTGGTTTTGCCTTCCAGTAGGTAAACAGTAAAGGTTGACTGAGTGCAAAAACATTCCCGTGACTCCTAGTCTTTCATTCCCTAGACTCATCTTAGAAATCATGGCTGCAAGGAGCCTGGGCCTTGCCTGGAAGTCCTCCCTTGCCCGGAAGTCCTCCCTTGCCCGTGGTACACCAGCCTCTCCGCTACAGTGTGCGGTTGCTAAAATTTAGCTAAAAGGCTAGGTAAGGGTTGTTCCAGGAGGAGGATAGGGTGAACTTTTCAGCCAGAGTTTGGCCTGAGGAAGGACTTCAGAAGTCGCTCCTGCAATGCTTTAACAGCATTTAAGTCAACTGGTAGCTTTTCATAAAGTGGAATTTGCAGCGGCTTTCTGGGGTATGTAGGGCTAGCAGCCAGATATACCTGACAGCAAGCGTTTGCCTTGCTCTCTCTGCACAGAATGATGACACGGGGATAACAACGGGAAATACCCAGGAATGGCAAGGCAAACGAATTGTAGCTCTCTCTGCGACGTTGTTCTCTGACCTTGTTCTGAGGCTAGTCACACCCGCAGGAGGGACATTCAGAATAAGCGTGTTTGTCATTTGAGGCTTCTGTCTGCTCTAAAACGAACTCTAAATCTTCCTTATGGAGGCACTGACATTTAGTTTGGCACATTTTCAGATACTAGAAAAAGAACCATGACTTGACAAAAAAAAAAAAAAATATATATATATATATGTCAAGTTAATATAAAGCAGAAGAGGCAATTATTTCAAGGTATTTAGAGAATAATTTGCACATGAGTGTGCAAATACATGCATCTTTAGATGCTGGGATTTCTTTTCTTTTCTCCCCCCCCCCCCCCCCCGTCATCGGGTCCTTTTTTCTCCTTTTTCTTTCTTTTCTTTCCATGTACTTTAAGTAAGATAATTGTGGCATTTTCAAATCTCCTAAAATGAAGTGAGATTTTTTTTCTTTGCGGTATTCGGGGTTTTGTTTTTGTGTGTGTGTGAAGTGTAGTTTCTGTTTCAAAGTCCAAGAGCATCCTATAAAGCTAAATTTTATTGCATCTGAAGATGAAGGAGGTAGTTTTTCAGAGAAGCTATAGCATCCATTTTAGAGTAAATATTAATCTTCAATTTGGCACGTGTTTATCTGATGAACCCTGCTGAGCGTGTTCCAAGTTTCAATTAAATCCCATATGAGGCAGCAAACCCATTTGTTGATTTGATGGGGATGTTACACTTTCTTATGTGACAAAATAACCCAGGAATGCTTACAACTTAAATGTAAAGGATCCAGAAAGACTGAGGGGATACAAAAGCATTTTCCAAACTAGCCGTGCAGTCTGGTGTTTGTTGATATACTTGCTGATTATTTTGCCTTTTTTTCTTTTTTTAATGTTCCCAAATGGGCACCTAATTCTAAATACCCACCCTCTTATTGCTCCTCACCAGCTTCTACACCCTGTCACTTGTATGGGCCTGACAAATTTAAGCATGATTTGATCCCTCCAGACTAGCCCCTCTATCATTCTACCTTTAAAGAGAAAAGGCCGGGCCATGAATGGGATTAGAAAGAGAAAGTTCATTTTCGTAATTCCAGCAACGGAGCACCTTCTACATTTATTACTGCCCAAGTATCAGTTATTTGAAGGCAGATTAAAAAAAAAAAAAAAAACTTTGTGTCAGAAACATTAATATGTCATGCCCAAAGCATATGGAGCCTCTTGAACTCTAAGGGGAAAAGAAGACAGCCAGCTTTTAGACCTTCTGCTTTCCTTATTAACTTTGACCTTAGCCGTTTCTCAATCAGCTGCTTACACATCCATTTCATACACTAGAGGTGTAGAAAATTTCATAAGAAAAGCAACCAGCATAAAAATGACTTTTTAAAGAAAGTTCAGCAACCTCTGTATAGATCGAATATGACATGTTCGAGTCACTGACTTCATTTATTAAATGCACTTCCCTGATGTGTTAAATAACTCCTTCTCCTAAGTGCAAAAGGTTTGTGTGGCTCTCCCCGCCCCCTCCCTTCCCATCTCCACGATTTATGAGGTTCTCCTGACAGGCTTCATATGTCTAGGGTCCATTAGGTAGGAAGGTAGTTTTACCTCTGGGTGAGTCCCGAAGTAATCCTGGGGCAAACATTATTGTTTGACAGTCTCCCTGGGACTTTATGAAGAACAAACAAGACAAAGAATCCGGAATAGAGATATTGATGGAAAGTTTTCTCTTGCTTTTGAAACAGGCTCTACAGTTTTCTTTCTCTGTGAACTTTCATTATCATTCTTAAAATTGTATATAAATGCACCACGTTCTCCTGTGGAAGAACAGGTAGAATTGAAACAAAGGGGAAAGTAAGAAGGTGGCACAACTGTTTCAAAATCATTTGGGAACAACAACAACAAAAAAAGTGGAGCTGCCCAAGTCCTAAATTGAGGCCACTTGTTGGAACCCTGAGGATGGAAAAGTAAGTCCATCTTACATTTAAAACATAGCCCTGTGCCTGCGAATCAGGAAAGGATGTTTATAGATGTGGAATATTCTAACGTGGTCTGGAAACAGCTGCTGGTGCTGGATCAGCAGGAGGTGTGTGTGAGCATCAACTAGACCCACAGGCCCACGGAAAACTGAAGCCGCTCGTAGGGATCAACCATCAGTTAAGTAGCTGAATCATTCAAGGGGCCTGTTTTTTTCTGAACTTCTTTCGTGTTGAGTGTGATGTCCGAGAGTACTACCCCCATTTCTGAACATTGTTACTCCCAGAGCTGGCATTTCAAACGGAAATTATTGGTTTGAGAAAGGGATTAATGCTCAGATAAGGGTTTAACCTGCAAATGTTTTGCACAAATTCCTTTAAAATGGAACTGCACATGTGTCAGTCTTTTTTCTTTCCTTTGAATGGAGTTTATTACGAGATTAACAACTGCCAACTGCCAAGCTCAGTAAAATGTGAAATCATTCATAGCTTCCTGTCCTGTAACAGGCTGAGGCTGCTGAGGACCTTTCAGTTAAAAGAATAATCATAGTTCTTAAAAATATGAAAATACTGGTTACTGATTGCTACCTGTCCTCGGGCTTGGTTCTAACATGTTGTCATGATGAAAGAGCTCAGATGAAATCTAAATTTGGTGTTAGAAGTCCATTGCTGTATTAATCATTTGAAATAAAAATGTCATGGTTCTGACTCTTTGGAAACTGCTGCACTTAACTTCCAAACTGTTGCTTTTAAAAAGGCTAATTCGGGGTTGGGTACATTAATGTCAATGTCCTATAAAACTGCCAGCTAAAAAAAAAAAATGTCAGCAGAGACATTTTTTCTAGCCGATGTCAGCACAAAAGGGTGCCTTGGTTGTTTTATCTCCAAACAGCTGCGTGCTTTCATTGACATTTGGTGACCTTTCTTTGTGCACCCGGCCTGACCTCTTAGGTTATTTCCTGGCCTCCCTTCTGTGACCTTTGACCAAGGCTGACCTTTAGCTGGAGAATGTGACATTTTGTTCTCCTCTAGCTGACATGTGATGCTCTCATTATTCAAAGGTATGTGAAAATAATGACCCCGAGTGACCTTTGAGTTTCCTTTCATTTACTGGTTGTTTTTGGTGCTTGTTTGGCATGTGCTAGCCTAGGTGAAGGGGGTGGTGAGTAGGGATGGGGCTGGGATAAAATGGCCAGTATCTCTTTTTATGCCATTTCTAATCCCTTTCCTGTCGAGCGAGCCACTGTAACTGTTGATGACTAAGCCTTAGTATTCTCTGTTTATTGATTTGGCGACAATTTTGGCCTTTGAACAATGGGTCTTTCTGAAATTTAAGAATTTTGGTCCAGTGAGTTGAAGGCACTAGTGTTTCCATCCTGTTCCTACGAATGGTCCTTGCACATTTCTGAAGACCATTTTTCCATGCAATAGGGCTACCCCTTATATTTAGAAAATGAAATAACACATATAGAGAGGTAATATGTGACAAAATAAAGAACTGAAAACTTTGTCATTTATTCTTTGTAGATAAATGGTCCGGTCTTTGAAAGAGTTCCATTCTAAATAAAAGTTTTATATATTTTGTCATATATTTTTAAGAAACCTTGGTTATTCTTATAGATTTAATGCCATATTAATTTAAATATGCATATTTCTTAACATATGGCTGTGAACAGTAGGTACTGAGTAGAAGAAGGAAAATTACATTTGAGCACTGACAACACAATGGTCATACATTCACTAAGTTTGATTTGGAATTTCAGATTAGAGGCCATTTATCTGTAAGAATTTAGATATACTGATGATACTTTTTATCTCAAACATTCTACTAAATAATTTATTATATCTGATATCCAGTTTTTCAACAAGACAAAATGTATTTCCACTTAAGAAAAAAAAAAAGGTAAGGAATCTACATCTCTTTCCATAACATGTATCTGCTGGTATTTTGCTCAGAGTCAAGTCTCAGTTCATAAAATTAATTGCCTCTAGAACTGATCTAGCACTGTATAAGATTGGATTGTTTGGCCAAAATTTAGCATGGTTATTAACTCTGAAATGTCATAACTTTCCAGATGCTGCTGATGAGTGACTTATAGGTTATGATAAGTACAGGAATGACTATGTAGTCTTCCGCAAAAACACATATCTGACTATGCACATTCAGATAAAGAAAAGCCCATCATACCTAAACTATCCCATTCTCCTAATTTCATCTCCAAACACTTGAAGAAAAAAATAATAATGACACCATTATTTATTTACTTTTGGGTATACTAGAAAATAAGACTTTAAGCCCATAAGACTTTTTCCACTAATAATTCAATCCATTGTTTGAACCTGAATTTAAGGAACATTGGCATAAGGTACTACTTCCCTTCGAATGACCTGTAGTTAAACCATCCTTTCTCATTCCTGAATTAATGGGACTAATTTCAGAAAGAATACAAAAGAGGTAGATGCTTCAAGGAACATGGTTGTTTTAAGACTAAATAATACTTGCCCATCATTCCCGCTGATATATCAGTGGGTGGCATCCTCCTAAAGGAGGCAGGCTTTAATTCCTAATTTACAAAAGGGTGCCATATGGGCTCTGCACCCAACAAATGTTTGAATGGTTACCTTAAATAGAGAGTTCTAGATGCATGGAGATAAAATATAAATCGGACATGGATCTGGCCCTCAAGAAGGATACAACCTGGTAGGAGAGAAAAATCAGTATAGCACATTGAAATGTCAAGGTGTTATAAGAAATAAAGCTTTAGAGGGGTTCCATGAAAAATAAAGAACTTCAACTTAAATCAATGCATTTTGCCAATTCTAATAGCACTATTCAAAGAATTTCAAAATTCTATTCACAGACATAATTTTGGTTTATCGGTAAAATTCATTTCTCATGCCACTGTCCTTATGTCTAATTAGTATATATTGCTTTATCATCCACCAACCATCGAAGCAAGCTTTACAAATAATTAGATTTAGGTCCATTACCTCCTCTGGGATGCAAGCCGAAGCTAATGGCAAAGCCAGAACTCCTACTTCTCAAACAGCAGAAGCAGCAGCAACAACAACACATGTTTAAACTCCTAGGTCAGGGTTTTCTGGCTGCAAAGCAAACTAGAAAGGTAGCAATTAAAGTGTAAGATTAAGCTCACTTAATTAATGTGACCAAGAATTGCAAAGGGAGAGAAATGTAGGGTATGTCCAGCATGGCTACATGCTTACTCATGAGTTTCAACCCTATCCAGGTTCAACATGAGTATTTGCTTTATGAATTCTTTTCTCATTTCCTCTTCCAAATACTGACAACTTAGAAAATCTTTTATCTTCTTTTTTTTGTAACTAATGATAAGTTTCACAGTCTTAGAAGATGACCTCAAAAGTTACTCTGAACAATGAATCTTGTGATTTGTGCAAATATGATCTCATAGAGGTTTAATCGCTACTTCATTTTCATTCAAATAGATTTGATACAAAGAAGAACCAAGTTAAAAATATTTCATGGGTCCTATACTGCAACCTATAAAGGTTGCACTGATTAATAAACAGAGTATATATAGAGTAGATATGCTGCCAGGGTAAAAATGTTCAGTGAAAGCAAGCTACAACCAGAGAAAAACAAAAGCAAAGCAATGATCAATATAGTGGTAGTTACATATAGTACATTGGAGGGATACCTTTGTTCTGTTATTTTGTAGGGCTTCATAAAGAAGTGATTGAACTTACGTTAAAGAACTTTTGGGTTCCCTGAGTGAGAAATACTTGGTGCATTAATCTCCTTCATTCATTTGTTATTTATTTTTGGAAGCAGCGTTAGAAGCCTGTTTTTACACTTAGCTCATTTCATTCTCTGTAAAGATATTAACTTGTCAGGCCTTTAATCACCATTAAAGACAAATGTTTTCACTTGTTCAAAAAAGTTTTCGCCTAATAATAAAATATGACTTGCCACACAAGTGTCACCCTTCAGGGACAAAGTGGTTTAAAGTGATAACGGGTAACCAAGTTATAAATGTTCAAAAAGTGTGTCTGGCAGGAGGCATAAGTTTCCCTCTCCAAACCCCAATAACCCAAAATTGAAGAGAGCCAAGGTCTGTTTCCTGCTTTGTGATACCACCTTATTGTTATATAAAATGTCTTTAACCACAAAGGCCCCATGGTCCCATGCGGTAGATTCCTGAGAAACCATAAATCTACCTCATTGGCCAAGTAATGGTTTTTCAGCATCTGTTTTGTTAAGCACCAGAAATGTGCACACAGGTAGTAGAATTACTCCTGCCTGGGTAACCCTCAACAAATTTCAAGGTCTTTTGGTACCTAAGCTCTCAAACTTGGGCCATGGTTTCCAGATTATTGCAATCAGTATAAATTCCAAAAGTAAAATGGGGAAACAAAAACTGTAATAGCAAAAAGAAGTAGCAAATTTTCAGTTTTATATAGTTAAAAACAAACAGATTAATAATGGTCCATGGGTTGTCTGATTATATATGATAAAACAATTTTCCCTATGGTTCCTTTGTAATCACAACGTTGTGTCTTTCTCACCTTGCAAGAGAGATATATTGTAATTCTTGCTAATTTCACTGAAATTCCCTGCTGTTTCTTGAAAAGCAGTCTAGGTATCATGGATATTTCTGCATCATTATTGATTTAAAGGTAGAAACTTCTTTTCTTCCTTTGAATAAGGATTTCTTTTAACTTCTTAAATATGAAAATACTCAATAGTAATGAGTCTTTAATTTTGAATCCACTAATTATAAGAGAGATGATTATTTAACTTTGGGATGGGAGAATTGATTTTATAATGGAAGCTGGAGAGGAACACATAGATTGAATATCTAAACCAGTCTAGTCAAAATAACAGTCTCAAGAACTACCAAAACTCACTGTTATTTTGCCAAAGTATCTCTTTACTTTTATTTTAAAAATTAACAACATATTTTGAATATCAGATTTTTGTTCTCTCAGATACAACTGATTTTTATTTAGTGACCATATGTTTCCTTAAGTGAAGGAAGCACTTGGAAATATTATTTCTAAAATTAACAACAAAATCCTTTGGATACTGTACCATCAGCTTTTATTCTCAAAGATCATTAATTACACTACGGGACATAATAATATTTATTCTTGAATGAGATTGAAATACCACCTATATACATAAAATCTGCAAAGGAATTTATTTAAGCAGGATGATGGTTAATTTATAGTGTTAAGTTCAAAAGGGCAGAAAAAGATAACAACCCAATTTAGGTAAAGATGTAGCACATATATGCTGGAGGAAAATAAATGTCAAATAGAAAACCATATCTGAAATTCAGATCACATTTAGATGCACACAAAAAAATGTTAAAAGCAGTAGGGGGGCGATTGTATTCCAATTAGATTTCTTTCACTCACATCAACCAGCCTTGGTTTGAAAGTTAATCATATGATTTACAGGGCTTTTGGAGGAATAAAAAGGGAGAAGTAAATGAAAGGGAGAAAGAACTGATAATATAACATTTCTAAGAAGGCCATCAATTACAAAGTTTGGTCTTGGGGTGAAGTTGGGGTAGGTTAAAGGAAAGTCATTAAAAAATAATTTTTTTTTACATTTTGATCTTTTTGGTGTGTGATACACTTTACTGGAGATTGTTTTTGAAACATAGGAAAAGCCACATAAAGAATTCCAAGTTTAATATAATCCTTAAAGATACTGTAACCCCAAATCAGAGATTTCTGAAGGTTTAGAGTTGCTCGTCAAGGGTTCCCTGTGGGTAGGTGGGGTGGGCAGAGCAGAGAGCACATTTATTACAGCCTGGGAGAAATATCAACACATATGTTTTGGTTATGGGAAACTCAAAGAGGCTAACTGTATCAAGTTGCCCTTAGGTTTGTTTTGTGGGAAAAAGAGTAATAATTAGGTGAAAAACTCAGACACGTAAGAATACATCTCAAAGATGGACCTGGAAAAGAAGTAGGTTTTGATATTTGCTTCTTTCAACACCCAAAGAACAACACATAATCTGAAGAGGAACATAAATTGGAGATTTGGGCACAGATCTAATCAGTTCTTGTGTGTGTAGTCTTTGTTTTTTTTATTCAAGTATAGTTGACATACAGTGTTATATTAGTTTCAAATGTACAACATAGTAATACTACAGTTCTATATATTATGCCATGCTCACCACAGTTAAGTGTAATTATCATCTGTCAGCATACAACATTATTATGATATTATTGACTATATTCCCTATGCAGTGCTTTTCAGCTCTGTGACTTACCTATTTTATAACTGGAAGTTTGTATCTCTTAATCCCCTTCCCCTATGTTTCCTACCCCCCACCTCCCCTGGGGCCAGTTTGTTCTCTGTATTTATGGGTCTGTTTCTGTTTTGTTTGTTTCTTTGTTTTGTTTTTAAGAGTCCACATATAAGTGAATACATATTTTGAAAGGCCCTTGATGTATGTGCAGTATTGAACTGGTACCAGTTTTATAAAACTGTGATAGGTGAGAGTTGACTCTATAAATATTGAAAAACACACAGCAGACTCATCTTTACAGATTCTAAAAAAAATTTGGGTTGCCATGGTAGCTTTTATTTCCTCTTATCTGTATAATGACTAACAGAGGCCAGAAGGGTTGTTTTGACAGACACCTAAGACACTACAGATATTTTATTGTGAACTCTTTTACAATTTTCTTTGGATTTTCTTGTTCTCTTCACACAATGGTTGATCCATTATAGTTCATAATTAGGAAAATTGTAAGAAAGGAGACTCAACCAAATATTTTTATATTAGTGGCATTGTCACAGCCATAGATGACTTCCAGTGTATTTGTTTATGCAATAAAATCTTTGGATATTCTAGCAGTGTTGGTCTTAAAAAATATTTCCATCATAGTGGTGCATAAGATGACAGTGGGGACACAAATAGTATGAAGAAATCACTAAGAGTTATGATGTAGATATGTATAAAAGATCTTTTCATAATGCAAATTACATAAATTTGAATTAAGTGACTTTTAAGAACGTTGATTATTGATCTGATAAACTATTAAATCCATTAGGACCTTTTGTGTAAATAATAATGTTTAAAATGGATGCCGCTTTATAATAAAAATTCTTATGAGAAGTACTTATGGTCTCTTGCATGCTGAGGAGCCACTTTTTAACATTAAATGTCTTGGTGAACAATGTATTTTAAAATTAAGAACTATTTAAATTATGCAACTACAAAAAGAGAAAAACAAACCCAAAAAAGAAAAACCCAGGATTTGCTCAGCATGTACTTTAGCACTTATGTTACTTAAAAATGACCAAGACATTTTGCTTTAAGTCCCTGTCAACGGGACTTACATATTTTTTAAATGACAAGCCATTCTATGCTCTACTGATTGTAGTATATACTCTGCCAAAAAAGAAAATTATACTTTTTATTGTGGTGCTGATCCCTATTTTTGAACATTTATAGGTGTCAAGGAACCTTATGTAGTGATAAGCTACATTCATAAAAACAAATGCATCATGGAAATATGTCATCACTCTGAAAAGAAATGTGTTTAGTTTGTGCTGGGGATGAAGACTGAGCTTGATTCTTCATAGGTCTTTGGGACATCTCATCTTGGTATAACAATAAAAGTAGAGAATGTACTTCTATTTGTTAAACTTTTAGTAAGTCATATTGATGAATTAATTAATGACCCATCCTTGCCTACTTTGTAAGTTCCTTGAGGACAGGAAACAGTTAAACTTACTTATTTTCACATACCAGCAATGTCCTGCTTGATAATGTCTAATGAGGGCAGGAATGATAGATGAATGCATGTATCTAAAAGGAAGAAAACTTCTTTTCTACCTAAAGGAAAGTTCTACAGAAATCAGAGAGAAACTGTATCTTTATTTCCTTTTTTTAATGATTTTTTTAAGATTATTTATTAATTTGACAGAGAGAGAGAGCACAAGTAGGTAGAGCGGCAGGCAGAGTGAGAGGGAGAAGCAGGCTCCCCACTGAGTAGACAGCCTGACGCGGAACTCGATCCCAGGACCCTGGGATCATGACCTCAGCCTAAGGCAGATGCTTAACCAACTGAGCCACCCAGGTGCCCTGAAAATATATCTTTCTAAGGAAAGATAATGCATAGAATGTGTTTTACACTCATAAAATTTTAGAATCGGAAGACTTCATTGATTGTCAAAACAATTACATCTACACATTCAATACCATGTTCACTCAATTTTTATAAATTTCAGAAGTTTGCGAATTACTTATTTTAAACTTGATTGCCTCTCTTCCCACAATTTGAGACTTTTCATCTCTCAGTAGTGAGGAACCAGCTCTGTATTTTGTATTGTTTATCTAATTCGGCATAAAGTCCATAGGTAACTTTCACAAGTCAACCTAACTTGGGAATGGAAAAGGGAATTATTTCTCTAACCTGTTTGTCTCATTTGGTTTGGGCACTGTGTTAGTGAGGCCAGAGTAATACACTTTCTCTCTGTGGCCACACCCTGGCCCCTAAGTTCTTTCATGGCTCTTATTGAGAGGTCAGGAGAGAGTAGAAGAATCCAACACCCCTGAATAAGCAAGTCACCACTTAGGCCCTATTCCCAGCAGGTCATTAGCATCACTTTTTTTTTTACAAGAAGGATAGCATGATAATCATTCCCTGTGGGTCAGCCCTTGGCACTACAGTGCTGTGATTAAAGGTTGCATAAAACCAGACTTGGACTTCGAGTCCTCCCTCCTCCCTACCCTACTTCCTATTTAATAAATGTAGAAGAACGAATGATCTGTTCAGGGTGGGGAATCACTATTACCAAAAACAAAAACAAAACCAAAAAAATCCTGAATTGCCATAAATACATCAACAGGCCAATACTTCAAGTCTGAACATATCTTTAAAGTCCTGTGAACTTTGAAAGTTGTTTACATTTCTTTGGATCCAAGATAAATACCCGGTATTATATAAATATTTGCATTGGTATGAGATTCTTGCTAGAATTTAAACCAGCCCTGGGCTCCCAGCTAGCATGAGCAGGGGGGTAGGAAGCATGGCTGAGGTAAGCTTGCTCACTGCCAATTCTTTCTCAGGTCACTGATCTCCATAATTACTGAAGGATCAACATCTAGGGCCAATAATCAGGGCCTCTCTTGAGATGCCTGGGCCATGAGTTATTTTGGTGCCAGTTCTCTTTGTCACCTGCTTTCCATATAACCTGCTGTTTTGTTGCCATTGTTGTGATTTTTGCCTTCATCGTTGCCTTTATTAGAGCATCGTTTCTGTTCTAAATGTTTATGTGCTAAAAATCATTTTAAACCTATAAGTATCTGAAGTATATCAAATGCTCAACAGAAAATGGGGTCAACAACCCTGGAAGGAACATCATTTATTAAGAGCCCAATAGATAGGAATTGCCCTTAATAAAATAAATCTCATAGGCAAACACAAAGCATAGCTGCACAATAGTCCAAAGTAATTTCTAAGTCCAGCAGACTTCAATAAGACAAACATATTCCAGCAAATGTCTTATCAATGAAGTTATAGGTGGGGTCGGGGGGTGGCGGAAGGGAAGGGGATTTGGGAAGTGACCTTAACCCTGAAAGTAAGTGTGGTTTTCACCCAGTAGATACTGATGGTACAGCTAGATCAGAATTTAGAGCTGGACTTTATTCAGATTGCTTAGAACAGAGGCCTTTCTGATTCTTTAAGATTTTAATTATTACTGGGTTTAAAAAGAATTTCTAAAATAAAGTGCCTTCCTGTTGTTAAAGAAGAATATACTGTATACTCACTAGCTCTTCTTAAAATTTCACAGCCATACTGGGAAATAAGCAAGCAGGATTCATTATCCCCACCTGAGCAATGAAGAAAGAAGATTTAGAGAGGTTGGAGAGTGCTGGTTTTGTGTTTTTCCCATACTAGTAAACCATTATTCCTCATAGTCTATGCATGCATAGCAATGAGTTCACTCCCCTGGCACCATAGCTCTAGTCTGTTTACAAGCGAAGCCCCAAAAGATGATTCTTTCAAGGTGTAGGTACTGTTTTGAACATTAAAGAGAAACACTCTGTTTCATTGGCAAACTTTCTTAAAAGCCTCAATGTGCTCGGGTGAAGGGAGGTAAGAGGAGGAGCTTGGAGGAGGAGGCTCCGTTCTGGCCTCACCAGTTGGAAGGCCCCACCGAGGACACCTCACTTGTTGGGGCCTTGGTCTCCCCATCTGTGAAACAAGGAGCTGGCCCAACACAAAATCACTGCATTGGTTTATGCCTCTCTGCCCTACACTGCACTGTGCTCTTTGGTTCTGTGCTGAATTTTTGGTCCTTTTGAAATCTTCTCCTGGGAAGGGAAGGAGTTGGTTCACCAAGAAATCAATAGAGGCTATGAGTTTAAAAAGTTACTTCTCAGGAGCCCTTGTGTTAAAATTAATAACTGGAAGGTGAAATTTCAGTAGGCATCAATTTGTGCGTGTTAAGGAAGAGCACATTTTGTGGGGTGGCATGGCAAGTATGGCGGTCACCCAGATGCACCGTCTATTCCCTTTCAGGAAAGGACATGTTGCCCAGCTGTGGGGCAGGTGGTCAGCATGGAGCCTCTGGTTGGCAGCTCCTTCAGAGTTGGCCTCAGCTAAAGAGTGTGGCTCTCTTCGCCCAAAGTCCCACCTTCCCCAGTTACCCGTATTTAGTAATGAGCAAAACGTGTGTGTGTGTGTGTGTGTGTGTGTGTGTGTGTGTAAGTGTGAAGGCTCAGCACATGTGTCACACAGGGGTAGGGGAGCACTGACAGATAATCTTTGGAGATTTCAGGAATGCCGAGATTTTGGTTGGCTTTTGTCCTCAAAGATTAATTTCTTTCCACTGACCAATAGCAGGGTTCTGGACTGTGCTGTGGGAGGGTGGAGCTGAGGAAAGGAGGTGCTACAGAGGAAGACAAGGTACTGGATGATCTGGTTTCAGAACCTCGTGTGATGCTGGCTGAAGCAGGAGGAAACACACCTTACAAGGACCACAGCAAGAAACAGATAAAGGAGGAAAACAAGGGCATGTTGGTGTTTTCTAAGGAATGTACCTAAATGTGGGTGTCCCAAGAGACAGTGAGGTAATGGCTGGGATTCATCTGGGAGGGCTTTTAGGAAACATCAAACTCAGAATAATCTCTGGCTGGCCTCTGGGCAACCCAAGTTTCTGTTTAGGACTCTTCTGGGGAAGGTGCTCAGTTCCCATTAAGTGACATCCTGCGTTTACGGCCACAAACTTGGCTTCCAAATTACTCCCAGATTTCAGTGTTTCTACAGATTCTTATGGAAAACTTTGCAAACTATGTTTGGCTTCTTGTCATCATACACAAAACCATGTAAATTCTTTTAGGACAAAGTTAATATGATAATCTGATTTCTTAGGCTTTTACAAAGGACACACACTATCTTTTTTGTTTAAGAGCCCTAGAAAACATGGAATAATATAGTAAAAATGCTTGTCAGTGGGTCCTCCCTGAACAGTCCACAGAAAGGTCACAGCTGGTGTCAGAGGTCACAAGAGATGTCACACGACTTCTTAATAAATGCAGGGTGGAATATTATCCCAAAGAAACACGGACAATCAGAACAAGAGTGTTTTGCTATTGTGGCAATTACTACTGTTCAAGGAGAGCCCACATTTGATTATGACGCTTTTCAGTCCATTCCAGTTCTTGACAAATTGATTCTTACTGAAGAGGACTGAAATCTCCAAAGAAGCATTCAGTGTCTTAACACATTACATTCTTATCCACAGGCAGCTTGAACCAGGGTTTTAAGTGAAGGGCTGGAGGCCAGAAATTTTGAGACTGGAAGTAGTCTAGTAGAAAAAGCGTGGGTGATGGGGTATGATTTACACGTGGATCTTGCTTTGAAACTGGAACCACTTAAATGACTTCTCTGGGCCTTGGCTACTTAATCTGTAAAAGATGGGTTGCAGCCCTTGCCCTGCAGACTTATGAACTTTACATAAAAGATGGTGTATGCTCCGCACCAGGACATATTAAACCTGCAAAAACTATTGGCTTTTCTTACTGCCTGTTGATGATCTTGGACAAGTTCATACTCCATGAGAGTCACTTTTCTAAATCTGGCAGATGCTTCTTGTGAGAAATTAATAATTAAATGGTTATAGTTTTCTCGTCATTATCACACGCCAAAAGAGTATTTCACAACTGAAATAACATGGCATTCATAGTCTCATCTTGAGTGGGCAGACTCATAAATATAGCATCCTGCTTTCTTCTTATGACACTGATACAATCATATTCATATTCTTTTTTTTTTTCATTGAGTTATAATTGGCAAATAGCACTATATTGGTTTCAGGCATACAATATAATGATTTGATACTTGTATAATTGCAAAATGATCACCACAAAAAGTCTAGTTAAGATCTGTTACCATACTTAGTTATGAATTTTTTTCTTGTGATAACTCTTAAGACTCACTTTTATCAACTTTCAGTTATGCAGTATAGTATTATTAGCTACAATCACCATGCTCTACATTACATCTTCAGGACTTACTTATTTTATAACTGGAAGTTGGTATCTTTTGATCCCCTTCACCCAATTTGCCTGCCCCCCAACCGGTGGTGCCCGTGGCACCACCAAACTGTTCTCCATGTCTGTGAGCGTGGTTTGTTTGTTTTAGATTCCACATAAAAGTGAGATCATATGGTATTTGCCTTTCTCTGCCTGACTTATTCCATTTAGAAGAATGCCCACACAGTTCATCCATGTTGTCTCAAATGGCAAAATTAAAATTTTTGTAGATGAATAATATTCGGTTTTATATATATATATACATATATAAATATAAATATAAATAAATAAATAAATAAATAAATATATATATATATATATATTCTTTATCCACTCATCCAACAATGGACATGTAGGTTGTTCTGATCACTATCTAAGCTATTGTAAAAAAAAAAAAATACTGCAATGAACGTAGGATTACATATATTTTTTAGAGTTAGTGTTTTTGCTTTCTTTGGGTAAATATCCAGAAGTGGAATTGCTGGATCATATAGTAGCTTCATTTTTAATTTTTTGAGGAATTTCCCTACTGTTTTCATAATGGCTGCACCAATTTACATTCCCACCAACAATGCTCAAGGGTTCCCTTTTCTCTATATCTTTACCAACACTTGTGATTTCTTGTATTTTTGATAATAGCTAATCTAACATGTGAGGTAATATTTCATTGTAGTTTTTGATTTGCATTGCCCTGATGATGAGGGATGTTGGGCATCTTTTCACGTACCTGTTGGTCATCGATATATCTTCTTTGGAAAAATGTCTATTCAGATCTTTTGCCCATTTTTAAACTGGATTGTTTTTTGTTTGTTTTGCTATTGAGATGTATAAATTCTTTGTATCTTTTGGATATAACCCCTTATCAGATAGATGATTTATAAATATTTTCTTCCATCCAGTGGGTTGCCGTTTCATTTCAATAATGGTTTCCTTTGCTGTGCAGAGCTTTCTAGTTTGATGTAGTCCCACCTGTTTATTTTTGCTTTTGATGTCAGATCCAAAGACTCATTGTTAAGACCAATGTCAAGGACTCACTGATTATGTTTTCTTCTAGGAGTTTTATGGTTTCAGATCTTATATTCAAGTCTTCAATCCACTTTGAGCCAATTTTTGTTCAAGGTGTAAGATAGTAGTCTAGTTTCATTCTTTTACATATAGCCCTTCAGTTTTCCTAACACAATTTACTGAAGAGAATGTTCTTTCTCCGTTGTATTTTTTTGGCTTTTTTGCTGTAAATTAATTAATCATATATGTGTAGTTTTATTTCTGAGCTCTCTATTCTGTTCCATTGATATATGTGTCTGTTTTTATGCCAGATTTCATTTCTAGATTCATATTGTTTAATATGTTTTATGTTTTTATGTATTGCTTTATGCATTATGTTTTCAAATATAAATGTAAGTTAAATATAAAATCTTTTTTGACCCTTTAATTCCAAATCCGGAGAGATGTTCCTTCTTCCTAATGTTTGCCTCTTATTTATAATAAAAGTCACTATCTTCTTAAATATGTGTTAGGCCAATGTGCAACCTCTGTATACTTAATTCTCAAAGGTGAATCCTCTGAGAAAAGTTGGTAAGAGTTGAATGGTAAAGCCCTCTAATTTGGGATCCAGCCCACAGAATGGGATAAAGTATTTGCAAATCATATATCTGACAAGAGACAGGTTTTTGGAATGTATAAAGAACTCCTACATCTAAATTAGAAAAAGACAAATAAACCAAATCAAAAATAGGTTTTCAAAATTCTATTTAAAAAGGATTTCAATAGGACATTTCTCCAAAGAAATATACAAGTGGCTAATAAGCACATGAAAAATGCTCAACGTTGTAATTCATTAAGGAAATCCAAATGAAAACCACAATGAGACACCACTCCATACCCACTAGACTGGTGGAAAAAAGAAGAAAGAAAGGAAGAAAGGAAGAAAGGAAGAAAGGAAGAAAGGAAGAAAGGAAGAAAGAAGAAAAAGAAAGAAAGAAAGAAAGAAAGAAAGAAAGAAAGAAAGAAAGAAAGAAAGAAAGAAAGAAAGAAAGAAAGAAAGAAAGAAAGAAGAAAAGAAAAAAATGAGAAAAGTAATTAATGCTGGGAAGGATATGGAAAAACTGGAACCCTCACATGTTGTTAGTGGAAATGTAAAATGATGCAAGCCACTTTGGAAAATAGTTTGGAAGGTCCTCAAAAGTTAAATATAGAGATAATATGTTTCAGTTTACCATGTCCCAGCAATTTCACTTCTAGGTATATACCCAAGAGAAAAGAAAACATCACATGCACACACAAAAAAAATGTACATGAATGTTCATAGCAGCATTATTCATAATGGTTAAAAAGTGGAAATAGCATAAATGTCCATCTTCTGATAAAAATATGGTATGTCCATACAACAGGATATTATTCAGTGGTTAAAAGGAATGAAGTACTGCTACACGCTACAACAGGGCTAAACCTTGAAGACATTATGCTAAATGAAAGAAAGCTATCACCAGAGATCATATAGTGTGTGATTCCATTTCTGTGGAAGCCCAGAGCATGTAACTCCATGGTGCCCCAGTGTAGACTGGAGTGCTTCCAGCTGGCAGGGTGGGGGTGGGAAATGGACAGGGGCTGCTAGGGATGAAGGATTTGTGGGGAGGAGTGATGACAAAGTTTTAAATTTAGACTGTGGTGGTGGTAACACAACTCTCTGAATATATTAAAACCATTTGGCGAATTTTATAGTATGTGAATTTTATAGTATGTATCTCAATAAAGATGTTTTTAAAAAACCAGAACCATACAAATTCTCATGCAGCCTTGTCAGAAGATGGGGGAAATTCCAAAACTCACTGTACTTCTGAGATATTTTTGAAATGTTACATATATTTTAAGAAATTTGTGTAGGCATGTATTCAAAACATCCTGATGTACAAATCAAACTTTTTTTGATTTAAGTAAAATGAGATGGAGTACACTCAAAATGAAGTTAATTCTATCAATGTGATGTGATACCATTGCAGAGTTATTTGATTTTCTCCACTTACCATGTTAAATTTTATAGCCTCTTCTTAATTGCTCTTTAGATGAGTAAAATTGTGGTATTATTATGTAGGGCAATATTTAAGTATTAAGGCTTAATATCCAGCAGTTACAGTAATTGATGGATATCCCATTCTTCTATTGTTCTTTTAGGTGATGGGGATAGATAAGCCTCCATTGACACAGTAAGATCATTTTATACCAATTTTAATGCACCAGCTGGACACAGAAAACAACTTTGATTTCTTGTCCTGTGTCCTTTTAGTCCTGGTCTGGAAACTCATTTTTTCCCACCCCTTGGATGAAATTTTGAGTATTCACATAATAATAAAAACTCATCTAGTCACTTTTAGTTACAAACATAATCTCATTTTATCCACTAAAATATCTAGTTCAAAATTCTCAACTCATGGCTAGTTAGTCCTCATTCCCTCTCACAGATCAACAATGCATTGTGCCTGGGAGCTTATAGCAAGGAGAGGGAGGGCAGACACATTGTCCTCTTCAGCCTCCTCACTCACTAGCTATGGTTTCTGATTCCTGCCCCTCACCCCTCCACCCCTGTCCCTGCCCCCACCCTCGGGCTAAGGAATGTACCTCAGAAACCTGGAAGGGGGGATTTGGAATCACTCAGCCAAGGGGGCCTATGGGGATTGAAATTCCACTCAGTCTGCTCACCAATCCAAGTGCTCTGTGTTCACTGGGGAAAGAGGCACCCTTCGAATTGGCGGAGGGTTACCATCTGTTCACAGGCCTTTTGCCCATGAGGTGGGGCACCATCTACTTTAAAAGAATACCATCTACTATTCTTGTTAAACTAGGAAGTTTTCACCATCACAGAGATGTAACCAAACTAACATGAGTTAGCTCCTTGGTGGGTTCCAGGTAGAGACTACACCAGGCGAGTTGTCACACAAAGGAGACTTTATTTGCAGCAAATAAGGAGGTCACAGGGAATAACTTCCAAAGCTGTGATGACGCAAGTGGCAGTGAGTGCCACCCTTTTATTTAGGGTGAGGATGAACATTCAGAAAGGGGTTTTGTCATTGCATGTAGAGGCAGATATATAAGGTTGCGCAGGCCTACTTAGAAAACTTGCCTAAACGTGTATCCTAGTTATGTTAATATTAAGGAGCTTGTGCTCGTCCTTGGGTGAAGCTTTTAACATTACAATGAGGTAGCAGTAACTGTTGGGACACTCCATGGTCCGTCTGCATAGGTGTGAGTTGATGCTTGAGCTCAAATTGGTCTAGGCCACACCAGAGCTCTTTCTGTGGTCTGCCTTTAAAAGATTAGGTTAATATTCCTGTGCAGCAGGGTGCGGTCAGTGGGGGTCTTGCTGGTGACAGTTTGAACCTCATTAACCCTATGTGGCATGGTTCCAAATCTGGAACTCCCCTGTACCACCACTCCAATACTTCCCAAATCTTGGGGGATGTGTTTTCATTTCATTATTCTATGGGCTACCAGAAGCCTTGAACACAACTGCATCTTGCTTCAGTGACTGCCTCACCCTGGGCCTCACCCTCCCTCCACAATCCTCACTGTTTGTCTAAATCATATCTTTACTTTCAGTTCCCCCTTCTTTGTCAGATCTCCTGATTGCCTTGGTGTCTCATCCCCCCAGCCTTTGAAAATCCAAAGCGCTCAGCACCCATTTACTGAGTACCTTTCTAACAACAGTTCCTTCCCATCCTTCCTCTTCCTTCTCTGTCTTCTCCCCTTCCTCCCTAATTTTCCCCTGCCTCACTTTCCCCCTTGTCCTTTGTTTCTCTCTCTCTCCTTTTAATCTAACTTTTACTTCCATCTAAATATACGTACTTAGTTTAAAAAGAAAATTGTTATAACTCTCTTAACTATAAAGAAGACTTTCATACTTCCAACCTTCAAGTTCTACACTTCAGAATGATGACTTCCTATTGCTTTTCTTGTCTCTTTGGGCATTTACCTCCATGTTTCTATGCCTTTGGCTTATATTGCCTACACTGCTGCCTCTAGACTTTCTTTTTCAAATTTATAAATTATCTCTTTCATTCCCTCTAAAAAAGAGTAGGATTTAGTACTTTTATGTCAATGCCAATGTATATACTTCTCTTCCCCCCATCGTTCCATCATCGTTCCATGATACTTTTTAAAATCACTATTTAGTGTTTGTTTTATTATGTTTAAGATGAATTTTTGTTCACATTGAGTCTTGTGAACAACATGGTTACATTTCCTTTCTTGTATAATGTTTAGTTTTTTCTTGGATTTAATCATTGCTTCATTTATTTGCTTGTATCTATCATTAATGTATCCATTATCTGTCTGATTGAACTCTAAACCCCTATAAATGCAGTTAGGCATACTAGTTTTATGGGTTTCTTGATGAAACCTTTCCTGGAACCCTGTTTTCCTATTTTGAACTTAATTGATTGCTCTATTAGCTTTGGCACACTTATTCTCCTGGGACTTTCCTTCATCTTCATCTTGGGAATTCCCTTAGCTTCTCTCCTACATGGAACTGTAGTTTCTGATTCATTTCTCTTTCTTTTTTTTTAATTTTTTAAAAAGATTTTATTTATTTATTTGAGAGAGAGAGAGAAACAGCATGAGAGGGGAGAGGGTCAGAGGGAGAAGCAGGCTCCCCGCCGAGCCAGGAACCCGATGTGGGACTCGATCCAGGGACTCCGGGATCATGACCTGAGCCGAAGGCAGTCGCTTAACCAACTGAGCCACCCAGGCGCCCCATTTCTCTTTCTTGATTTTTGTCCTTGATTTGGAATACATATGCCAGTATCCTCCCCCAAAAGCGAGTGTCTCTGGTGTGTGTATGTGTGTATGTGGAGAGTGGGGGATATGGATAATTATTTAGAAATTTTGTTTCATGCCTGAAAATGTCTATTCTATCCTCATACTTGATTGATAAATTGGTTTGGTATAGAATTCCATGTTGTAGGGGTGCCTGGGTGGCTCAGTCATTAAGCGTCTGCCTTCGGCTCAGGTCATGATCCCAGGGTCCTGGGATCGAGTCCCATATTGGGCTCCCTGCTCGGCAGGAAGCCTGCTTCTCCCTCTTCCACTCCCCCTGCTTATGTTCCTGCTCTCGTGCTCTCTCTCTCTCTCTCTCTGTCAAATAAATAAATAAAATCTTAAAAAAAAAAGAATTCCATGTTGTAAATCATTTTCCCTTAAAATTGTGAAGGTTTGGCTCCATTGAATTCTAGCTTCCGGCGTGGCTATGGGAAAGCTCAAAACTGTTTTGATGCTGATTGTTTTCTGCAAGTTTTTAAGATATTCTCTTATCTCAGGCTTTTCTGATGAAGGTCCTTTTCATTCATTGCATTGTATGTAAATAGATTCTTTAGAATTTGTGCTCCAAACATTTATGAAGTTCTCACTCTATGCAGGAACTATTTTAGAATTCATGTCTGGAGTTCTGTGAAGTTTTCCTTTATAACAGTAAGGAGATCTTACTACATCCTACCTTCCATTTTCTATTTTCTCAAATTCTGGAGCTCCTATTATCTGTCTATTGGATAGTTTGACTTGATTTTCTAATTCCTTACCTTTTCTCTCCTGTTTCCAATTTCTTTTTCTGTTTATTCTCCTAGTCAGGAGATGTCCTAAATTATTTTCATTCTTGTTTTCAAAATGCAATTTATTTTCCTAACTGTCTGATTATATTGATTAAAATCTTTAAGGTTTTTTTTTTTTTTCCATTTTTCTTGTCTCCTCTAAGTTCTTTTTTTTTTTCTTCCTGTTTTGGATTCCATATTTAATAATAGCAGCTTCTCTTATCACTGGCTATCACTCCATTTCAGAGTGAGGTTCTAAAGCATTGAGAACAAACTATGGGGACCAGGCGCATAGATTAAAAGTGTTTTCTCTCAGACTAGTAAATTCTTCTAAAGCTCTTTTCCATTCTCCTGCCAAGGAATACAGTTCTGGCAGCCTGCAATCCAGGACCTCCAGGGGAAGGGGTGGCCCAGGTACCTCACCATTTAGGATGCAAATGGTCACCTAATGCCTTCTTTCAGTGCTGGCCCCTCTTCCATGGTCAGTGTGTCTGGTGTCCACCACTCCCAAGCTTCATTTTGATGGGACTCTTCATGACAACCTTCTCAGTTTCTTCCAGAGCAAGGGAGAAGCCGACCAGTCGTGTGAATGAGAAAATCCCCATCTGGGGACTCGATCCCCTACAATGTTTCAGTTAATGCATCTGGGGTCAGCTGCCTTCCCATCTTCTCCTCCTTCTGCGCTGTCTGGTGCCTCCAGTCCTCGAATCTTTTCAGGGTCCTGTGGTCGCTGTTGGCTTCTCTCCATCAGGCGTTCCCAGAAATTCTCAGAATTCTCAAATCTAAATTCCCAGAAAGCTCAAATCTATGTGAGTTACCACTTACCCATGACTCATCTGCTTTTTTGTCTACGCCTCTTCTCTTTGTTCTTGTCATGTGGGGGCTTTGGGAAGATAAGATATGTGTTCAATCTGACACATTTAATTTAAAGTCTGCTGTATTGTTTCTTTCTAACCATTGGCCCTTTGGTCTAAGTATTTTCTCTTCCCCTCACTTTACTCTTCCCAGTATCCATTTACCCCACGGCAGTGGCTGTGGCCTGCTACTAGTCTGTGTAGTGGAAAGGAAAGTCATGGCAGGATTGGCTGTCAAAATGGCAAGGAATGAGGGAGAAGCTGAGAAGGGTGGCCTGAGCTCAGGGACATCATTCCGTGCTCAGAGAGGCTGTGGGTGTGGATCACATTTGGAGGACAATGGACTGGGCGCGGGATGGGAGGTAGCTGGTCAACAACAGTGACCCCAGGCTGGGGATTGCTCCAGACTTCCTACAGAGGAACAGGCTAGAGATTATCTGGACCTGGTCAGGGAAACTCCTCAAAAACTCTAAGCAAATCCAGAGGTGGTCCAGAGCCCTCGGTTCACCACCAGTGGACATGCTGTCGTGACACGTACAACAACAAAAAGCAAGAATGATCTTCAGAGTCTGTCTGCTGCATTCATGTCAGAACTCCATGGTCTGCTAGTTGCAGAGACCCTGGAAAACTTGCTTAACTCTCTGCGCCTCATGTTTTACAACGGTGAGACGCTATCATTAGCCATACCTTCCTCCCAGGGTTGCTGTGAAGATTGAATCTGTTAATATACATAAAGGGCTTAAAATAGTTTCAGATACTTCACCATAATTCAATAAAAAAAATGAGGGGGTGGGGCTAATCCAGTCATGTTTCATGTCCGACACATTTTAACACATGCTCAACAAGTGTTTTTTGATGAAATAAATGAAATATATTTAGAGATATATTTCATATGGGGCCATTTTTGGCTTTGAATTTTATTGTCAGTTTCTATGCTTGGCAACAGAACTTTCAAACAACCATTTTCATGGGTGCTTTTAGTTGGAATAATTAGCCACATAGCACTGCAATTGAAGAGACATACACTTTCAAGTCTCTTCTAATAACACTGCCAGATAGACAAATCATGACTGATTAACCAAGAGCTATGCTTTGTTTGGTCCAGTAACAACTCTGCCCCAGACACGTCGGCATAGTCTTCCAGGACTCTGACTGATCAGCAAGGAACCAAATGGCTGGTAATTTCTAATTTATAAACACTGCTTGACGTAGGCAGTTGGGCACTCTGCCACACTGCTATGGCCTGAAATGGCCTGACCACTTTTCAATGCACTAAAAGCAATTTCAAGTGGCTTAATAACTCCTTACCCACCCCTCCGCTGGGGTCCACAAACGCCATTGCATGGAGACGCCTTTGAGTGGCCCTAGGACAACGGGTTCAGGTTACAGCTTCATGGGGTTTCCAGCTGAACAATGAGTATATTGTGAAGGCCCCATCTGTCAGAGTAATCAAAGTATAAAGAGGGAAATAATACAATTAAACCTTTAATATGTGTACATTTATCTTTGGTTTTTCAAAACTGATCTCCATTTGGCAAGATTTCCTTTGGCAAAGAAGTCAGAAATTGGCATTCTTTAATAGAAATTGAGATCTTGCCTAAAATGAGTCTCTGGGTACAAAGATGAAAATAAGGAGAAGCAACTAGTACTATCGTGGGGGGTGGAATCCTGTTTATAAACCAAGTATACCAATAAGACAGATAACTAACTAGCTTAAATTAAACACAACTTTTATCATTAAAAACAATAAGACATTTCCTTTTGTGGATAGCATGAGAAGGCTATACATGGGGAAAGGAGAGAATAGAGATCATTCCTGATGGTAAAGGAAAGCTGTCCTCTCTGGTTGCTGAGACCCCAGCAGCATCACCACTGGAATCTATGTTCCCCCAGTATTTCCCATCTGTTTTCACTTTCAGCCGACTTGGCAGCTAGAGTCACCTCCTGGACCCCTGCTGTCTGAGTCTGGTGAGATGCTCCTCTACCTGGTCAGATGTCTTCTCTCTGGTCACCCCAAAGTCATTTCTCACTTTGTGTCATTATCCGTCTATGCAGCAGCTACACACAAGTCCCACTTCAGGGAAGCCATCCTCCCTCTGTGACCTGAGCCCATGTGGCCACACCCAAATGAGCCATCCTTGGACTCTGCCAGGGTCTCAGGCTGTGGCCACATGGTATGGGTTGTGATTTCCCCACAACTGGTTTTCAGTGCATTGACAGCAATCATTACCCATCAGGCAGGAGAACTCAACATCCTCTTCTATCTTCTCCATTCCCTTAGGCCAAGCCACAGAAGATACACCATCCAGGTGCTATGACCTCTTCTTGTTTTTCTGGTAAATGATTTATTGGGTATTCGGGGCACCTACAACCTTGTCTGGGTCCGGAAGGGCACTGAATGAAAGGCAGACACCCAGACATCCCTTAGCAACTCTGAATGCCATTAGACTGGTGTCCTTCCTCCAGCAAGGTACGTTAGATCAAGGGCTCATGCTCATTTGTCTAGACAAGATCCTGATCTATTTAATGAATCTAGTCTTACAAAAATCTCAGGTCCAAGCAAGGCACAACCCCAAGACCAACCCTAAAAAAATATGTGTTCAAGAGTTCAAACGGGGTTTCTGGGCCATGTTTTGTCTGGCCAATATGGTTGCATGATGTTAACATGATATTGGTAGAATGACCCTGAAGATGATTAGAGATATGCAGTAATCTGTGCAGTACACTCTTGATTACCACTGACTTGTTTTCTATTTTTCTATATTTATAGTAGAAACAACCTCCTTGGGAAAGCAAAGGGTTTGCCCAGTCCTAGTCACATCTGTAATGTTTCTGGCATTTAAAATCTGGGTTAACCCTTACTGTGGTCTTAGTCTATTTGACCCTACCTAGAGAGACACCAAGGCTTCTGACTTTGAAGGAGGTAGGAAATTCCTTCCCAGCATTAATGTCTTGAGGAAACAACATGGCCAAAGTCAATCACCTAACGCTGGAGCAAAACTTTCAATGATCAAGTCCTCCTTTGGCCACCTAGACTGCCACCTCTTAGAAGAGTTAAAGCAGACCTAGAAACTCAGGTTTCAAGGGATCAGGTCAACACTTTAAGGAATTTCATTTCTCCATCAGGTAAATTAGAAGCAGCCAACCAGGAAAACAGCATATCTATCAAGATGGACTATCTGTACAATAGGTTACTCCAATTGCAGAAATATTCCGTCCTTACAACTTTAAGCTATAGAGGAATAAAATGAGTCAGTAAAAGCAACTGATCATTATGCTATGTCCCCATCAGTCCCAGCCTTTTAAGTAAAACATCCACTCACTCTTGGTTCAGAGATCGTAGAATGCACCTGTGAGCATCAGACTCATCTCAGATATTTTCCCATCACCCTCAGGCTTTCCTACTGGACCCACTATTCTCAGCTCTTCAATCTTCTGGTACTTTGGATTCCTAAAACCTGACTTTAAGGCCTTTTGCTATTTTATTTATTTATTTATTTATTTAAGATTTTATTTATTTATTCATGAGAGACAGAGGGAGAGAGAGAGGGGGAGAGAGAGAGAGAGAAGCAGAGGGAGAAGCAGGCTCCCAAGGAGCAGGGAGCCCGATGCGGGACTCGATCCCAGGACCCTGGGATCATGACCTGAGCCGAAGGCAGACGCTTAACCATCTGAGCCACCCAGGCGCCCGGCCTTTTGCTATTTTAGTACTCCATTGGAACCTCTTTAATTTTTTTTAACCTCAAGCTCCTACTAAAATCTTGGGACATCAGCAAGAATATTTCTTTACAAGTTTTGGCTTCATGGGGGGCCAACTTTCACTCTTGTCCTGCCGTTATGGACAGGTCAGCTCTCTTAAACTCCTTTTTTCTTACTAGAGAATGACTATACATTAACTAAAACATAGTAACATAAAATATCTTAATTTAATTTTTTTTACTTTTTGCTCTAACTGTATTCCTCTTCTCCCTACCCAAGCACACAGTGTTGTAAACCAACCTTACTTCATTTTTGGAGACTTCATTTAGATGTGCTCTTATGGTCTCTCATCTGTACACCCATGGCCATGTCCCCATGTTCTTGGCCCTGAATTAAGCAATCCATCAATACACGCAAACACAATCATAATAAAAAATATCACAATGTCTTTCATCCTTAATTCCCTCTTGCAACTGTATTGTTTTTGCCATATCTTGAAGATACGATTTTTGGCCACCATTTTTTCCCCAGGGTTGGTTAGTTAAGTGACTTCTTCCCATTTCTACCATCTTCTCCCAAATAATTCCCCGGCCACCTTTACACAGCACTGAATTCTGCAACAATCCTAGGAACCAACACTGAAAATTCAGTGTTTGTTCTACAGGACAGAACTCAGGACAGATAAGGCAAAATTATAGCAAAAGCAATGGCATGTTAACATAAGGAAAATCTAGCCATGTAGGGTATCCCACAATGATATTGGATGTTGCAGAAGTGAACTCAACACCAATGAATAAATTAAATTCAATTTTTTTCTGACGTACAAAAGGCTGAGAGTAAGCATACCAAAGCCGGGTGAGAGGACAGACCACTTGCAAAGGACATGCTAAGGGAGTGAAACTGGTTCTGTCCACAGAGAGAATCACCATAGCCAGCCAGGAAAAGAGAAATGCTGAAGGAGAGATAATCAGAGTGGACTGCTCCCACCTTCTCAAGCCAAGTCTGAGCCTTGAATATAGAGCTTGATTTATATCCCTGGAGGTAGAGGGAAGCTGGGGAATAAGGAAAGGGATCAGACACAAACTTGAGAAATTTAAACAGGAGTGACTAAGGCTGCACACTGTGTGCACTTTCCCCAGTAGGCTCAGTTTCCCCATGGGGCAAATGAAGCTGGCCTTGAGCCATTCTGAAAGAGTCTCCATCCAAGAGGACTGCCCAAATAAAGAGCAATTGGACCTTAATAAAGAGAATCTGTATGTGAAGAAGTACTAGAGATCCAGGGACTAAGAGAGGGAATAGGAAACTGACAACAGGACAAAGCATTCAAGTATCCAATAATATTCAGTTGATAAACACACATCCCCATATGTGGAGGTCCTTTGTGTGTTTTGAAGGTGAGTGGAATAGAGGGCCTGGAATGATGGTGAGTTTGGCGAAATATCATTGGAGGGTTATATATTAGGACCACCCTTTTAAGGGTCCTGACTGTGAACCTAAATTCCACAGAACAAACCAGTAAGTGAAGTTCAGTAGTTATTGGACTAGAAAAGGTCATGATTATAGATCATATTCTTCCTTTTTCTTTTAAAGATTTATTTATTTATTTATTTATTTATTTGTCAGAGAGAGAGAGAGACAGAACACAAGCAGGGGGAGAGGCAGGCAGAGGGAGAAGCAGGATCCCCGCCGAGCAAGGAGCCCGATGTGGGACTCGATCCCAGGACCCTGGGATCATGACCTCAGCCGAAGGCAGACGCTTAACCGACTGAGCCACCCAGGCGTCCCAGATCATATTCTTTAACAACCACTTATTTCCCTATTATGGACCAAATTTTCCCAAACCTGAACTGATGTCTATTGAGGTCTACTCTTTCATATTCTTTCCTGTATTCTTGTCCTTAGCTTTCTCCCTTCCAAATTTTTTGTTTGTTCATATGCAATGAAGTCATAGTCAATCTTGTCTTCAGTGTCCTATGCTTGTGTTATTTTGCCTGCTGAAATCCTACCTACTTTCTGTGACTATTAACAGTTTTATCAGAGATTCCTTGTTCCACCTCTTATCCACCAAACCCAAACTTCCTGTCTGATATCCTCACTTTCTTAAAATTGCATCTTGTTCTATCATCAAATCATATTACTTGAGCCTTTGCAAACTCAACTCAAAACTTGGTTCTCCTATGATGCTTGTAAGACTTCTGCATAAATATGGACATTTTCCCAAAGGAAAAATTCCAAATTAAAGTTGTTGAAAATTACAACCATTCTAAAAAAATTCACTGTGATCCACCTCACTCCCAAATGCTATTTTTTTCCTTAGCTCAGCCTGGGCTCTTTGATATAGGGCTATGTTTTGAAGATGTACAGTATACCTGAACAAATGTCTTACTGTTAAAATTGCTAATGATAAAGATGCCTTTGTGGCTCAGTTGGTTAAGTGTCTGCCTTCGGTTTAGGTCATGATCCCAGTGTCTTGGGATTGAGTCCTGTGTCAGGCTCCCTGCTCAGCAGGGACTCTGCACCTCCCCCCGTTCATGCTCTCTCTTTCTCTCTCAAATAAATAAATAAAATCTTTTAAAAAATTGCTAATGTTAACAGTAAGTAGTTAGATAAATGCTTTTGGCCACTTTTTAGCTCTGAGAGTTTCTAAATAATAACAATTGATGATATTAATAGATAATCATGGAAAGAATGAGCAACTTCTATATCTGTAAAACTTTATTTTTCAGTACCCATTACCATGGTCTCTTGATACTTCTTTGCGTATTTTCATTTGTTTACTTGATGCTACAGTCCTGGAATTGCTCTTGTGGGACACATACAAGGAAAATGTCTCTGGTCTCTGAGTCTTTCCTGATTCATCAAAATTTATTAGAGAAGTGATTATATTGGCAAGGATTCATAGTATTTTGCTGCATTTGTTTGGGTTTTTTTGTTATTGTTAAAATAACTCACATTTGGAATAAAGACTCATATTTTATACAGTACTGTTTGTTACCTTTATTTTACCTAAGGATGCCATTAAGTATATTTTAAAAATAAGTCTATAGAGAAGGATTTTATTTTTGCTTTTTAGTTTTAATGTTTGAGGGTATATATATGTATACATATATATGTTTGAATGTGTGTGTCTGTGTGTATTTTAATGATTCCTTTAGATTTGTTCAACATATCCCTTTTTGTCTGTTTGTGTAGCTTTAAAAGCCAATCATCATTATTCTGGCTTCATGTTAAAAAGTTCAGATAAAATGCAAAAACAAGAAATTGCACCTGATACTTGAAAGCTGCTATTCCTGACAGCACTTCATCTTCTCTCATGCCCATATTGGCTTTTCTCCCAGCCCATCCATTTCTTAATGTAAGTGTTATAAATTGCTCTAAAGTGCCATAAAGCATAATAAACATAAATCAATATTTCTTGGTTAAAAACTTAGAAATGCTGATCCAGCCCAGGTTGGTTATAGATGTCCTGAACCCATCATGTCCCCTGGTTATTTTATCTTACCAGAAGCCATTTCTGGGAGCAAGAAGGCCTCTCTTTTTGTTTTTCTCTCTGCCTTAGTCACCCGGACACTTGCAATGACACATCAGAACGGATTGTGGGGAAGATATCATCCGGCAGTCTTAAAAAAGCCCCATTCTTTTTCTTGTTGGCCTCTGATCTTGGCAACTTTGGAAGAACGGAGTGACATTCTCAGACAAAGTTAGACCACAGGCCGGCAATATGTCAAGCTCGTCTGAGGCAAATTCCAGTTTGTCGTGGGAAAAAAAAATGCTCATTTTCTTCTGAGACTCAGTGAATTAAGCAAAAGCCCACTTCTTCCGTTCTGGCTTGCAAATGTGGCATCTGATCTAAATGGAACACCTGCAGGCAGCTTAATGACAAAACCGACCCATTTGAATTTCTGCTATCTTTGGAATTTTTAAACATGATCATATGCTGCACCCTTGGATATAAAGCCACACCCTCTCCTGGAAATGACAGCTTGCCCCCACAGCCAACTGATGCTGTTTAGGTGGTATGGTTGTCATTTATTCTCATCTCAAAAGGAATGATTGAATGGCTCTGTGGTTTCTCCCAAGAACTTGCAGAGTTATAGAGTATGAAATCTGCAAGCTCAGGTGATCATCTTTCTTGAGGAGATTTTCACAGGCAGCTCATTGGAAATTGCATGAAAATGTTGATAGGACATTAGACAAAGTGGTTTTATTAGACTTGATTCATAGCCTACTTTTCATACCAATTGGGATCCAGTGCACATGGAGGGCAGACTGCCTTCTCCCCCAAACCTCATCCTCCTCTGACCAAAAGCAACACTCTTCCCACCACCACCTCCCCCCAGAGATCTGAAAGCAGATTTTGCCCTAGAAAGAGGCAACTGCTTAGTTTGTGTACCATGTGGATGAAGGAGGGGGAATTAGATGGACTCCATTTCCCTGATTATCTCCTTTCCACTTTCTCCAGTCTGAAAATCTTCCATTAGCCATTCATTCCTTTGGATTCTGGAAACTTTTGGATCAACAGAAAAAAAAAAAAAAGAATGACCTCTAAGTATCTGAAAAGATGCCAAACTGTATTCATAATAAGGGTAATATAAATTAAAATCATACTCAGATACCATTTTTTAGCAAGGAGATTTGCAAAAACAAAATTTAGCCCTTTTTTTGGTGAATCTTTGTACAAATAGGCATCCTCATAGCATTGTTGGTAGGTACAATCCTGGTGACGGAGAATTGGAAATGGCTGTCAAACTTACAAATGCAGTTACCCTTTGATTCCAGCCATCCCAGTCTTGGCAACTGATCTTACAGTAAAAACTGCACATATGAAAGAAAAATGGACAAAGTTATAGATTGAAAAACTCTAAATATCAAAATTTCAAAAAAACCCAAATTCCATCACTATGGGACTGGTTCAATTGATCACGGTAGAGTACAAAATGGAATATTATGCAACAGTCTACAAGAATAGGGCAGCTCTTTATATACTGATAAGGAAATATCTCTGGGATGTATCTTTAAATGGATAAATGAAGGCATAGAACAATGCATATATGTTAATATATTTATACACAGAAAGGGAGGAATAAAAATTCATTATTATTCTCTTTTGATATTTGCATAAAGATATACTGAAAACATACTTGAGAAACAAATACCAGTGGGTTAACTGTTGAAAGTGGTAAAGGGAATGCAATGGATGGGATCCGAGAGAGGAGTAAGAATTCTGTGTTTACCGATTTTGTTTTGGGACCATGTGAATGCGTAACCTATCAAAATTTTTGTTTTTGGTTAGAGGTCATATATTTATGTACTTAAGTATGCATTTCGTATGTTATTGTTTATTTTGGTAAAATATAGATAACACAAAATTTTCCATTTCCACTATTTTTAATTGTCCAAGTCAGTAGCATTAATTACATTCATGATATTGTACGACCCTCAGTACTATCAATTTCCAAAACTCTTCATCACTCCAAACAGAAACTCTGTAACCATCATACAGTAACTTCCTGTTCTTCCTTTTTCCTATTCTCTAGATACCTCAAATTCACTTTCTGTCTCTATGAATTTCCCTATTCTGGAAATTTCTTATCAGTGGGATCATACAATACTTGTTCTTTTGTGTCCAGTTTATTTCACTTAGCATAATGTCCTCAAGGTTTGTCCAGGTTGGTCCCTGTATCAGAACTTCATTTCCTTTTATGCCTGAATAATATTCCATAAAATATGTATATAACATATTTTATTTATCCATTCATCTGTTGATAGACACTAAGGTTGTTTCCACCTTTTGGCTATTGTGCATAATACTGCAATGAATGTTAGCAGGTGAGTATCTGTTTGAGTCCCTGTTTTCTTTTTTTTTTTTTAAACACTTCTTTTTTCTTTTTATTTATTTATTTATTTTTATTTTTTAAATGTTTTATTTATTTATTCATGAGAGGCAGAGAGAGAGAGAGAGAGGCAGAGGCAGAGGGAGAAGCAGGCTTCCCGCGGAGCAGGGAGCCCGATGTGGGACTCGATCATGGGATCATGACCTGAGCCGAAGGCAGATGCTTAACCATCTGAGCCACCTAGGCGCCCCTGAGTCCCTGTTTTCAATTGTTTTGGTTATATAACTACAGGTGAAATCGCTGGGTCATATGGGAATTCTGTGTTTAACTTTTCAAGGAATTACTAAACTCTTTCCCTAATGGCTGCACCTTTTTGCATTCCTACCAGGAATGTACAAGTGTTCCAACTTCTCTACATCCTTGTCAACACTTGTTATTTTCCATTATTGTCATTGCAGTCATGCTAGTAGGTATGAAGTTATATCTCATTGGGATTTGACCTGCTCAAAATTTTAAATTAATGAGAAAACTTTCATAAAAGTCTTCTATTAAAGTATAATAACTATGAAAATTCCACCTCAATCCTGTTATTAAATTTAAAAGTTCGTTGACAGCTTGCAAGAGCCCTAGCTGTTGGGGGCAGGGACTGGGCAGGCCTATCTTCTGAATGTACATAAAAGCCACTCATAATTATGGTTATAATTATTGAGTGTCTACCAAATGCTTACTGCTTTATGTCATTATTCTTCCTCCACAATACTGTGAGATAAATATTTTTATCCCCTTTTTACAGAGGAGAGAACTGAGGGCCTTCTAGGATGAAGAACATAGCCAAAGTCAGATCTTTAGTAAATGGCAGTGCCAGAATTTGAATCAATTATCTGCTTGACCTCTGGTCCTATGCATTTTCCATCCTAATCGGGCGTTAGAGGGACAGAGGCCACCAGCAGGGGACAGAAGGCCATTGGGTAACATTTTACCTACTATAATTTTGCACACATTGGTTTTGTCAGTCAAACTTTTTCTTGTCCAAAATTTGTTTCATTAAGCCCAAGCTTTTTCCTTTCTTTCTGATTCCATACTGTGGCATCTGTTCTAACTTGCACCATTTTCTCCGAAATCTTAGACACACAAAATACTTTGTCAAAGAGCAGAGGCCTTCCCGTCAGCCTGGAACCTGAGGTTCTCTCATTTCTCTGGGACCTGTGAATGTCTCAGGACTCATACCGCAATTTCAAA
Organism: Eumetopias jubatus; assembly: GCF_037043125.1. Taxonomy (NCBI): domain Eukaryota; kingdom Metazoa; phylum Chordata; class Mammalia; order Carnivora; family Otariidae; genus Eumetopias; species Eumetopias jubatus. Next base: position 28,192,429 of record NW_028274807.1, read on the forward strand.
TATGCCTCCAGCCAAATGGCAGATTCCTCCAAAGAGAGGAGTAAGATATCATGCAAAAGAGACAGGCTGAACTCCAAGCTGATCTGAACTGGGGCCTGGCAGAAGGAGATAGGAGAGCACACCCAATGGCCAGACATTCCATCCATGATCTGGTAAGTGGAAGGAATGATCAACACCTCGGATAGATTATCATGCCCTGTTCTGGGCATAGGGCCCTCATCTGTGCATAGTAACCACCAAATGCTGCTTGGGAGGTACCTACCCCACCCAGGAGAGTTCACTGCAGAGCTAACCAATCACCTCTACATGGGTCCACGTGTGGGTGATGCTGTTAGCAAGACCAAGGCAGCCCATTACTACACAGAGAAATGTCAAACCCTGGGAAAATCTTGCCAACTGTGCTAAGCTCTTTTCCTATAGAAACACAACACAATTTTTCCCACTCCATCTCAACACAAAGAAGCTTTTAATGGAATATGTTACAATGGAAGCATTTCACCCGGAGAGGAGTGTGTCAAAACAAGATAGTACTCCAAGATGGATTTGTGTCCTTTGAATGATTATGTAAAAATAATCTTTTTAAAAAAACTTTTTTGGCCCAATTTATGAGAAAGTCTTTTTGTGTTTTTTAAAACTACCCATTCAGAAAAAAAAAAAAAAAAAAAACTCTGACCACATTGGGTAGGCTGTAGATTTGGGTTCAAAGGGAAGGTCAAAAGCGTGTGAGATCCAAAGCCTCTTGGAAAGATCTGGAATCTGTATGCCCCACTGTTTCTTTCTTTGTGTTACTTGTAGCATTGTGACCAACCACAAAACCCAGGACTCTGTAAGACCCTATTCCTGCCCTTTTTTTTTCAGGTTTAATTATTTTCAAATTAGTTTTAAATAGGAAAAGTAAAATGTGAGTTTATTTTCATTGTAAACTTTAAGTAGAGAAAAAGTGAATCCTCCTTAACTCTCCAATCTCAGTCCACACAAGCATTTTCTATAATCAAGTTAGTGTGTATCCTTCTGGGTCTTTTACAAACATTTGCACTGACGTAAGTACATTGTGACCCAGCTCTTTAATCAATGAACATCTATTCAACAAATATTTTTTGAGCACTTACTATTTAGAAGGCTTTGTGTAGGCACAGGGGATGTGGAAAGATTAAGTCATAATAGATTAAACACTTAATTAACTTATGCCAGGAATTTACCTTTAATGTTGGATTTAATCAGCACAAGAACCCCTGAAAAGATGTACCACTGTTTGTTTTATAAGTGAGAAAACTGAAGTTCAGAGAAGCTAGGTAATTTACCCAAGATCACAGATGACAGAGTTCAGATTCAAACTGAGCACTGGCAGTTTCAAATCCATATCTTAACAACACAGCATGAGAATGAGACACATTCTCATGACACAACGACACAAAATGAGACACAACGACACAGCATGAGAAATTATTACTGAAATGATAATTGTCATTCCTTCAGTGTGCAAGACACCCTTCTTGGGGTTTACCTTATATTGCCTCATTTAATTTCCACAACAACATGAATACAGACTGTTATCACCCCCATTTTACAGATCAGAATCAGTGAAGTTAATTAACTTACCTAGATTATGTTAGTGATAAGTGGTAGAGCTGGGATTGGAATCCAGATTGACTGGTTGCATAGTTTCCTCTCCTACATTACATCACTGATCACAATATTTTGTGCATAGATGCATACTCACGCTTACACTATGCAGCTCTTAATCACGTTTGCTTAGAATTTTAAACAAGGAAAAATGCTTAGTTGTAATGTAAATAAAATAATAGAATTCAGAAGTGCATGCACAGTGTGATCCTAATTATATCGAACATATATGGCATGAAAATTTAGTAAGAACTTAATTTGTTTGGGTTCCTCCTGCTTATGGGTGTTTTTTCCTTGCCATTTCCAAAAGGTCACCAAGTCTCTGTGCTCTCTTCACTCAGCTTAAATTTTGTGGGCCAAAAACAGAAGTTGCCAGACACTGAGCAGCTCCCACACCCACCTTCCACACATCCTCCTAGAGGAGATGATGCCAGGTTGTGGGGGTGGGGGTGGTGGCTGGAAGGCAAGTGTATTGGGAGGAGAGGAGGTGGAAACAGGACAATTGGCAAAAATCTCTCATCACTGGAAAGCAGCTGTTTTTCTTTTTGTTTGTTTGTTTCGTTTTCTGGGTGGAGACCAGTCCACACATCCATGGTGACACCCACCCCACCAATAATATGACTGGAAGGAAAGTGCAAGTGCATGGTGAGGGGCTGGGGGAAAACAGGGGCGCTAGGGGCTAAACATTAAGAACTGTGGAGAAAGAGGCCATATCAAAGATCCCAGTTCCTGGCTTTAAAAAGTTAGATAACGATAGTCACCAGTATGGAATGAAAAAAAGGGTATCTTTCCAGAATGTTCTTGACGGCAAAAGATAACATAAAACTTTTTTGGAAGACATCCTTCCACCTAACTTCCACACATAGTATAGGGATTAATAATGACTGAGATTTCCCTCCAAATCTGCTGAGGAGGCCTTAGATTAAACTTGACTTGAAGACAAAAAGGAACATGAGATTCTACGCAGAGAAAAGGAACAGGAAAACCTCAACAGTTGTCTTCAGGTAGTGGAACTGTTGGTGATTTTTTTTTTCTTTATAATTTTCTATATTTTGAAGTTTTCTATGATTCTCGCTTGTTACTTACAAAATCATAAAACCAATTACTTTTTTTAAACTCTTATTAATTATGTCACTTCCCCGCCCATCTGGCTTAGTCATGCTTTATTTTCATCTAGACATTTTTACACTGCAAATGTTTGGTGCAAGTAGGACAGCTAGGATTTTTCTCTAGGATCCAGTCCTAGAATTTGCATTTAGATATATGTAAATTAAAGCAATTTAGGCCAACATTATTCTATATCCTACTTGAAAAGAATTTTTAAAGTGTTAAGGAAAACCAGAGGGATTTAATCAGTTTGTTCCATGCCAAACTCTAAGACCAGGATCAGGCCCATAAATGATGGCAGGGGCCAGGCCAATGTCATGAATGAGAGAAGCAACACTTCAACTAATACTCCTGAGTGGTTATTTTGGCATTTAATCCAAACTTCTAAAAAAAGGGAAATTGGGCCAAGTATACCGATCTAAGAGAAAACCCCTACAGGCTGCTTGCATAATAGGAGCAAACACTTTGCAACTTCTCGAGTCAATCAACTGGTTTACAGTTATAGTTATTCACTTCAATTAGATGTGAACTGATGCTAAAAATAGGCGCACTGTGTCAAGTTACTTTATCTCAGACTTTAGCAAGTCTATTATAATGTTATAGAAACTAGTGCATTTTAAAGACCATCTTGAGACAGATCCGTCTTTAGCCAGAGCCCCAAATACAAAGTGGATCCTTATGCCTCAGATCAGCGCCAGGTCAATGTCAGTCTTCCCAGGTGCTTTCTACGCTGGTCTCACATATCTGAGATTTGTCTGAAGGATTCCAGTTGTTTGTTACCAGTACATTCCTCTGTGTCCCATAGTCTCATCTATAATTTACCCTCCAGTGTTTGCAAGAACCTATCTCCAGAGCACTGTTTTCCCTTGAGCCATGCCACTGTTTTTTTTGTTTTTTTTTTTTAAGGTTTTATTTATTTATTTTGACAGAGAGAGACACAGCGAGAGAGAGAACACAAGCAGGGGGAGTGGGAGAGGGAGAAGCAGGCTTCCCACTGAGCAGGGATCCCGATGTGGGGCTCGATCCCAGGACCCTGGGATCATGACCTGAGCCGAAGGCAGACGCTCAACGACCGAGCCACCCAGGTGCCCCCAGGCCACTGTTTTTGAGTTTATTGTCTCATTGTAAGCTAGCTGAATACACACAAACTGGGTCCCACTGTTCAGCCTTGCTTGATTTCTTTGAGCCCACTTGCCTGCTTCCCCAACACTGCCAGACACACCTTAGAAGTATGCTTGGGTACGTGCTTGCCATTCATGGCTGTGGACCTGGACCATCCCTGCTAAAATATCTCACCCCTGGTATCTCCTCCTATTCCATCTGTTTCAGTAATGCAAGAGTCCATCCTTTTACCGTCATCTGTCTACACTCCAACACATAAACCAGCTTTGTGCCTTGTGATTCTTCACCTCTCATATAATTAAGTTAAATAAACCATTTATTGAGTAACTATCTCATGTGGGTACTATTTCAGGGGTACAAAGATGAAAAAAATTAGATCTTTGCCCCCAAGAGATTTATATTTTAGTGGGTGTAATAGCTTCCTAGGGCTGCCTTAGCAAAGTGCCACACACTGGGTAGCTTAGAATAACAGAAATTTATTGTCGCAGAGTTCTGGCGGCTACTTCTGAAATCACAGCAGTGACAAAGATGGTTCCATCTCAGGGCTGTGCGGGAGTCTGCTCTTTATCTCTCTTCTGGTTTCTGGTAGCTGTGGTCATTCCTTGGCTTTTAGATGGTGTCTCTCTGTCTTCACTTTGCCTTCCCTCTATACCTGCCTGGGTCCAAATTTTCCCTTTTATAAGGAAACCCATCATATTGGGTTCAGTCCCTAACCTACTCGTCTTAACTTAGCTAGGCTAAGTCACTTCATCTTAACTTAGCTGATTACATCAATGACAACCCTATTTCTAAATAAGGTCATGGTGCGAGATAGTAGAGGTTAGTGTTTCATCATATGGATTTTGGGGGACCATGATGCAACCTGTAACAGTAGGAAAATGCACACAAATGACATTAACTGGAATAAACTATGAGAAGCTGAAGAGTAATGGTAAGCGTTAAGGGCTAGCAAAGCACAGAGGAAGGGTGTACATTATGACTGGGGTCGACTGGGCAGAGACAGCTCATGGCAGAATGAAGCTGTCATTTGAACAGTATGATCAAGGATTCTCCTGGTGGTGCTGCCACAGAGCAGAGAAGAATGTCCAGCTGCAGCTGAGCATATGAAAGCCTCCTCCTCCTGTGGGCAGTAGGCCAGAGTGACTGGGCTCCTCAGGGCACTCCTTTGACCTGGTTCTGAGTCCACCACAGAGAAAACAGTCTCCCCACAGCATACTCTGTATATCTGCTATCTGGGTGTCAGAGTCTACTGCACTTATCAGATTTATTAGATAGAATTGCCGGAGGGTGGAAGTACCAAAAAGTATGAGTAATTAAAACACTGAGCCGCAATATTATTAAAGGTATATTAAAATCAATGACATCCATTTGAAAAGATATATTTCACACCCTGTCCTCCACAGTGGGAGATGTGGCTGAGCAGAAACAGGTCAAGCAGGGAGTATTGTTAATGAAGGTCCTTGTGGAAAAGGCTGCCGGAGACAAAATGAGTTAAAATCTTTATTGTGTCTTGACAGCCCACATGAATCTATGATGATGATAAATGTTCTCATTTAGAACTTTTCTTTTCCTGAGACATTTTACATGCTATCTCCAATTTGCTTTGAATTTCTCAAAAGACATATGTTCTCAAAAGAAAGTCTCTGCTTGCTTTTCATTAAGTAAGATCTTATCAGGGTTTTTGCATGTGGCATCACGTTTAAACTATTAATCTTATGACAGGATATTAAAAAGGGGGGAGGGGGATTCCTTAACAGGTCGAGGGCCATTACACTTGAGAAACAGCCCTCAGCACCCAACAACAAGCACTGGCCCAGGAACTCAATGCAATGATTAATAAGCACTTTCCTGAAGCTAATACTCTGGGAGAGAAGGTTGCTCCTCAGAAGGGCGCACAGTGGACAGTGGGAGCGAAAATGGCTTGTGTGCCACTGGGCTGGAACTTGGTGTTGCTGGGATCATTGACCTGTAGAATCCTGGTGGGGCACCATGGAACAATTGTTAATTCTTGGCAACATTAAGGCTTCTCTGGTATCGAGACATAAACCAATGGGGTAACAACACAGGTCTGGGGAGAAGGAAAAAGATGACAATTCCCTATCTCTACTATAACAATTCAATAAAATACACGAGTGCATACACACCTGTGAACACACACACACACACACACACACACACACACACTCAGACCAATAGAAACATTGGCTTAAGAAACAGCTTTAAAAAAAAAAAAAAGAAAGAAAGAAAGAAAGAAAAACAGCTTTAAAGGTAAATCTATACTTACTGGGCCATAACACACTATGATAAGACCTTTGACTTTTGTCCTAAGACCATTGGGAAGTCCTTAGCGGATTTTAAGCAAGAAAATACACAATTATATTTGCACTCTTCAAAGGTCGTTTTGACTGCAGTGTGGGTAACAGATTTAAAACAGAGCAAGAGACAGAAACTATTGAAGGAGTACAGGAGACCACCTTGGCCTAAGGCAGGCTGATGGAAACAAGCAAAGCATGTAAATCCCAGCAATATTTTGGATGTCAAATCAAAGGATTTGATGGTGGCTTGAATACTGGGAAGAGAGGATGGTGTTAAAAGGGACTCCTGGATTTCTGGCCATGCAACCAGCCGGATGGTAAGGAATTTTCAGAGACAGGAAAGAATGGGGATATTCCAGATATGATGGAGCCGGTCATGAGTTGGCTTTTGTACGTTCGGGTTTACAATGCTTGTAAAATATTTAAGTACGGATGTTAAGTTGGGTATACCCAGGCTTAATGTAGCCTGGCATCTAATCTATTCAGTATTATCTTACAACTCTCTAGATAGATATCTTTCATTTGTTTTTCTAAGTCAGTCTTAAAGTTTTTTTTGTTTGTTTGTTTTAAAATTCAAATGTTTTTGTAATTGGAAAGAATAGGAGTTCTTAGCTTGTGTCATATTTGTAAATTGAATGTATATAAAATGTCCCAGGAGCTGCTTTTCCCCTTTTTATAGCCTGGAAAGGTGTTGTCATTTAAGGGAGTAAAAATCATACAGGGGTCAAGGGCCTACCAGAGCACCAAAAAAGCAGGTCAGAGAAAAGAAGTTTATCATCAGTAGGGAATATGTGTTTCCTGCTCGATGTTAACCAGTGTTTTCTATTCTTCTCCAGATTATATCCATTATATCCATTTGGTATCTCTACTCAGGGAACACAGAGTATGGCCACATGGTACTGTTCTGCCAATATGTCAGGGCAAAGCTGCATTTAGACTACCCACTGGGGGTTCAGAAATATGTCCACTCCATGTTCCCTCCAACTAGCTTGAGAAATGTCTCAGAATTTTCTGTAATATTATTCCGAATCATTCTATGAAATAAATGTCAAGTATTTTATCTCCATTTCCCTAAAAGAGAGAACGGGTTGCTAGGGGAAATGCCCAAGTCAGTCATAAAACATTTCCAAAGGGAGGACATATTGAATGAAAATGATAATTCTTGTCTTGTTTAACAAGTTCTCATGGCAGCTCCTGGGGGCAGTAAAATTTATACCCCTACCAGGACAGCCCCAGAATATGGCATCAGCACTGGATGGAAGGCAGTCCTGGGAAACTGAGAACAGTGCTGTTGTCAGCTCCCCTTTACTTGACTGAATAATTTGTCTGTCGTGCCTGGGAGGTTTGCACCTCATGGGGTGGGAGAGGATGCAATCAGGTAAGAAATGTTTTACTTAATCTTTTCTCAAGAAAAAGGATGAGCGAGTATGGCCAGAGTGAAACAGAACTGAGTTTAAAATTTACAGTATCCTAAAACTGAAGACTGGGTACTGAAAATGGATTTGCACTTTTTGAGCTGCCCCGGGCTGAGAGAGATGGGGTAGCTAGAGAGACCCCAGAGAGACTTGCAGGATGGAGCAGTGTGGGCCATCTTACTGCCGCAAGGAACACAGAAGCGTGGAAGAACACCAGGTTGCAATAAACACTGGGTTGACCCCCATTCCATACTTATTTTTTATGATTTTCAACTTTCTCATAAGTCAGATGGAATCACTAAGACTTACCTTATAAAGTATTTGTGAAGATGAAATGAGTGAATGATGCCAGGTGCAAGAGCAGCACTTGACACCTGACAGGAGGGCTCTACATAGCAGATTATTAATATTGAAGTAAAGGTTAAAGTATTATTATTAGGAAATTATTATGGATCACAATTTGTTATTGTACATAAGATTTCATATAAAGGAAAATATCTATTTAAAATGAAAAAAAAAACGACACTTCTGCCTTTTGTCATGAGATGCAACTCATGTTTATGAAGAATAAATCAGAATATTCCCTCGTGCCCATAAAAACCAGTGGGTATGCAGGCTGTGCCTAAGAATTTGTGATGATGTTTAAGGCAAGGCTAAAATGTTAAGATCTTGAATATTGCCATTTTTTGGCAAAAGACCTTGCTGATCTTTTCTGATTGGGTTGAGGAGTCCCAGTATGGTATTTTGGAAAAGTCTCTTTTAAAAAGTAAGGGCATCATCTTTTATATATTTTTCCCTACCGCTTCCTGCTGCTTGAAATTTACATCTAATGGTTGGTGCTTATATAGCCATTTTGGGTCATGAGGTGTCTTTAATAGAAATCAAGTAAAGCAAAGCAACAGGATTGAAAGGTTTGTGATTCCAGGTACCATACTAGTACTATGCTAGCTTTGGACTAGAGTATTAATTGTGATAAAGGCCATGCTTCTTTAGAAAAAAGAACCCCTCACTCTGATGGCTAAAACAAGTTAGAAATTAATTTCCCTTTCATAGGTTGGATAAGAAGACCGAGCGCCTCAAAAATCACCCAGGGACTAAGACTGGCAGGGCACTCTGTCATTCTCAATATGCGGCTTCTAGCCTGCCTAATTTTTACTATTTCAAGCCAGTGGAAAGAAAAGAGCACAAGGAGCACACATCCAATGACAGAAGGCACTTATCATTTCTGCTCACATGGTTTGGGGGAGACCATAGCCTCTCAGCCACACCTGCATGCTGGGGAAGCTAAGAAATGCAGTTCAGCTGGACAATCAGCTCCTGTGTCCCAGTGACAACTTTGTTCTAATAGAAGAAGGGTACAGTGCTTTTAGTGAGCAAAGAATAGTCTCCACCAAGACTGCTAATCCTCATATTCTATCCAGATGATAGAAAAATATCATCCATCTTGTTTAAGACGAATTTGGGGCTTTTATTTTTCACAGTTGTACATAATCTTAATCGATATTCTCTTTTCATGGTTTATTCAATGAACTTCTTATCTGTAAATCATAAATTTGGATTGTTAGAGAAAGGCTAAATTACATTCCAGCTGTAAAATTCTAAGAATCATCAAACCTTTCTTTCCCCATGTCCTTAACGAACAACTTGCAGGTTAAAAAACAAGCATTTAATTTTTCCCTCCTGCCCTATGTATGCATTGTAGCCGTCACTTGCAGAGGGCCCATGGTGAGCTGGTTTGCGGTGAAGGTGAGGAGAAGGCAAGAGTGGCTGTGAGTTGATTCCATCAAGAGCTGGGAAGGATAAGTCCTTCACCCATGAAAGATGTTGACAGAAGCAGCCACTAAGATTTTCAACCACAGTGAATAGCAGCAGTTGGAATACCAGGTTGGAGATCTCTTGTTCAAGAAGGCTTCATCTTCTCAGCCTTCCTAGCACAAGGCATTCCCACAGGATAAGGGAATTATATTAGTGAGAACAATTTTGTTTGCAAGTGACTGAAAACTTAAGCCAAAAGGGTTTAATAATATATGACTAATATATTTAGAGATATGTTTGTTTGGAGAGAATTATTTCAAGAAGAGCTTGAGTCCTGGTTCAGATGATGTCACCAGATTTATTTCTTGGTTCTGTCTCTTTGGAGTTGGCTTCTTTCTTTCTGTCTCCCTCAATCCCTCTCTGTCTTTCTCTGTCTCTCTCCCTCCTGCTCTAGAAGATTCAGGTCCACAACAGCAGAAAAGAGGGAGTCTGCCTCCCTTTTCAGTAGTCTGAGAATTGAGTCCCACTGCCCTAATTGGACAGGCTTGGCTTGTATCCCTGACCATGGCCCAAGCACTACAACCAGGGAATGAAACTAGCAGATGACTTAACTTTGGTCCCACAATGCAACCCTGAAGGTCAAGGTGGAGTCAGCTTCATGCCAAGCACACAAGCCGAGTGTGAGGTAGTCAGGGCATTGTGGCCATGAGAAGAGAGAATAGAATAATGAGTGGCAAGAACAACACGTAACATCTCCATACCTTCCTTTCATTTTGTCCCAAATGTGAAACCTCAAAGGGAGACAGTTCAAGGTCTCGTCTAGTTAGTGTATCCGTCTTCAAGTACAACATCTCTGAGTAATGTGCAGCCCTCCCAAGTCATGTTAAGATGTTGGTCCTCGTGGTTGATTGACCCATGGTTAATGAGTAAGTTTAACTAGCCCAGTGTACTCAGTCCACAATGGCAGTCCATTGTCCCATGACTAACGAGTAAGTTTAACCATCCCAATACACACAGTGAGCAATGGTGGAGAAGGGACGAGGTAACTGTAACCAAAACATGTATTTAGAAAGCAGGGTGGGTAGAAAACAATGCGCACTGAATTCCAGCTCATGGTATGCATCTTATTCTAAGGGCAGGAAAAGCAATGACTCATTGCCTTGACAGGGAAAACTTTGGTCACTCAGTCTGTTTGACCTTGGTTCTATTCTCTGAGATCATTGCCCATCATCATTTTTTTTTTTTTTTTTTCCTCATTGCTCCTGGTTCTAGTCTGTGGAAGGATCTCTTTTGTGCCTTGTCTTGCTCAAGAGATGGGTACTGGGGAGGATGTTCTTTCAAGATACTTTTTTGGCACCCACTTCATTAAGGTATTTTCAGGGGCCTGGGAATTATTTTATGTGTTGGCCAGAAATTTTTATTGACCTTTCTGCTCACCTCAGCCAATGCCATATTCTAGGTTCTAGCTTTTGCAAAACACCATTGCAGGAATTAACTTTAACATATTCATTACTCTTTTACTTTTACTTGAAAATGATTAGAAGCTCAACTCAAACTGGCTTAAGCAAAAGGAGAAATTTATTGATGGAGATAGTTGAGAAGTCCAGGAATAGCATTGGCTTCAGGTAGAACTTATGTTCAGATGTACACCAGTCTCCCTCTACCCATCTACTTCTTCTAGGGCCATTCTTTTCTCAGACTTCATATGGTGGCTTCCAGCAGCTTCAAAATCATACCAGAATAATATCTTGGAGGTCTTGTTCCTTCTAAGCCAATGAAGATAATTCGGGCAAATAAAAAAGGAACAGATTCTGAGTACCATACACGCATGCATGCACACAAAACCCCACCATAGAAATCTACTTAAAATGTGAGTGGAAACATGGAGATTACTGCTGTTCCCTCATATTCCCCACTTGGGAAGAAATCTGAAAGCCTGGATTCTCTATATGGGGTACTGAGTCTTAGAAAACATGTAGCTTAACCTAGATGTCACCCACCCAGTGGAGGATGCCATGCAGGAAAAGTGTTGCTTAAATAATTTGTTATTTTTGACTTTGTTCTTGTAAGTAATTTTTGTCCCTATGACTCCTGAAGAACAAACATTTACATCAGGGCAGCAACAACGACATAGTGACTGAGATGATAGTAGCTGTGTAGCATTCTCTTGGACCTGCTATGGTGGTTACCTTGTGTCAAACTGGCTAGGCCATAGTACCCAGGTATTCTTTCAAACATGGGTCTGGATGTTGCCTGAAAGTTTTTATTTAGATGAGATTAACATTTAAATCTGTAGACTCTAAGTCAAGCAGATTCACATCATAATGTGGGTGGGCCTCATCCAATCACTTGAAGGCCTTAGGGAAAAAGACTCAGGATCCCCTAGGAAGAGGGAATTCTACCTACAGAATGTCTTTGGAATCAAGTTGCAGCATCAGCTCTTCCCTGGGTCTCCGGCTTGCTGGTTGACCCTAGAGATTTAGGGCTTGCCAGTCTCCACAGTCACATGAGCCAGTTCTTTACAATAAGTTTCTCTCTCTGTCTCTGTCTCCCTCTCTCTTTTTAAACACACACAGACACACACCCTGCTAGTTCTGTTCCTCTGGAGGACCCTACTACACAGACCTAATGTCTATATGGTTCTAATACATTGGGCAGGGTCAACTCAGTTTCCTACTGCTGCTGTAATAAATGACCCTCAGTTTAGTGGCTTCCAACAGCACACATTTATTTTCACATAGTTTCAGAGGTCAGAAGTCCGACACAGGCCTTGTGTAGCTAAATCAAGGTGTCGGTAGGACTTCCTTCCCTCTGGAGGCTCTAGGAAAGTATCCGTCTCCTTGCCTTTTCCAGCTCTAAAAGTCACCTGAATTCTTTGGCTGGTAGCCACTTCCTCCATCTTCAAAGCCTATGGTGTGGCATCTTCCAATCTCTTTCAGTCTGATTCTCTTGCCTCTCTAACTTATAAGGACGCTTGTGATCACCTTGGGCCTCCCCCGAATAAGCCAGGATATCTCCCTCAAAATCTTTCATTTAATCACACCTGCAAAGCCCCCTGTGCCATGTAAAATGACATACTCACAGGTTCCGGGGATGAAGACATGGGCATTTTAGGGGGTCATTATTCTACCTACCACAGCCCTTTAAAAAAGACTGGCATTTTGTGATGCATCCAGTCACTCATTCAATGAGTACTTACTGAAGGCCTACTACGGGCTGTGAGATGGGACAACTCTGTGCTATTCCAGAAGCTGGCATTTCACAACGCCAGCAATACACAAGACAGATGTGGCTTTCACCCTCATGGAGACTACGTCTAGTAGGGCTCTGACACAAAATAGATATGTAAATAAGCATATATATAATCAGGCAATTTCAAATAGGGATAAGAACTCCGGAAAAAAAAATAAAATGGAGCAGTAGGATGCCTAGAGGTTGGGTGGGGTGGTTTCTAAGTTGAAAGTTTTTGAGCTGCAATTCCAAATACAAGCAGCCAGCCATACCAAGATATGTGAGAACATTTCAGGCAGAGGAAACAGTTATGGCACAGGCCTCAGGTAGTAATACTTGTGGTATGTTTGAGAAAAAATTCACACTAGAGCATGGGGAAAGCATGATACAAGAGAGCATCTAGAGAAAAGTAGAGGCAGGTCATGTAGGGCAGTGGCAAGGATTTTGGATTTACTGACAGGCTCAGAAGGCATTATCTCTTCCCCCACAGAATGTTCCTTGGTAGAGAAGCATATGATACCACGAAGGACCTGCTCACCAGGTAAGCTGTCAGTGGCTCTTTTCTGGCTGGGGAAAATCTGTCAAAAATCTTCTATTCAGGCCCTTATCCCTGACAGCAGTTTTACTTTTTCCCAGAGAATATTTCTTAACCACACCAGCAGCTTGCCACAGTCAGTACATGGGCAGAATTTAAGCAGATAGCAACAACTCTTTGAGCTTACATATAAATATCTGAATTTGCTGATCATTTTTCAAATGTGTTTTGCCTGTGTGGAAATACCCGCGGAATATTCACAGAAAAAGAGAAAATTAGGCGTGTTATCTCCTAGCTCAATGATTTGGTATTGGTTTCTTATCACTACCCAATAAAAAAATACAGATGCTCCCTGCCTCTCCTGGACTCCAACTTCAACTACATTTCAATAAAATCTATTTTAGGTTTCTGCACTTCACAACTGGAGAAATTCTCTGTGTTTCTCAACACATATAAACCTGGCAGGAGAAAGAGCTGAAAGTAAAGGGAAAAATTGTTTTGGTAATCTTACAGTGTAATTCAGCTTGGGGGGGGAGAAAAGTCACCACCTTATTTTTAAAGTCCAAATAAAAAGAAATGTATCCTTTGCTGTGGGGACAGTTAGGCCAGGAATGAAGAACCTAGTTAAGTAGCAATTGGAGAATCAGAGTCAGCAAACAGCAACTAAACAAAAAGCATCATGGGAAAAAAAACAAGACAAACATACAGACAACAAACAAGGGCTAGCTTGATCCTTGATAAGAATATCAACCTGTCTCCAGTTCTGTCTATAGTGCTGTCCCTACTAGATTTCTCTCTTCCCCCACAACCCCACCCAGTTCATTAATTTATGGTTTATTCTTCCTAAGCTTCTTGTAGCAAAAGTGAGCAAATAGATACATAACCTTATTGTCTCTTCTTTCTTACCAAAAAAGGAAGCATATCACCCTATACTTTGCTTTTTGTCTACGTAGCTTTGAATAACTCCGTATCAGTTTCTCTCCTTCTCACTCTCTCTCTCCCTCTCTGTGATTTCACACTACTTTGTGTTATGGTTCTACTATCATTTACTCTGGTCTCCTATGAATGAATGGCCGTTTGGGTTATTTCTATGTATTGCTATTGTGTATAATGACGCATATGTAACTTTGGTTTTGTATTTGTGGGACGGTAGCTTCAGGCAAATTCCTAGAAGTGGGTTTGTTGTGTCAAAGGGTAAACACATGAGTAGTTTTGCTAGACATTGCCAAATTCCTGCCAGTGAGTTTGTACTGTGTTGCACTCCCATGAGCAATTTGTGAATGCTGGTTTCTCCATAGTGGGGTGTTAGGCTTTAAAATTTGTGCCAGTCTAGTATATATATATATATATATATATATATATAGTTAAGAAATTGTATCACACAGCCAACTTAATTAGTATTTCTCCTAATTTGAGTAAAGTTGAATACTTATCTCATAAACACCAGAGGTAAATCTTTTTTTCCAGAACTATGTATCTGTGGTTTTGCCCATTTTTCTCTCAGCTTTTGGTATTTTTTTTTTTAAGATTTTATTTATTTATTCATGAGAGACAGAGAGAGAGAGAGAGAGAGGCAGAGGGAGAAGCAGGCTCCCAAGGAGCAGGGAACCTGATGCGGGACTTGATCCCAGGACCCTGGGATCATGACCTGAGCCGAAGGCAGACTCTTAACCATCTGAGCCACCCAGGCCCCCTCAGCTTTTGGTATTTTTCCCTTGTTAGTGAAAAATTTGTTATATATTAGGAAATCAGTCCTTCATGTGACACCTGAGTTTTGTTTTGTTTTGTTTTGTGGCGTCATTTTTTTAGGTTTGGCTTATGGTTTCTTCAACATTCGATTTGTTTCTGTTTAGTAAAATTTACCAACCTTTTCTTTTATTGCAACTGGATTGTGAATCTAGTTAAAAAGGTTTTCCCCGGTCTAAGATTATGAAATATTCACCCATGTTTTCTGCTAATACTCATATGGTCTCATTATTTACACTTCCATTTCAGATTCATTTGGAATTTTTTCTGGTGCATTGTGTAAGTTGGAATCCAGTTTTATCTTTTTTCCAAATGGTTGTCCAGCTGTCCCAAATTTATAAAAAGGCCAGGTTTTCCCCAGTAATTGGAGATATTACTTATACAACATTTTCATAGACACTTGCATGTATTGCTAGGTTTTCTATGGTGTTTCATTGGTGTATTTATGGGCCCGTATCACACTTTTTTAACTGAGACTTAATAGCATATTTTAATACCTGATAATATTACTTTTCCTTTATTGTTCTTCTTTTCCAGAACTTTCCAAGCTATTCTTGCATGTTTATTTTTTCATATGATCTTCAAAAACATCCTGATCAGGGATGTCTGTGTGTGGAGGGATGGGGGGAATTGTACAAAATTTATACATTCAATTGAAAAAAAATTGATATCTTTATGATACTAGATACTGGATAATGGAAAATATCCAAGGACAAGTACCTCCTTCCATTTGTTTCAGTCTCTGTCTCTATCAGAAGTACTTTTAAGTTTTCATCATATATGTTCTGCTCATGTCTTGTTAAGTTTATTCCTAAATATCAGGACAGAGGGGAAGAATTATAAGAGAAATTTTCTATGGCAACTTCTAATTGTTTATTGTCTATACATATAGAAGTTATTGGTTTGTAGGTAAATTTTATATTCTCTGCCATATCTAAATGTTGTTTGTGTTAGTTTTGTTTAGATTCTGAATTTTTAAAGCTTTCTTTGAGATATAGCCCATGAGTAAATTTGGTAAAAAGGTATGCTGGAAAAGGAGGAATGTTCAATTTTTAAAGTAGAAATTTCAATATATCTATAAACTGATGCTTAATAATTCTAATAGTCAATGATCTATGTTAATTTCTATGTATTTGAATTGACAGTCTATTCATCTTTTAATATTTCCCTCCAAAATTATATTTCTCCAAATTTCCCCCTTTTTTAAAATAAATTTTGCTCTGCTACTTTGAATCTGTTACTTGGTAAATAATAATTTGTCTCTAATGTATCATTGTGCACTGTAATTGTTGTCAAGGTAAATATGTGGCTCATATTTTTTCTCAAATAACATTACCATTCTAATTCATTTTTTTCTGTTTCAACAAACAAATTTTCGCTCTGTTTTGTTTAAGTTCTCCATTTACTATTTGTTTTAAGTATATTTCTTCTGAGGATATGTTTATTTTTGTGGCTATCATATAATTTTACTACATGTTTTCAAACTTAATAGCTATCACTAAATTTTTTCCCCAAAGTGGATGTGGTGTTGATTCCTACCAGCAGCCAAGGAGAGCTCCAAGTGCCTCATATTTTTGTAAAACTCTATAATTTTTGCCCATCTGATGACCATAAAATGGATTCTCGTGAGGGTTTTTTTTGGTTTTTGTTTTTCGTTTTTGAACACATTTTTAAATATTTTCTTGAAAAATATGTCTTTCACTTCTGCAAACTGCTTGTTTAGAGACTTGCTTGTATTTGCCCTGCTGATGTTTAGGAGCTCTTGAAATATTCTAGATGCTAATTCTCTGTTAATTATATTAATTGGGAATATTTCCTACCAGTTTTGGGGCTCCATTTTATTTTTTCATCAGTCTTTCTTTCATGGCTTGTGCCTTTCTGTATCTTGTTTAAAAATCCTTCCCTGGGGTTCTTAAAGATCATCCCCAATATTTTCTTCTGAAATTTTGCAGTGTTTCTTTTTTGCTTTTAAGTTTTTGATAGATCTGGAATCGACTTTTTTTGCAATGGTGTGGAGTAGGCATAAACTTTAATGTTTTTCTGTGAGATTAACCAATTTTTCCTGCACTCTGTATTTAATAATCAATATTTTCCCTACCGATTTAAAATGACACTTCTCTTTTATATTAAATTTCCTTTAAGGGTTTATTCATGAACTTTCTATTTTGCTCTATTGGCTTCTTTGTTTTAGCCTATCTTAAAATTATAGAGTGTTATGTTTTATTGCTTTATAATAAAGCTTGATATCTGGTGGGAAATTTATTTCAGTTTTCTTGGCTATTGACTACTCATTACTTTTCATGTAAATTTTAGCGGCTTGTCGAGACTTATAAAAACACTTGTTGGGCTTTGTATTTGAATTTTTCTTGTTTCTATGCATTAAATTTGTGCAAAATAAATATATCCACTATATTAGGTCATCTTATCCATGAATATGGCAATTCATCCTTTATTTAGGTTGTCTTTAATGTGATTTTCCCACAGGTCCTATGATTTGTTCTTAGTTGTGCTATTTGTTCTTATTTTGGTATGAATAGTCAATTACCTTTTAATGAAATTGAAAAGGCAAGAAAAATGCCATATATGCAGGCATATTTAACATTTTTGGCGCACTTCTCCTCTTTGGGTAGATTTGGTTTCCTGCTTATTATCATTTTTCTTCAGCCTGGAGAATTTTTCTTTTTTTAACATTCCTTATGATGGGGCTCTACTGGCAATGAATAAAGTTGTTTGTAATATTCTCTTATTTTTTTCCCATGAGTCTAGGATTTTTAGTGATTCCCCTGCATTCACTACTAATATGGATAACTTCTGTTTTCTCTTATTTTCTTCATCAGTCCAGCTGGACGTTTGTTAACTTAATTGATCTTTGCAGAGAACCAACTTTTGCTTTTGATGACTTAACTGTATTATATAATTTTTTCTATTTCTTTGACTTTGTTGTTATCTTTATTATTTTCTTCATTCTACTTACTTTGTGTTTCTTTGGTTTTCTTTTTCCAATTTAAGGTAGAAGCTTAGATCATTTAGACTTTTCTTCTTTACTAACACAGGCATTTAAGATATAATTTTACCTCTAGGCCCTGTACTAGATGAATTTTACAAAGTTTGTATGTTGTATTTTCATTATCTTTCTGTTTAGAATTTTTCCTAACTTCTCTTGTTATTTTTCTCTTGACTCATGAGTTATTTAGAATTCATTTAGCTATTTTTTTCTGAAAATCTTTTAAATTTTAATTTTTGAGGAATATATTTGATTTGCTGGATATAGTATTTAATTGTAATTATATATTTTTTCTTTTCAGCATTTTAAAAATATCATTTTGTCATCTCCTAGTTTGTTTTGTTTCCAGTAAGAAATTGATTGTGATTCTTTCTCTGTTTCCCTCTGTTTGTTATCTGCCCCCCCACCCCCCCACCCCCACCCCGCCTCTGGCTACTTTTAAAATTTTCTCTTTGTCAGTGTTTTTAAGAAATTTTATTATGACTTGGCTTGTGGCTTTTCTTGTGTTTATTTTCTTGTGGTTCAATGAGATTCTTGGATCTATATGTTGATATTTTTCAGCAAATATAAAAAATGTTCACTCAGTCTTTCTTTAAATATGTTTTCCGACCCCTGAATCCTTCATGGGATCCAATTACTTGCTTGTTAGATCGCTTTATATTATCCTACAGGGCAGTAAGTCTCTGCTTTGTTTTCTCATTTGTCTGTTTCAGCATTTCTTTTTCTATTTTCTTTTCTTTTTTTTTTTAAAGATTTTATTTATTTATTTATTTGACAGAGAGAGACACAGCGTTTCTTTTTCTATTTTCTTTTCTTTTTTTTTTTAAAGATTTTATTTATTTATTTATTTGACAGAGAGAGACACAGCGAAAGAGGGAACACAAGCAGGGGGGAGTGGGAGAGGGAGAAGCAGGCTTCCTCTGAGCAGGGAGCCCGACGCGGGGCTCAATCCCAGGACCCTGGGATCATGACTCGAGCCGAAGGCAGACACATAACCGACTGAGCCACCCAGGCACCCCTCTTTTTCTATCTTCTTTGATTAGTTTCTATTGTCCTATCAGCGAGTTCTCTCCTTTTTTCTCTTGCAGTATATAGTTTGTTTTTACACTTATCTAGAAATATTTTCATTTCAGATATTGAATTTTTCAGCTCTAGATATTCTAATTTTAATATATAATCTCCATTTCTGCCTTCATTTCCTTTAAAGTTTGATCATACATGTAAAATTTATTTCAACCTCACCAGGCAATTCACTTACTTATAGAACAGCTTGATCTTTTCAAGCTTTTAAAAAATGCTTTGCTATGGTGGGTCTAGTGTAGTTTTTACTAAAATGCTACTTTAATTCTACATCTAAACACATAAGCTTTCTGGGATCCCTACTGGATGCCTAGCATATCCAGTGAGCTCGCTCCATTCCAGCTGGTTGGAACTTGAATATCTCCATGTGCTTCCAGTCCATGTGCTTCAGTTGTTGTTCAGTGCTATGGTGTGAATGCTTGTGTCCCCTCAAAGTTCATATGTTGAAATCCTAATGCCCAATACAATGGTATTAGGAAGTGGGGACTTTGGGAGTTGCTTGGGTCATGGGGACAGAGCCCTCATGAATGAGATAAATGCCTTATTAAAAGAGGCTCTAGCGAGCCTTTGCCCTTTCCATCATGTGAGGGCACAATGAGAAGTCATTGGCTATGAATTAGGAAGAAAGCCTTCACCAGAATATGGCCATGCTGGTACCTTGATCTTGGACTTGCCTAGCGTCTGGGACTGCAAGAAATAAATTTCTGTGGTTTATAAGCTACTCAGTCTGAGGTATTTTGTTATAGCAGTTCAAATGGACTAAGACAGAAAATTGGTATTAAGAAGTGGGGGTATTTCTGTAACAAATATCTAATAATGTGGAAGTGGTTTTGGAATGGGTAATGGATAGAGGCTGGATGGGTTTGGAGGTACATGTTGGAACAAGCCCTTGTTGCCATGAACGGAACTTTAAAGGCAATTCTGATCAGAGCCCAAAAGGAAAGGAGACCTATAGAGAAAGTCTGAATCTTCTTAAAGAATACTTAAGTGGTTGTGAACAGAATGTTGGTAGAAATATAGATGGTAAAGGTCATTCTAATGAGATCTCAGATAAAAATGAGGAATATGTTATTGGACATGGCAGAAATGTCATCCTTGTTCTAAAGTGGCAAAGAGCTTGGCTGAATTGTGTTCATATCCTAGTGTCTTGTAGAAAGTAGAACCTGTGAGCGATGAAATAGGATATTTGGCTGAAGCTATTTCTAAGCAAAGTATTAAAGGTACAGCTTGGCTTCTCTTGAATGCTTATAGTAAAATGAGAGACAAAAAATGATGTAAAGGTGGAATTACCAAAAAGGAAGCAGAACTTAAAATTTTAGAAAATTCTCAGCCTATCCCTATCGCATGAAATGAGAAAGTGTGTTTGGAAGAAGACACTAAGAGTGTGACCAAGTAACCCTCCGATAAGGAGATGCATATGAGTGTGAACAACAAACTTAATCAGTCACCCCAGCAGGAAAACAGCCAATATAAACTGAAGAGAAAGGAGACAGAAAGGAATGAAGGAAAGTTGTCAGACTTGTTAGGTTTTACAGGACAGAACCACGAAGTTACTGAGCTGTGTATGTGCAAAACTCTTTATGACAGAAGTAGGACCCCAAAGGTGATTTAGAGGTTATTAGAACTGCCTCATCAATTTCAAAACTGGGGGACATTGCCTGGGTTTCAACAGGCTAGACAAACCCCACCCAAAGCTGTGGAGGCCAGACTCCTACCCAGCAGAGTCATGGGGGCATGACTACCTCCACCTAGCTTTTGAAAGATGTATCTGCTTGGAGCTGTGGGTGCACAACTTCAGTGAGGGAGAGACCACTGCATAGAGGCGATGCTCAGAGGAGCCGTACGGGTGGGGCCACCCCCGGAACCCCAGCCTGGGAGGGCCATAGGCATGTGACCAACCCACGAGAGCTGCAAAATGCAAACTGAGCCGTGCCCAGCAAAGCTGTAGGGGCAGGACTGTCCCTCTAATGGGTTTGAAAGGCCAAACCTTTGCCCTAGTGGGACTTAAAGTTTAGGATTTGCTAGGGACCTGTTACCCCTTTCTTCTTTTCTAATGTTCCCCTCTGGAATGGAATAGGGTGTTCATCCTGTTCCCCTGCTGCCCCTGTATTTTGGAAGCACACAACTTGTTTGACTTCACAGGTTCACAGCTGGAAAGCAATTTGCTTCAGGATGAATCCTCTTATCCATATCTGACTTAGATAATATTCAGATAAGACTTTGACTTACACTTTTGATTTGATGCTGGTACAAGTTAAAACATTCGGGACTATTAGAACTGTAAGAAATAAGTTTCTAGAAACCATAGAAAATAAGTTTCTATTGTTTATACGCTACCCAGTTCCTGGTATTTTGTTATGGTCCCCGAAACGGACTAAGACTTTCAGTTTATCATTACCTACTATGTTTTCTTTCTCCAGGAGTTTTTTGTTCTGCCTGGGGCATCTCACCCTACACAGTGCAACTTAGCATTTACCAAAGACTCAAGGGAGCCTCTATGCAGATTTTGGGGGATATTTCTCTGAATAATTTTTTTTTTCTTTCCACTTAGCCTCACAGATTCTAGTTGTCTAATCCTCCCCAAGTTCTGTTCTATGTTTCTTCAATTTAGGGAGACCGTTGTGGTTTGCACTGGGTTCCCCTTCCTTGCACCACAGCCTAGAAAGTAGCTCCGAGAAGAAACCTGGGAAATCACAGGGCTCACCTCATCATTTCACTCCTTGCAGAGATCACAGTCTTGTAGTGGGTTTTGTTTGTTTGTTTGTTTGCTTTTGTCCAAGGTCTAAAATTACTTGGTTTGTGTATTTTGTTCACTCTAAATTGTTTATATCAGAAGGGCTGATCCAGTACTAGTTACTCCATCATGACCCAAAGCAGAAGTTCTCTGCAAAGCACTTTATTCTTCAAAGAAATAGAGACTATTATTGTTAGGAAAAAAGTCTCAAGGATTATCAATAGGTCAGCATGCCCCACTCCCATAGGACTTGAGTTTCCTTTTTGAAATATTCAATAAATGGCTCTTTAGACAATATTGAATCTCCTCCAGTAATGATGAGACCATGATTTCCAAGGGAAGCTTACATCTCAGGCTGGTAGGAAAGTCTTCAGCCTCATGAGCAGAACTCTGTCTCTCTGTAACTTCTCCATCATCCTTGTTCTATTTCTCAAGTGCACACATAGAGGGTTTACCCTCTCTTCCCCTAAACAGTCCTACACACAGTTGACCACAGCATCATGTCCCAGCACTTCTCCAGACTAAACATGCTCAGTGCTTACAGATTGAGCAGGTAAGTTCGCAAAAAACAACTGTTCTTTATTCTCCTCCTTGCCCTTAAGTATATGCCCCAAGACTTTTGAAATCTCAAGAGAAAATGCCCTCTGAAGCCCTCTTGCACTCTTAGCTTGAATCGGATATGCCTAATTTGATCTAAGGATCACTCAGCTGTTGCAAACACGCTGGGTCATTAGCATCTTTCAGCATCTCCAAGGACCATGGGCAAAGACCCTTTTCCTATCTGTGTGACCCAGAAAACCACTCCTGACCAAGCTTTCAAATGGAGCTACAGAACAAGTAAATAATTTCTTCCTTAACTGGGAAATGGGAACTTGAAGAAAGGGAGGAAATTATAATTCTATTGAAGTATATGTCTCCATTTCCTAAATGATAACTTTAAGAATAAAATTGGACATAAAATTTCAGGCCTCTAAAAGTTAACAACGATGAGGCATACTTTATGATTCAATGTCATTCATTGCTTTAGTTTATCCTAATATTGAGATTTCAGCACTTTGATTTTATTCTAAAATTAGGATTAATCTTCCTTAATAAATGTCTTATAGTCAAGTTGAAAAAGTACATTGTCTTGCAAAACATGTTCACCTGCATCTCTTCATTTCTAATAAGGACATGTCTGGGGGCAGTGGGCATCACAGCCTAAACCTGACAGTTGTTCTAATTGGTTTCTAATTCATTTCTTTAGGCTGCGCCTTATTTCTTTTGGTCCCCAGGTCTGTACTAATCTGCATAACAGCATTAACAGAACATTGTGAAAAATAATTCTCACTCATTAAAAAAAAATGCAGATGCTAAATGTCACGCATTTACATTTTGAAACAGTGACTTCCTTCAATCTATTTTATCTTATTTAACTTTTTAAAAAATGATTTCCCAAGGGCTAAAGTGTAGGAAAATCTTAGTAAGTAACTTTACCTCAGGCACTTTTTTTGTTTTTTTAATTGCACAGAGAGAGCAGTTCCACCAAAGTGTCTCCTTATTAGCATGTAATATTTTATTATGGCTGCAATTGGTTCTGCAACTGAGGAGAACCTATACACATTTTTTGTTTTCTAAGACAGAATAGTTGATGGCTAATACTTGTTTTCTCTTCACAGACTCTTTCTTTGCCCAATTATACTTGTCTCGTAAACCCTTTGCTTCTTTACATAATGATTAGGCTTTAGGATTTAGATCTGATGTTGGAGTCAGATATTTGGTTATTCAGTTCTACTATCCATAGAGAAGAAACATTTTTCAGTGGCTTATGGTAAAGAAGAGGAAAGAGAAGATTTGAAGTGTCTGATTTTTTGCAGCCTGTTATATTTTCTTGTCACTCCAAGCCATGAATGAAAAAAAAAAAAAGGTTGATCAGAAGATGGGCCTGGGAGTTATCCTGAAGGAGGGCTTGGCTAGCTACTGCAGGCTTTAACCAGGCAAGGGACCAGAAAATGAACAGCAAGGAGTAACCTGCAACTTCTATCGTCTGATCTTTGCCTTATTTTTCTAATACTTGCTGAATGTAGGTGACTGAATCCATAGCCACTTATCAGCACCAGCTAGAGGTCAAGAGCTTTCTAACTTTAGTGAATTTTCATTAACTTCTCAGGCTCTATGCCACTTTCAACTTTTCCTTTTTCAACCTACCAAATACATTGCATACCTACTGTGGGCCAAACCTCATGCTAGGGGCGGAAGATGCAAAGGTAAATGTCAAGATCCCTGCTTTGAAAGAGGTCACAGATAAGACAACAAAACTGAGAGTTGAAACAGAGTTTAATAAGGCTTAAGACTGAGCTACGCTGGGTCCAAACCTAAATTTTGTTTGGTCAGAGAGAGCTCCCGAAAGGGGTAGCACATGAACTGAACCTTAACACATGAACAGTTAGCTAGGCAATGCAGGGGTGAAGGCTTCAGAAGAGTGAGAAAAGAAGCATCAGTTACAATGGCGTGGAAATCCAAGGAAGCAAGATGACCTCAGGTAATGCTAAGTGGTTTTGTGTGGTGGGGCCACTGGGCATTTGCACCTACATTTTAGGTGGTTTGTTCAATGTCCTAAGGTAGTAACTGAGGCTGAATTTAAACCATATCTTCATGAATCTAAAATCTATGTCTTTAACCCTGACGACCCACACCATATGATTTAAAAGCACACAGCCAAAATTAGGTATTTGGCAATATAAACAGTTTAGTATTATCCCAATGGGTCTTCTTTTGCAAATAGTCTCAAACAATTTCATCTTGGAGTAATAGACTTGATTTTGCTGTTTATTACAAAAAGTTTTCACTCTCGTTCCTATGAAAAGTATTATTTGTCTAAAATTTCATGCTTAGCATTTAAAAATAATAAAAGGTCTCACTCAGTTTTATATCAATGACAGTTTAATTGCAAGGATCTACTTAAACTAGAGTAATAATAGGATTCAACTCAGGTAAAGAATGGAGAATTTGAGCTTTCACTCATCAATACAACTCTATTCTGTAAGAAAATAATTTTGTCATCAACTGCCTTAATCTTTTCTCAGATTACCTCAATTACATTTTGTTCATTCTATTATTAGGTTTTTCAGAGACTGAAAGGCACAATTTTGTTATCATATTTTATTTTAAGTAGATCAGGTTTGTAGACAATTTGGTTGCAGAAACATCAACAGGATTATCTTCCCTATCAAATAAAGGATGATAATCTCAAGTCTTTGAAGCATGTAGTTCTGGAAGAATAGTTCTGAAAGCAGTAATAAAGTGCGGGGCGGGGTGAGGTGGCGATGGCAAAAGGCCATTGCTTTCCCAGAAGTTTCCTTCCAAAATCTTAGACCTTGCACAGATATCCAAATACCAATGACCACAAGCAATTGGATTATTTACAGTCTGAGCTGTATTTCAGCCAAGTTATTTATTAATTTATTTGTTCATTTTCAGATCAGTGTTTCATGAATTAAACCATGTGTATGTTAAGACAAAAGTTAAATTCACACTACTACTACAGAGCTGAAAATTTCTACAAAACCAGCTTTGTATTACTTTTTAGAAAATAGCAGTGAAAAATATTTGTATGACACTAGTCTCATACTTATCAGAACCCAGACATGATTTCCTGCCAACATGGCTCTGTGAAGGAGCACCATACTGAATTAGGAGAGGTAGGTGCTAGAATTAAATATTTCACCTCTAACTGTAGGAACTTGAATCAGATATTCACCTTCTGGGCTTTCGTTTTTTATTAAAAAGACACTGTCTAGGCAAGATGTCACTAGGATCCATTCTAACCTTAAATGTTTACAATTCTGATCCAAAAGGAAGGGATTTAGGTACAACACTCCAGTTTGCTACACCCAACGTCAGATGACACCCACTTACCTTGCAACTTCTGGGGGGGTCCATTACCTTCATGTTGTTTCACAGAACTTCAGGGTTTTCTTATCTAGTTAATTTACAAAAGGATGGGTTTGACATATATTTTGGAGATTGAATTGGCAAGATTTGTTGGTGGTCTGACTGTGGGAATGAAGGAGAAGGAAGTGTCAGAGATGCATGTCAACAATGTTTATGTTCCCCTGGCATAAACCACTGGGTGGATCCTGAAATCAGAAACACTGGATGAAAACTGTATTGAAGGAAACTATCAAAAACTTAACTTTCGACTATTTAAGTTTAGGATGCTTCTAAGAACCGAGTGTATATGCAGCTAAATATAAAAAATCTACTGTTTAAAAGAGAGGTCAGGCAGAGAGATATAAAATGGAGGTCATCAGCATAATGACATCTTATGATGATACTTTAAACTGGAGATATTGATGAGATTGACTAGGAAAAGAGTGTCTATTGTAAAGACCTGAGTTTGGGATTAAGCTCCAAGAAATTCACACATTTAGAGTTCTAGGAGAGGAAGATAAACTTGCAAAGGGCCAAAGAAATGTCCAGACAGGCAGAAAGAAATCAGGAAAGTGAGTGTAATAAAAGCCGCTGTCAGAGAAGTATTCAAGAAGGGAAAAGCCAAATGTATCAAATACTCACAAAGGGAGGAGGTAGAAGCCAAGAGATCAAGGTAGAGAGTAAGCTTACTCTCCGGCATTCCTCTTCTGATCCAAGCGCATACATAGATAAAATGATGAAAACTAATTACACAGCCCAGGCTCACAAACAAGGCAAATATATATAAGTGAAGACAATGCAAAGTGATTAGTGGGACGAAAGCCAGGAGGAGGCAAATGGGCTAGAAGTCTAAGAGTGCTTATATGAAATGCCGGAGGTTTTAGAAGATTTGTCAGGCTCACTCAAGTCAGGAGTGGGGGTGGGGTTGAAAATGTTACTCACTCACATAGTCTGAGACATATCAAGCATTTAATCTAGAGTTGTTTAAGGACACCTTAATTGAATAAGTGACTAAGGTTAAACCAATATCTTACTATGGAGCAGAAAATCCTGTCTACCACTGTAAAACCTAGCTCTGGACTGACTTTCAGGATCTAGGTGAACCTCCAAACATTGGACTGCCCCAGGGCCCAGTCTTCCCAACTCTTCTCTGGATGCATTTACTCTGATGACATGGCCCATGTTCATATATTTAAATACCATCCACATCCTGATGACTCCCAAGTTTATACTGACAGCTTGGACACTCCCCTTTACTTCAGATTCACACATCTAGTTGCCTACTTGTTATCTCTATCTGGATATTTCAAACTAGAACTCCTCATTTTTCCCCAGACCTTGCTCTACTCGTGGTATTCTCCATCTTGGTTAATGGCAAATCTGTCCTTTTCAACATGGAGACTGAAAACTTTGGTGTAATCTTTTGCTCTTCTCTTTCTGTTAGCCCACATCTCATCCGCCAGCAAATCCTGATTTCTCCACTTTCAAAACATATCCAAAATATGACCACCTCTCATTATCTCTACAATGGCCACCTTGGCCCAAGTGCTCAATCTCTCACCTGGATTATTGCAGTTCCTTCATGGTCCCCCTGGTTGTACTGCTGCCCTCCTATTGTCTAATATCAATATGGCAACCTGAGGGAAATATGAAATATGTCAGTCATTTCATATCACATTTCATATCACATCACAGCTTAAAATGTTTGAAAAGTTTTCTGTCTCTTCAGAGTAAAATCCAAAGTCTTCATAATGCCTCATGTTCTAAAATGAAGAATGATGCTACCTATTGTTTAAATATGCACGTGTAAGTAGTAATAGTATAAAACCATGCATGGGCATGAGAGCTTGAATTGTTACCTATAGTGAGGGAGAGAGGGTCCTGAGTTTCTAGACAAATACACAGGGCTTCAGTTTGCTCAGAAGGCATCTGTTTTTTGTTTTTTTTTTTTAAGATTTTATTTATTTGACAGAGAGAAAGAGACAGTGAGAGAGGGAACACAAGCAGGGGGAGTGGGAGAGGGAGAAGCAGGCTTCCCGCGGAGCGGGGAGCCTGATGCGGGGCTTGATCCCAGGACCCTGGGACACTGACCTGAGCCGAAGGCAGATGCTTAACGGCTGAGCCACCCAGGCGCCCCAGCTCAGAAGGCATCTGTAAGAGGGTGACTGTAATGGGAGCCTGTGCAATCTCAACTGAAAATGCCCTGGAGGGAAGGAGACATGGGGGCTGATGAATGGAAGAGACCTATGGTTCCAAGGTGTTGCAAGCCTATGGAGGAGGGGTGGCTGGCCACTTGAGCTGGATGGATGGGGGTTATGGCTGATTCACAGGTCTTTTTGTGAAGGTCTCCTCCCTCAACCAGGTGCACAAATTTTGTGGGACATTTATCAGTTTTGCTGAGTTCTGGCCTCTGCACTTTCAAAGTACACAGCTGGCTTCTCCCAGGTTCTATAATCATCCTGGGGCCCGAGTTGGGAGAAATTCCATAGCAGCTGAGTAAAGTACCTCATTTCTGTCTTGGTGATGAATCCAGTCTTTTGGTCTACAATCTGTATTCCCTTATAGTGAATTTTCTACCAGTCTTTATTGTCCGTTCTGGTTTTGGCACGGTTTGTGACCCTGCATCTCAGTATTTGCTAGACATCCAATTGTTTCATCTACCTTTTAGATTAAAAAAAGAAGTTGAAATGCACTTTGTGGTGACTATGATAAAAATATATTAATGGAAGCAG
This sequence comes from Eumetopias jubatus, assembly GCF_037043125.1. NCBI lineage: Eukaryota > Metazoa > Chordata > Mammalia > Carnivora > Otariidae > Eumetopias > Eumetopias jubatus. The sequence continues at coordinate 28,220,740 of NW_028274807.1, forward strand.
CATGAAAGCAAGAACCATACTGGGCAGGTAGTCAAAGTGCAGGGGCTTCTTACAGGCTTGTTGCCTGGCCACCACTGGAATAGCTGTCCCCTCCCATTGCCATGGAGGAGCTTGCTTTGCCGGTGGAGAGTGATGTCTTAAGTTACTCAGCAGAAATAGCTGCACCATGGACAGAATGGCCTAATACACTCTCATGTCTTTTCTTTCTTATCTAGGACTCTCTTTTTGCATTTCTGAATTAAATTCTTATCCTCCAAGTATCAATATAAATGCCTTAAAGTTACTACTACCTATCTTGCAGAGTTATTATAAGGTTCTAGAAAATACATACCTATTTACCATATAATAGATGCTTAGTAAATTGTATCATTTCCTAGACAGCTTGTGATCTTTTTGAGGTATATAGAGAGAGGTATATAGAGTACATATATGCATATGTATATCATAGGTGTGTGTATATTGTATGTGTATATATACATATCCTATATTTATGCACTTTATCACTTGGCACAATGCCAAGAAAATGCCAGAGCCTGGATAAATTTAGATGATTATTCTGAATACTTTCAATAGAGTACCTACAGACTCTGCCACAAGAGGCTTAGAGAGGTACTCAAGGGACCATTTGTACGTTCGCAAAGAATGAAAATAAAGTCTGAGTATCAAGTTGACCCTGACCTTTAGAGAATGTAGAGGGTAATGTGTCTTAAATAGTGAACTGTATTTGCACAATATCTGCAGTGCGTTGGTCCCAGCCCTTCAATGTATGGCGCATTCCAGACCTCCTTGTTCTCACTGCCTTGTTCTTACATGTTTGTTCTGTAATTAACCTTGGGAAACTCCCCCCTCCATCTTTACTTCTCTATATTCTTCCTAATAATCATTTCACCAGCTCAGAGTTGTGGCTTGATCAACATCTAAGGTTTTGATTTCTCAGACTCATTACAAGCTGGCGATATGCCATTGTCTTCAGCATTAGCCAGTTCTAGTGAGTAGAAAATTAATTTATCTACTTAAGAAAATTCATGTTTTTTTTTTCTTTTTTGACTTCCGTTGCTCTGTTTGCCTAAGAAAGATTCAACATAAAAATCTCCCTTCTTAAAAGGGGTATTTTGTTTTCCAAGTCTAAATCATTTCTACTCAGTCATAAAGATTTTTAAAGAGTGCTTTGGAAGACTTCGGATGTCAGGAAAACATCATAGGCTCTTCCACTTGGTGGCTCTTTGGGTAAATCTGGTGTTTTAAAAGCTCTGTATCTCACTGCCCTTGTCTGATAAGCTCAGATAATAGTGTTTACATCCTGAAATTGTATAATTAAGTGATCTAAGTAACCCATGTAAAACACATAGCCATGTGCCTACCTTAAAGTTAATGCTACATGAAAATGTGGGTCCCTGCCATCATGGAAGTTACAATTTACTTAGAAGATGAATGAACATATTTAAAATTGAATAAAGCGTTCTGCAGTACTGAACTTGAGTGAGCACCTTTATTCAAGGAAAAGACATGGGCTGACATCTGTGATAAGGACTTAAGTTGTACCAGGAGGGCGGAAGAGGAAAGATCAGTGAGTGCAGGAGTAGGGAGCTTTATCACTTACAGAACCTTAAAAGAGTGATCAACACTACAATGAAGTATTTGAGATTTCATCTGCACTCTGAATGAGGGATACAACTTGGGTAGATCCCTATTAGGCGGGCAGTGGGAGGGATGGCATGAGCTGCAATGTTATAGCAATAGGAATAATTTTTTACCTATATGGGAAAGAATGAGATAATCAGCTAATTAGAACTGAAAGTTTGCTTGGGGACCAGCATAAAAA